>NW_028186723.1:1127920-1325848 GCF_003343005.1 Rhea americana | reverse complement strand
AAAAAAAAAATCTCTCTCCCCAACATTCAAAGCTAAAGTAATTATTTTTCCAGAAGAATATATGCAAGCTATAAAATGACATAACATACATGATTGCACATTGGTTTTTGTGATATATATAGTTAAATGTACATTCTGCACAACATAAAGAAAACAAAAATGTGTTAAGTCTGCATTTTATTAAGTATCATAATCATTCAATGCCACTAAAATACATATCTTATATGGATGAAAGCTTCACTTTAATTAATGATTAATCCACAGCTTTTAGTTGTGATGAAGCTTGAGACTGGACATTACTTCACTTATATTATTTTCTCCTTATCACACTATATTTGACTGGGCGTCTTTTTGTATGGTAAGTTTGCTACAATTGTCTTAACAATGTTGACCTCTTTTGTAAAAAACCTGAAGGCATCTGCAGCAATTGTTCCTGAAGATGTGCTATCCAAAATGTTACCATTTCATGGCACTTCTTGAATGATAGATTTTTTTTGGTATATATTCATTTTTTTTCAAATGGTATAAAAGAAAGGAAAACAATCATGGCTAAGGCCATTTGTGAGACGGCATTAAAAGAGCCTACTCTGAGACAGATAAAAATAATGAGAATCTTTCTGTCAAGAAGGATTTAGAAAATATCACTAGCATTATTAAAATTTAATTTTTTACTGTGCTTTTTGGTTCCCCCTTTTCCAGTGATAATGAGCAGGACTGCACACCTCCACATTGCTAGCACTTGTTTTGAGCAATAAATTCAGCCTTCCAGTCTGAAGACGTTTCAGACAACAATTTTGACTGCTATAGGCTTATTTTTCAACCTGTTCTGTGCTTTGCGTCTTCCTATAAAAACCAGTTCATAAGCTAATTTTCCACAAGGCCAGTGGAACAAATAAAAATCAATTTTTGCCCAACTGGTTCAGAGAAAACCTGGGAATAGTGAAGTCAGAACAGTGAAAAATAAAAAGAATCGATGTATTCACAAATGGTTTACCTGATAGAGAACTATCAAATTAGTTGACAGGAGATACTTGCCACTATTAGAGTATTTTTTTTCAGCATGTTACAGTATTTCTATTAGGGGAGCAGAAATGCCTCTACTTTGTTACGGCCTCAGACACCTTGGTTTAATAACCACACGGAGCCTCCATGCGCTGCATAGAACTACAGGGTACAAAGTCAAAGTGCAAGAGCACTTGCAGACCCTGCAACCAGAGGGACCTGCAAGCAGAAGCTCGGCTTAGAGTGGGTGTAAGTTTTCGTGATCTCATGGAAGAAGTGAAGATTCCTGTTTCAGTGAACATAGGGAGACATTTATGACCTCAGCCAACTCTGTCAAGAGGAATTTGGTCCATCAATAAAGGAAAAAAATGTAAAACACAAAACACTCTCCAGACTTCCCTCTCCGGTTAAAAGGAAAAAAAAAAATCAGGTGTACACATTAGTTTAATATCTCTTGGAAAGGAGCATTCACATTTCTCCAAAGAATCCTGTTCTTACATTCGAACACTTTCAGTACAACGCAAAACACAGAGTTTAAGATACGTGGTCCCATCTGTTTTATAATCTTCTCTACAAGTTAGGCAAGTGTTTTTGAAACTGGGATACTAGTTTCAAAACTGATTCTGGGATGGGATTGTGGCTTATGCCTATCTGCAGTCAGAAAAATACATACGAAAACCTGACTGAAGGACAGAATCTACTTATTAATACAAATTAACCATCGCTCCCATGGAAATAAAACAAATTTGTAATTTACAGGCTTAAATACTAAGGAAGCTATTTTTAAGTAGCTGTAATCTTTACCCTAATACCTGGGTTTTTATACACTCCTTCATTTTATGAGTTGGTATTAAAATGTGACTCATTTTAACAGAAGAGAAAAGAATAAAATGTGTCACTGTGAAGCTGCATATTATCTACTTAAAATATTATAACACACCACGGAAACATCATTTCTATGGCCAAACAAAACATTACTCAATGAAGAAATGGCATGAAATATATAATATTCAGCAGATGATGGAGAAGTGGAGTTAAACAGTTTCACTGCCAATAAACAGCATCATACTAAAGAATGTGCATATAGAAATAAAGTATACCTGTTCTTCACTAACTGCGATGCAATGCTTCTCGTACTTGAATCTAATACTTCTAGTCTACTAAGTATATAAGGAGAAGTTAAAAACACCACACATCCTGATTCTGAATCTCTTATAACTGATGCTAATTTGCTTATGATATCTGCCTGATTTGGAGCTAATCTTCTGTAAATTAACTCCTAATGCTGTCTGAAATAATCCTCTTAATGCTGGTCTGTCTGGAGTACTTTATATCAAATACCATGAAAAATGTAAGCATATATACGGCGCATAGTGTTTGCAGACTGCTCTCGAATATTCGCTGTGGGCTCGGGGGTGCCCCGGGGACCCAGGGCCGGCGGGGCACCCTGGGGAGCACGGGGAGGTGCGGGCTCCGCGGCCCTTCGCGGGGGCAGCCCGTGGGGACGGCGTGCCCCGCTCGCGGCCACCGCGGAGAGGAGCAGAGCAGGATGTCTGCCTCCCAGCAGCCTGGTGCGGAAAGGTGCCACGCCACCCTCCAGGCCTCCCGTCTCCAGCAGCACACGATAACGAATACAAGTAAACACGGGGGCTTGGAGCCTTCAGAATGACAAGATGTGTGTTAAACAGCACTAATTATCAGCTGGAAGCCTAATCTGATAACCGGTTTGAAAAGACAGAAACAGACAATTTYGCTTCTTCAGACAGGCAAAGTATTTTTAAGGATGTTGCTTCAACGTCGGCCAACTTAATTATTATTGTCAGTGTGCTAACTCTGTACTCAGAAATATGTTTTTTCCACTAAATCCACCRGAACAATTTTCTCCCCCAACATCAATTTAATGATACAGCCAAAAACCTAATTGATATTGGTGAGCAATGCAATTCCAACGTATTATTTTCTCATTTTTTGAAACATAAATGGCAGGCACAACTTTGACTGAATGGACCTCTTTATGTTTTCACAGGCAGTTTATTGGCCCAGACTCCAACATATAACAAGCACAACTGCAAAAGCAATACATTTTTAATTGAAAAAATCATGTATTTTTACTATGAAAGTAACTCAAATAACAAGTAACTCTGTCAGGTAAAGGGCTTTTTAAAATTTTTTTGTATGTGGAATGTTGTTTAGAAATTATATTCTCAACACAGCAAACACTTATAGGAGGCTATTAAAATAAAAAATATACTGTTAAAATCATACTTTATTGGAGCTTGCTTTTTTATATATATATACTAAAGAACAGATAAAGCTCAGTGATCAGTGAGCCGTATGTGTCCAACAGCCCTTCAAGAGCCTTGTGGAAATGTATAAAACAAGCAGTGATACAATCCTTTGCCAAACACTGTCATAAATTTTTTATTTGGCAGCTAACATTCTCACTAGTTTTCTTGGCAGCAATTGGGACCTTTAGCAAGAAAGGTGCAGGAGAAAAATACCTTGTTTAGAGATGTTTTCAACACTTTCTGGGATTTTTCAGAACTTCTGCCTGCAGCACATTTTACAACCACAGTCTCCAATCACCTGATGAGTAGGTGGTGGTTTTAAACTTTTTTTTCTTTTTCTTTCTTTTTCTTTTTTGCTTTTTTTAATATAGACAGCCTACTACCCCCCTCTGGCCTTCAGCCTGCAAAGTGTGTGCGGAGGCGGCGGTGCATGTGCTCCACCGAGATACAAGTGGTTGCTCCTCTCTGTCTAGACAAAAACCTGAAAATAATATCAGAATGTACCTTTTATTGCTCCTGATACTATCTGTATCTTATTCCCAGATGACAGAGATAAATGAAAGGCAAACATGTGCTGATTACTTTTGCATTTTTCTTTGGTGATCTCTACAGAAAAGCTGGTCACAGGTGCAGCTACCTTGGTCAGCCGGTGGACTGGTGGATAAACAGAATTGTGAAATAACTTTCTATACCTAAATCTACTCTTTAAGATTCATAAAAAAAAAAAAAAAAAAAAAGATATACTGAACTTCACAGGTGAAGCACAGCCCTCCCCAGTATTGCTCGACATGCTGGTGCACTGCACAAGGGAGATCACGGCTGCTGGCTGTCGGGGATCGGCGGTCCCACGGTTTGGCGGTTTGGGCTGCCCCAGGCACAATTTGGCAGCGGGCTCTTACCCGCTCGCTTACAGACCAGGTATTTCATTTTTTGGCATTTAACCGCTTCAGAATCGATGTAAGATAAAGCTACTTGATCCAAAAGTTTCACGGCACCGAGAGGTACGTTTCAACCTTTCACATGCCCAGAAAGAACGACAGCCTGCCTGTCCGTCCGTCCGTCCGAGCAGAGCCAGCTCCGAGAAGGGCCGCGCTCCTCCCCCGCCTCAGAGCGGCGGCCGGCGCGCAGCGCCTCTGCCCGCCCTCGGCGCGCCCGCCCGCCGGGACGCGGGCTCGCAGGCCCCTCGCGGCCGCCGGGGCGGCTGCGGGCGAGCGCGGCCCCGCCGCGCCCCCGCGGCTCCCCAGGCTGCCGCCCAGCTCAGCCTCGGCTGCTCTTGCCCGTCTCCCGCGTCCCCCCGCATGTCTCTCGCCTTGCTACTGCGTTATTTCACCTCGCCCCCCCAGCGCTCCGCCAGCGCTGTCGCTGGAAGGCGGCTCCTCTGAGGGCGGCTACGCGCAGCAGACGCCTACCGGGAAGTGACAGAGCGGGGCGACTTCACCGAGAACAAACACAAGATGAAAAAATACACGGTCATTAACAACAAACTCTAATTCACTCGTGGAGGAACACGCCTCTATCTACAGTCCTCATCAGTCAACGGGAAGATGCCCGTAACTTCGGTGGGGTTGGAGCCCCAGTTCCGGGAAGAAGGCAGCGCCCCRCGTCTGCCCCCCACACGGCTGCGCACCAAGCGGTTCTGAGGGGTGTCGTGGCCCTGCACGCCTGTGTCAGAGCTTGTGTTGCAAGGGCAGAGTTTATGCCAAGAATGCAAAACAGATGTTGCTTTCCTAATGTTTGCTTGTCATTTAAGCTGTTTTTTTGGGGGGTTCTGTTTTGATTTTGGTAAGTAAAGCAAATCACCAGAACTTTCCAGAAGGCCAACTAGAGTAACATTTCTGCCTTTTCCTTTTTATTCTGTGTGCATGTGTGAATATGCATAGAGTCTAGAGTCCGAGCTACAACCAGGAAAATTTTTTTTTTTTTTTTTGGTAAGCTTCATTTGAGCTATGCTCTGTTCCCTTGGGGCAAAGTGAAAGGTAGCTATTTGCGGATGGGAAAAAGGGCTTTTGTGAACAGCAAAACTGCATCACCGAACAGTTTAAGAAAAAGATTTTTTGAAGTTATTTTTTACTACTATTTTAAGAGGARAGAGGGATAAATATATCTTTTTTGCATGTTGACTCATTAACAATTTTAGTAATAAACACTTTATAATTAAGTCTGCTAGTTTATTGCTATCCAGAAGTTTCTCAATACTCTTTCCACAGAAGGTTTTGGGAAAAGTAAAACTAAGAAATGTTGAAGGCAATTCCCAACAGCTTGCTCAAGCAAAGCTACGAGAGGCTTAAACTCACTTCTGAACACTGAAATTCGAGATGCCGTATCAAATAAGCAGCTCTTTTTCCCCCAAAGAGAAGAAACTGGGTGTAGCTAACCTAGTGCATAATAGGTTTATTCTCATTTACAAAACAGGAATTACTTTATGGCCCCAAAGTAAAACTAGCATAGAAATATACTGGCAGATTTGCTGCAGATGTGTGTTGTGACACGTATGCAGGGAATCTGCTATTAATCACATACTAAGATTTTAATATTATGTAGGGTAATGCAGGCAACCATTATGGTGAAGATTCTGGAT
This sequence comes from Rhea americana, assembly GCF_003343005.1. Lineage (NCBI taxonomy): Eukaryota > Metazoa > Chordata > Aves > Rheiformes > Rheidae > Rhea > Rhea americana. The sequence continues at coordinate 1,319,980 of NW_028186723.1, read as the reverse complement.
TCATAAAAGCCTAATGCACAAACGGGTCTCTTAAATTTAATACATTTGAGCTTACCCTCAAACTGTACCAGTTGAATTCCTTGATGCACAAACACCTCCGCCCCCCACGACTCCCATTTATTTCAATATCTATTGTGCATTTCTTTCTGCGTTTGTGCTCGGCTTCTTTTATTGTGACACATGACAGTTGCTACTAAAAGTGCAGCTTTTCAATTCCCCCGATTATCGGACTATGACAGGAATGTTCTTGTTAGAGGGGTTGTTTGTGAGACCTCTGGATATGTATCTAGCACAGGAAATGGTCTGGCTCAAACGCTGCAAAAGCCATCTTTCACCTGAACCCTTCAGAATTTGTGTCTGAACATAACTAGAACCTATGTATCTGTACCCGGGCTAAGATTACTACGGACAATTATACCATGGAAATGCATTATTCTGACAAAGCAATCAATCACGTTATTTCTCACAATTTCAGTTCACCCCTAAAATTTTCCTTACCTCCAAAGCCAGCTGGATATTATATTACCAAAGCTGTTGAAAGGGTGTAACACTAACCATGAAGCCAAAGGCCACTAAAACTATGCAATGCATAAATTTTTATTGTTTGCTCAGCATTGAAATCTCATTAGGGCTCATAACTCATCGGCACACTGCAAACATTTGCATCTGCTGATCATGAGAACTTAGATGGAATGTACACCTCTGGCTAATTTACTTGTTATGTTTTCAGATGAGACTCTGTGTTGCTTTATATTTTCTTTTAAAAAAAGCCCTTACGTAGTTGTGATTTCCATTTTAAACTAAATACATTAAAACTTTCATTTACAGTTTCTCAAGGTTGTTCTGTTGCTGGCAGTGTTCACGACCATCATTTACAAAAGTTTCATTTGACTTAGTATTCAGGATTATCATAGTTTGAAAACTGTGCCCCATAGAGCATTCCGCTTCATTCATCCTTGCTGCTTTATGCATTCACATTTTAATTAGATTAAAATTTGTCCTCCAATTAGCTTTCATTAAAGTTTACAGATTACAGAAAAAAATCTCCATTGAGGTGTGCTTCAAAACTGTGCCTAAAGTTTAAAATAAAATAACTGTGCAAATGAAGCGTTTATGAAGATTATTACTATGCAAAAAACATCAGCCACTTCTTGGTTTACTTATACATTTAACTCCATAATTTATTTTGCCGACTTCAATACCTCTGTGTTCTCCAGAGTAGTAATCATAATAATACCTTACAGTTCAGGATACCTTTCATTCCTAAGGATCCTCAGGGGCCTGATTCTGCAATCCTTACTCTCATCAGCAGTCCTATTGACGTCCCTGAAACTATACGAACAAGTGCTGCTCAGTACACGTGTGTTCAAGCTCAACTGCAGGTCAGGGTCTCCTCTCAGCTACCCACGCACAAGTGCTGCTGATGTGCGCGGCCCAGAGTGTCAGCTAGACACAACCGTATGTACCAAGCCCTTTCACGTGCTTCTGGGCGAGATATAGCAGCTGTTTAATGGTGCATGGTTACAAGGCTCACCTCTTTAAGTGACAGTGTGAGGACAGTTCCTGCCCCCAGTTAAAACTGCAGCGAAAACTGAGAATGTAATTATCCAAACCGGAAATGGCTCAGGAGGACACAGGGGCTAGTGCTGCATCTCCAGTGTCATTTATATCTTCGGATGCCACATGGCCAAGTATTGAATGCCCAGTCACTAATACCTATTGCGCGTGCAAATTTACTACGTGCTGAAGGCAGTATAAAGTTTACAGTTCACAGGGCTGATCCTACAGCCGGAGCAGACATTTATTCTGGAGCAGTCTCTCGGTGGAACACATAGGGCTCCGTGTCGGAGCAGAGCTCCACCGAAATGGATCTGTTTGCAGGAAATTCTCTTCCAATAGCAAGAGCTATAAATATACACTCATATTAAAAAAGCGAGAGATGCAGCCAACTTCTTAAAACTAAAAATAGAGACACTTGGGTTACAAAAACAGGGACCTGTCTTTGCAGTAACAACATATTTCTGAGAGGAGGAACACAGCTGAAAACAAATATTTTACTACAAATGGCATGTAGTTTATAAGCATGAGAGAGTAATTTCAGCAAAATGCAGGAGTGTAAAAAGCAGAATTGTCTACTTTTCATTCTCAGAGTGAACACGCAGTAACTGGTTGAACAATCATTAATCTTCACATCACTGAGGTAACTAGCGTTACCCCCATTTTACAGACGGCAAAAGTAATGTTTAAGGGGTACAAGCCTAGAGGGGAGTTTATACTTTAGATGTTCTCACTCTATGCCCTGTACTCAGTCCAAGACCATGTTTCCAAGATGTGAAGCATCCAGCAGCAGTACTAATTTTAGGAGTCATGCTCAGGTCTGACCCTTCCTCCACTGCTCCCACCTCCTCTTGGTTTTCATTTCTGCCATCACGTTGCAGCATGCCAGCCTCAGCTGTGCTGATTCAACTGCTCATGGGTCCATGTGATGAATCAGATCAAGGAATCAATCCAGGATAAAAAAAGAAAAAGAAAAAAGAAGTGAGTGGGAGAGGAGAGCTATTTTGCACCTGATCAATTCCATTTCAAGGCACTGACTTCCAAACAGAAGTGTCGGTGAAAACGAGAGAGCAGCTGGGTGCAGGATGGAGGCAGCCGGGAGCAGTTTAGGGGGCAGGAGGAGACTCCATGTTGACACTGAGGGTTTTATATTGCAGAATTGAGGTCCAGTCCACTCTGAAATCTTTCCATGTTCATGTTTTAACTCTTTAAGAATCTCTCCTTTTATCTTCCTCTGCCCACTTAATTCTGAGAAAGAGTGTAGCTAATTCAGACCACCTTTGCACAACAAATTTGCACAAGGCAATTTAGAAACTGTAAGTATTTCACTTTCCTCAGTTAAAATCTGGACCACCAAATTCAYCTTCTAAGTCTCATTGACCATATTGCAGAAATATTGCTCCATTTCCTCAGTTGAGCTGTCATGTTTCGTAATACACAGAGAGACTAGTCATGCTTTATGTYGAGGGGGCATTTATAAATTATTTATAAAAGATTTAGATGATTAACCATATATTAAGAGACATTCAATCAGTTTAAGAGGCTATTTCAGAATTTTACAGATCAAGCAGTTATTTATAATCCTGGTTATTGTTTTCTACTTTATATCTACCCCTCTCTGCACTATTATAATATTCTGTTAAGTCTTTATAAATGACTTGTGTTAGTAAAATCAAAAAAGAGCTCAAATTCTGTCTTATGGAGTGGGTCAGATAATTTGAACTCTGAGTCTCCTGGACTAAGTGCTTAAGGACCAGATCTTTGGAGGTAGCTAGAGTCCTCATGCCATGACTTAGACACCTCAGGGCCCTTATCTAGGCCGTCATCGCTCTGTAAATGGAACTTAAGCAGTTTTAAAAAGTTGGCCAGGTGTCATCTGAAAAGGCACAAATGCTGAAGTAAGTGCAACAGCTAAGGAACACATTTTTTTCTGCAACGAAACATCAGCATCATGACAGKATGGCTTAAAGCTTCAGCACTTCAAGCTGGTTGTAGAAAAAAAGCTCAACAATGGAAGCCGTGAGGAATGCTAAATATAACTGGTATCCTTACACAATACAGTGTGCTCAGTTAGAAAAGAATTATTTCTTGTGATTTCATTCAGTCACTTTAAGCAGTGACTTCTCCTTCCTTTCTAGTATTTTTAACTTAGTAGCAAGGATATAGAACATTTTAATAAAGAAATAACCTCAGATTACTTTTTAATGCTGTGTGATTTATGAAGTTAAAAAAAAAAATGATACCTATTCTGGAAGTATAGTGTATTTGGTGCTATTTTTGCACTAGGAATGGAAACTCGAACTGGAAATAGAGTCATTCATTCACACTTACAGGATGACATCCCGTTGACAGGCATGCAAACTTGGAAAGGTGCTACACAGTCTCTCTTAAAATACTACACTATATTTTTTCCTTCTAAGCTCCAATTAAGTAAATGTTAAAGAGGGATCAGTACTTCATTAAGGCTAAAGGTTCATCGTTTGCAAGAGATCGTCTTTCAGAAGTACAAAGGCAGAAAAGTCAAGGCACTAGCTACTAAATAAATTGTTTGCACAACAGAAGTGGCACCTTCAAGCCCCTCTGCAGCGAGGTGCTGTGCTGCTGCAGCTCTGCCCATTCARATTAGGATTTTAAAGGGCATTCCCCACAATTATCTGAAGGGTCATCAATCCTTTGTGCCAGGCAGTTGTTTTATTTTGTTTTTCATTCAAGAAGAATGAAAATCATAAAAGGTGTGAAAATACAGTTGAGGTAGATGTATTCACAGACTTGAATATTGCTGGAACACTCCCAGTGCTCATGAGTGCTGAGTAGATGCTCCCAGGCTGGATGGCTCTATGAAACAAACTACCTTTACAGAAGAACCAAAAATAAAACAAGCAGCTTTAACCCTCTTGAAGTTGTGGGCTTGGGCCTAATAATTATATCTTCATTTGCTCCCACAGGCTTGCTTCCAAAAGGTGTCAAAATTGCAAGGACCTTTTTTTACAGTGGGGAAGGAAGGAAGGAAAGTTCCCATTTAAGATCTGGCATTTTAAAATGGCAGAAAAACAGAGTAACTGACCTTAAGAGAGTCTTGCACCTCTGTGTCAAATTCCTACAAGGACAGCTCGTAAGACTTCAGCTCTATCGTATCTAAATCAAAATGTCAGGACTCAAAATCCGAACCATAAACCATGCCCTCTGAAACCTAGGTACAAGTGTAATCTTCTTGGCTTTGCTTTCCATGTGGCTTCTCCAGTCTCATGAAGTGCCAAAGGACACATGCTTTTCTCTTTTTCTTACTGAGAAAACCTCAGCTGGTCCCCAGATTTTAAATGATGCACTCTGTAACTCCTTTTGCACCAACTTCCTTGTTTTCTTGCTGGTTCTAAAAAACCCTTTTGACCTGCTCACAAGAATGCCATTTCTATTTCTGTCATCCCAAATTAACAAATGAATAAGGAAAGGGAAAACTTACACTGCCTCCCCTTCTCCTCTGTCACTTCAACCCTTCACCCTCCCAATTGCCCTGCTTCATCACAGCCCTTGTGCTCTAAAATAAAGAGTTGAAGCCCRGCTGGCTGCAATGAGAGAGACATCAGCACTTGCTTAAATGATATTCTGAATCATGGGCCAAATGGCAGTGGTGGCTTGTGAGAGCAGGTATTTTCTTCATGCAGTCTTGTAGGACACAATGAATTTAAGACCGTCAGCTCTAAACAACACTGCTATTGTCTCTTCACATTTCATCTCCCTCCATTATTCATTTATGTTGATTTTGATTGATGAAGATACTTTAAAAAAGGAGGGTAGAAGGGAGGAGGGGGAGAGGAATACTTCAACTGTTTGGTCTCTAACTCCTGTAAATCTACCGTTCCTACTGCAAGAATATTACTCAAAAGAAATGCCAACTTGCACATTTTGTGAAGGATTTTTCCTTTTACCTTTCTCTCCTCTGACTGAAATACAGGAACTGGGACATAAGCAGTGCTTCTGGTACATGCTGCATATCACACTGCAATCAGCCAGGAAAATCAACGTCTTTTTAATGAAAAAGCGTTAAGACTTCCGCAAAGCCTCTCTTACATATTTACTTCCTATGCAAAAGCTAATTAAGTTTTCGGCTGGTTTGATATGTCAAAAATTGCTCGGATCACAGAACTGAGCCTAAGCAGAGTAGATACAATTTCTTCATTCAAAGTGAAAGCATCTGACAGAAAGCTAGTCTTATGTCTGTGTGGAAGTCATAAAGAAAAGGCCCAGCTTGTGCTTRCTTGTTTCCAAATATATGGTATTTACTAACCTCTCATTAAAATTATCYTGACAGAATACAGATTACGAGCGATCAGATACTTTTCTTTCCATGGGAGGCCACTTCTGAGGCCTAGGGGAAAACAGGTTCCTGGGAGTTGTTTAAATTCAGTTCACTGTTCTCCAAGTTTTAAATGAGCTTCTGAGCAAGCACTACTTCTGACCAAGGGAAGCTCAGTACCCCACCGTGCATTTGGTAGCAGGATTTCCTATTCAGTTCCACCCCTTCTTATGCTTTAAATAAAATGAAGGAACTTTAATACTGTAAGACAAGCAGCGAAAAAAACGGACAGATAAATTGTTAATAAACTGTCATTAGATGTCAGAGTCACCAAATCATTAAAATATCTCCCTCTCCCCCCAAATTTTTGTRTCTGAAATATCATTGTTTTAAAATGACTGCAGACTCTGGAAGAGAGTTCTGCTCTTTCCTATTATTTTTGAAAGTGTGTGGTTAGAAGCAGTATYGGTAAAAAGGAAAACTTAAATTCTGAAAACAAATAGGTGAAGGGAGGTGGATTCAGTGGAACTGCTGAATATATAAAAGCCTGTTGTTTGACCTCCAAGTTCGTTCCACAAAGCATAATTWCATGCACTTTTAAAAAAATATTATRTGGTCCTCATTATTGCTTTCTGTACTATCTTTCATGTTTCAAGGGAGTAAGCTACTACTAACCGGTGTTACAAAGAAACTTTCTAAATATTCAGTATTTCTGCAGAAGCTGTAATGACAACTCTTTGGAGATGGATACAAGAACATGTGCAAAATCTACCAGATCTGGTTCTGAAATTCCCATCTTTGCAATTTTGACTTTTCAAAATGATCTGCTCTTTAATTCAATGGTAGTTGTCAAAGACTGTCAAATAAACGATAAAACTCTCAGGAAATAAACATCTTTCCTCTAGTAGGTTTGTATATAATTCCACAAAAGAAAAGAATTCTAAAAGTAAATAAACATATGGGAGGATTAGAGGAGCAATAAACAAAAGCATTTCCTCATTTTGAATTTAAAAAAATAGGAGCCCTCTTTCCAGGCATCGCCAGGAAATATTACTGCACAGAGGTGAAGCTTGTGCTATTGAGAATCATACTTAATGCTAATACACATGTGCCTGCATTGCTTCATGTGCACACACATGCACACACACACACACACACACACACACACACCGTACATGTATATATCCCTGTCCACAATTTAAATCAAAGTCTATCATGCCTTTATGGATCGACAGGCGGAGAGTTTTAATGCCAGATTAGAACAATACAGGCATGAGACTCTTTTTTTTTTTTTCCCTGCAAGATGATAAAAACTAATGCTGAAACCTTTTAGTCATAATGAAGGAGTTTACAGGGTTCTTAATCCCTGCACCCCACCTCGATTCTCTAGTGATCCTGCTGAAAGCTTTAAAACAGTCCCCAGCACTAACATGGTACAGAGCCTGTTGAACATGCTGATCTGCTCATGATTACTCTTTGCCACTGTAAAACAATCTAACTCCTCAAGTGAATGGAGTCTGTAGCAACAATGGTGTTATTGACTTGTTGCTCCAGCTCTATTTAGTTATTACCCTCGAGGCCACAATCAATAGACTTTGCACCAAGTCAGCCTAATAAATCCCAGGCTTTCACTGGAGCTTTGCCAGGAACGGCAAGAAAATCTATGGCAGTCAAACACTTAGAGTATGAATAACACAGAAAGCTGTACTGACAGCTGTATAAATTAATTAACAAGGAATGTTCCTATTCTTTTAAGAAGATCATAATGCACGTTTACCATGATTTAAGGAGTCACAGGTAGAGCAACAAAAAAATATCTTTGTGCTATCATTTTAGGTAAAAATCAAATATTATTAAGAAAGAAAAAGCTATAGACTAGGGCTTTTTTGTCCCTTTGATTATTAAATGTGTAAAAATGTGCATTCATATTATTGGCGTGGCCATAGAATTGTTCCAGTTCTGATTTAAAACGAAACCGAGCCCTGCAAACACTGAACGCTTAGTGCAAACCGTGCAAGCATTTTAACTTGATAAATTTTGATTGTTACGTGTTTGCGTTACCTTATCCTCCATCTGCAGTGGGGATTCAAATTGTGTTTGTAACACAGTGATTGAAACAGAAACAAAAGGAAAGCAGGAGGGGGGAAACGGGACAGTTCAAGAAGCAGGAGGCCGCTCACTAGTGAATTCCAGGTTCTTTCAGTTCCTCTTGCAATAAGCAAACATTGTGCGGACTCGGCTCCGAGGCGCCCGACCACCCTGTCCAGAGACACGCTGAACCTACTGCAGCAGGAGCTTGGTGCCAGCCCCGGAACAAAAGGATCTGCTTTTTGCACGCCGAAAACAAATGTACCAGATCAACAGGCTCTTAGAACATATTTGCTGCCCCAGTGGTACTTTCCAGAAGCATTCAGCTTTCCTAATGAGGGTCGCAGCTTTTACGGGAAGCAACAAGCCAAGGTCAGCCCGGCAGCTGCTCCGGCACTTGACGCTTCGGCGCAGTGAAGGTGCGCGAGMGTGCGTGCAACCTCCGGGCAGACACAAACGCTTACGTCCGAGCCGTGGCAGTCCTGGCATTTAAGGGAGGGAAAGGAAAGCCTGGACGTGAGGAAGAGCAAAGCTGCCCTGTTAATACGGGAAGCACAAGATTAACCTGCCCGGGGCCTGGCAGCACTGCTCTCACTCTGAGCAGGAAGGCAGACTCGCGCCGCCGTCCCAGGGCGGCCCGCACTGACCGGCCCACGGGCCAGTCTCTGACTTCAGGGAGGCATGAGGGGACGCAAGGGCACCCTGCATTTGCAGACGTATTATTATTTCAGGCTTCCTGTATGCACATGTGAGGCATAAAATAACAAATAATTTGTGCAAGTGCCGTGAAGCACTCTGCTTGTTCCCTAGCATTTTTTATACAATCAGCACTTTCAAAAATCAAAACTCCACATGCGACTCTGTGTCTTTTTTAAAAGCTTTTGTGGCTAGCTTGTCTTTTTGACTTGCTCACACATTCTCCTCTGTAGGCAAATGGGATTTTTTATTTGTTTTTTTTGTTTTTTTAAATTTTGGTCTCTACCCACCTGTGACTGAGGTTCCTGCCTGCTCCTGGCTTTGGGCCTCCCAGCACGTCATTGCATGGTCACAGCAGCTAGCTCAGGTGTTTAACCGAGGARCACAAACACCTGCAGGTGGAGAAGGTGTGTACCTCTCTACGGCGTCTGTAACCAACACGTTTTGTGAAACATCTGCACTCTCTCTCTCTCCCAGAACAGGCGCAGCCACCCTGTGTGGCTGATTACCGTAGCTTTTTCAGACAATTAGCCTTTCAGTGGTCAGCTCAGTATTGCTCATCACCAACAGAGAGGAAGAGACACAGTTCAGTTCACAGCTCTCAGTTCCTCCCCTTTGTGGACAAATACACTTCTAGTTTCAAATTGGTTTTTAATTCAGAATTAGGGTTTTCAGGAACTTCCGAGGGTTCTGAGAGCTGATGAAGCAACTTCTACTTAAGTCTTTATTTAAGTCTTTTTTTGTGCCCCCGCAAAGAACTCATGATTTCTGGGGAAAAAAAGTTATACTTTGCATTTATAAACTGACCTCAGAATGACTGACTCCACCTTCTAAGAAATTTTGAGGTTTTGCCATTGCCTCTGAGCACTAAAAATTATCTTCTCCCCTCTCAATGCTTAGTTTAAAAATACACAAGATAGTCATTTGCATTTTAAATATGTCAAACAAGGCTTTGTTTTGAAATATCCCTTTTTATACAGTCATTGGTAAGGTATATATGGATCCARTAAAACAGCTGCTTAGGACTTAGGCCATATTTCAGAAGTAATAAGTTAGCTGGACAGGCAATGTTTCTGAGGGCTCAATACCATAAAAAAAAGTCTTCACTATTAGAATCAGATGAATGTCTGTCCTTTCAAAACAGGTCGTTATAGAGTAAACTTTTCCTGAATCATTCCTGAGATCTTCTTGAGATGGTTATTTTATTCACTAGCCTTCTGAACAGTCACTTACCGTGAAATGCTGAGGTCAGTGCAGGTTATAATGTGCTGAGGCAATAACATATACTATTGAGCAAATTTGACAACAGACTACTTCAAATATGACATCTAAATTCCTATACCTTCATTATGTACATGCAAAAATGACCTCGTGGAATACAGATCAAGTCTTAGCACTCACTGCAATTTAGTGCAGGATTTAGGATGGGTCGCAGCTCACAACACACAAAGCTAAGCAATGCTGGCATGGGTCAATAGATGGAGGACAGAGTCCTAACACCTAAGAGCTACCAAAGCAACAGTACTGAGTCGAATGCTGGCATCTTCTCTTCCGAGCTGGTTTTGCAGCAAGCTCACCATGCTGTCAGGAAGCACTGTACTGCTGGAAGCTCAGCTTTGCTGATTAGATGTAAAACTAAGCTCCTGGTCTTTTGGGAGTCATTAAAGATCCTGAGATAAAAGTGAATCTTATTAGCCAGTCTTACGAAACTCAAGGGAAGAGGGACTGTAGAAGAAGGAATATATGTTTATAAGCCCAGCAATATCGAACTTTGTGAATTTCTTGCCCATATTCTACATCTGACCAGTGCAGAAGGATATCACTACGGAGACACAAAAGGATCCCCAACCTCCCACTTCATAATATCTTCAAGAATGTTAATTATCAGCTTCACAGCACTGTCCATACGTGCCTTTTCTCCACTACCCAGCCCAGCTCCACATGCAGCTGCCATAGATGAGCCAGGCCTCTCCTCACCCCTTTTATTTAATAACATGCTGCCTCTTCTCCACTGAGAACTTCTTATATTGACACATGCAAAGCATGAATCAATTCTCCAATTTTAGTCTGCCATGCCATTATATCATCTATTTACATTTTTGGATAAGATTGACATCTTTCAGGACTACCAGATTTTTTTTTTCTCAAATGGGCACCATCAGTTGTAGGATGAAAACCTGATGGATCTTTTCCACTCATTGCTCTCCCCCTTCCCTGTTCATTGCACTGCACATAAATTCTTCTCCTCTCAAAAGTATTCCTTCATGAACTAATGAGATTGTCTTATTTTTAGGCACTGTAACAATAGTCATTATTAGCAACCAAATAACAGTATTTTTTCACTTTAAGTACCTAGGTTTCTTAGCGTGTACATGAATAAAAATAGTAATTCCTAGGCACACAGCCACTGCAATGTAGAATTTCTAATAAATTGCATCACTTTGCAAACTGTTGTTTGCTACACTACTGTATATTTATATTTGTTTTTACTCCTTGAAATAGTTTCTTCTGAACTGGAACTTTGGATTGTGATGGGACTGGGGATGATCCCAGAGGAAACTGCAGCGGTAGCCAGCTACACATACACCAATAAATGTAAGCTCACCAATGCATCGTCTTCCTCTTTTTGTTTCTCTGATTTCCATGTTCTTGTGGGCTGGCCCAGGAACTCTGCCCATTAGCAGACACCATACAATGCAGCAGATTTAGAGGATGAGGAGTATAATGGAAATTAAGAAGCATTGAAATAATATATTTTAATTCAATTTTCTGAAAAAAAAAATAGTCCCACAGTCAAATGCACTTACGATGAAGACCTTAAAATCCATATAGTTTCTTTGGCAAGTTTTCTAATCTCAAATGTCTGTTATCCTACTTTAATCTTAACTGCTTCTTAAGGTGATAACATTGAACAATGTGGCTCTAGAATACATAGGCCAAATGAGAAGCAGGGAACATTTCTTTTCCAGCAGGTCTACAGAGGTATAACAAAGAGAAACACTCTTGAACACTAGACTAGCATTGAATATAAGCGATAACATTGTATGGGCCTGAGTTTTCAGTGATTTGTTCATTTCTATCAAATGTTCTGCAGCTAATTGGCTTTGGAAAAGAATCTGTGCAAAGCTCTACGGCCCGCTCTGCTTTAATTGGGGTGGCGCCCACCAATAGTTTCTCAGGATCAGGGAAAGGGCCTCCTCCCTCCGAGTAAGGCTGTTATTTACTTGTACTGCTTCAAAATTCTTTCGTCACGATAGACTGGATCAACCCAATCTAAATGTTTTGATCTGTTACATATGTGGAAAATGAGACACTGGCACACACACAAAAAGCAGCTGCTTTCTAAGTGCAGTGCCTTAATGACCTCTATACAGAACGCATGGCAAGTGAATTAGTCCTCTACCAATGGAGACTACTTTACCTTCCAGTCTTCATGTAATATGGGAAAGGAAACTCAATGCCTGCTTTAAATGACAGAATTAAGCTTGATGTAACTTGCAAATTGATTAATTTTCTCAGCAGACTGAGATTGATCTGAGTTTACTCTTTTATGCTGCAAGTATTATATGCTTGTCCTGAAACAAGTTAGTTAAAATAAATTAGTCAGTGTGGAATAAATTTAAAAGGACACTGACAGATCTAATTTAGCCCCAAATTAAGGATAAAAGTGAGAACAATGCAAAATAAATATTAAAAAGTCAGCCAGAAAAAAAAGAAACGCTTCTGTGAGACTTTCTATAAAGAAATCATTTCCATTTAAATAATATTTGCAACCTGCAATCTAGTTCTGTGGTGAAGGTGAAATTTGTTTTCAGCTAGGTGACACTAGCAAGTCTACTGCTGCTCCTCAGCTGCAACCACCAGCAGCAAACAGACCACGATGAACAAATGCAATATTTCTTAGCAGCGATACAAGGTCAGTTGTTGACAATGTAAATACATTGCTATTTGCTAGCGTAGTATAGGGAACGCAAACATTTAAAAAATTTTAAAAGGCTCTTATGATGATAGATATGACCACTGTTGATATGATTGCTGTGGTCCTGAGCGCCATGTTTCCAAAGGCCTTCTTGCACTGGTGCACCAACCTGTGTTCCTATAAGCACTTGAAAAATCCATGTACGCAACTGCCAACTTCATCAATGGGTACATGAATTCTTCCAAGAAGCAGTTTTGTGGCTCCTAATACCTCACCTGGCATGACTAGACTAACACAGACAAAAGTCCATTCAAATCCATTTAACTTGATTGCTTTTGTGCCAATTTGAAACAGCTTCTCAATCTTTTTCCTGTTTTAACTTCAGCATTTACACTGCATATACATCGAAAAAAAGTTTCCCGATGAGTTCTGCACAACTGCACTTTCCCATCTTGCTTTTCATTCTTTCTTTGGTCACAGAACAATTTAAAACTCACAGCTGTGTCAGGGAATCTGAATGCAGTAGACTGGTCGCAGTATCTCCTGTGACTGGAACTCAAGAAAATGTGCATGCTCTGCTTGCAGCTATGTGAAATAAGACCCATGGCATCCATAACATAAATGATTAGCCACCCCTCATTAGAGCTCAAGTTGATAACTGAACTCAGAACCTTCACATCCTATTTTATTTACAAGAAACTTTAAAATATTAAATAAAACTTGATGTCCTCAGTTTAAAAAAAAAAAAAAAAAGAGGAAAAAGAAAACCAACAGCTATTGAAGTTCTTTGGTGAGGGAAGCAACACAGAACACAACATTATCCATAGTGGCAATAAATCAGCACTGAAAAGAGTTTAATAAGGCCATTGAGAAGAAGGTAGAAAAAGGAAGTATAAGGTTAGCTCTTATAGCAAGAAGTAAATTGATTATATCACTTCAATGTTGATAAATAGGGTGATACCAGCTGTCTTGCTGTTTAGCTGGATGGAATAGCATGCATTTTACTAGCCTATGGGATTAAAACCTAGAGGTGACAAATTGAATTGGCATTAAGAATAATGTTGGCCTTTGTAAAAATTTTTTTTTTTTTTTGGCTGAAGAAACTGTTATATTGAACAGCACAAAACTTACATTTAAAGGAAGGCTTTATTTGTCACACATGCGATCTTAACTCAATAAACCAAACAAGGCTTTTCTCTCCCTAAATCAGTATAATAATGCTAGTTTTGTTTAAGCTGCTTGTTTGTACAAAAGCCTGTAGATATATAGACCTCAGGGTAATCCTATTGCTGAGAGTAAGACCTAAATGAAAACAAATCTTACCAGCAGATCTCTATTTTGAAGACGGCTCTATTCAAATAGACTATGCTGATTATACTCTGAGATAACCCAGCACATCATTTAAGGTTGATCACTTTAGCAAACACGAGCTTTGTGTAGTAATTTTCTAGTCTTTCATTTGCAGGACAGCAAAGATCCTCACAACTCCTTCTTTAGAGAGTTACATAACTTCAGGCCAACAAATTGTTTAGAGAGAAAGAAATAGAAGCAGGAGTTCAATTTAAAAGCACTGCATTAGATTCCCTAATGATATTGGATTTTTTTGCTCCTGCACGTTGAAGAACAGGTTCCATTTTCTCTCTTTCTCCTTTGCACGCACGCACACACTAATTAGCGCATGGAATGATGGCAACTTGACTTTTTCCACTGCAAGCAACATCAGCACAAAACTAATGAAAATGATGTGCAAAAAACKGACTTTCTGAAACGTTCTGAGGAATAAATCATATCTATCAGGGAGATGGTGGAGAGAGCAGGAAGGGAAAACTGAAAAGAGAAACATCTCTTAAAAGCCAATAGTCTCCAGAGCTGATTTCGAGTGAGGTTTAAAAAAAAAAAAAAAAAAAAAAAAAAAAAAAAAAGAAAGCTACAATAGCAAAAAGTTGATATGTGGCCATCTCCTGCTACTATGTCGATAGGGTCTATAACTGTTTGTCCATCAGTTATTTGCACGTAGATTTAATCTTTACAGGAATATCTTCATTTTCCCTGTGAAAACACTTGCAGGAGGAAGCCTCTGAACTCTAAATGGAACATGGTCAACTCCAGCATTCCCCCTTCCTCTAACTTTTCTACCTAAGTGGATGAAAACACTCCCCACTGAAGGAGCTAAAGGGTCCAGCCCCGAATCATGTCAACTCCCCAAAGACAACAGGCACCACTGACAGCAGCTCAAATGCTCTTTGCAATCCTACAGGCCCAGTGATCCCTTCAGGTGAGTCTGGAGCTCTTTCTTGAATGCACGTGCTTAGAACTATCTTCATTCTGCGCAGGAGAGATATTTCCTGCTATTATGTTAACTACTGACAGGAATTTTCAGCCAGAGTATTTGGATGTCGGAAGGAAAAGCTCCATCCCATCAGTAGCCCCAACTCTCCCTACAGAGGGACTCCACGATAAGCCCTCTGGTAGGGCCCACAGAGAGGTGGGGAAAAAAAAGCTGTCAAGC
The DNA here is from genome assembly GCF_003343005.1 of Rhea americana. Taxonomy (NCBI): domain Eukaryota; kingdom Metazoa; phylum Chordata; class Aves; order Rheiformes; family Rheidae; genus Rhea; species Rhea americana. The sequence continues at coordinate 1,304,917 of NW_028186723.1, read as the reverse complement.
TGTCTGGCCCTTCCCCCTCTCCTTCAACCCTTTCCACCCTACACATACAAACTCTCAATCTTTCTTCCTAATGTATGCCCCATTCACTACAAACTCCATTCACTGCAGAGAGAGTACAAGTTTTAACAGGTCTGCTAACTTCAATAGGAGCATTTATTAACACAACAAATGTCCACCAAGTCAGGAGTTCTTTATAATAAGGATTACAGATCTCTGAGGAAAAATAAAGTCTAAACAAGGGAGGTGATGGGCTGACTCTGAAAGGACAGATGATTTGGGTCAGATGTGCATTAAAAGCTTCAAGAGTCATCTTGCTTTTTCTCCTAAACCCTTTGTTTATATGCTCAACCCTGCCTTTTCTCCTCTGGTTTCTACCTAAGCTCTTACTTCTTCCTCTATACCTGAGGCTTCTTAACCCTTCTGCTTTCCTTCCTTATCTAATTCCAGTTCCCTGTTCACTCACATAAAGCATCTTGTTTTTCATTCTTTTTCACACTTCTGTTTTTCCCTAAATCTTATTAAAGATTCTTTTCTCCCTTCTCTACTGCCCAAGAAACCCATTAGATGAAGTAATTAATTTATTGTGCCCCAGCAGCATATCACAGCCAAATTTAGAAAGTGGTGACATGCCATCGCATGTGGAGGATACAAAGGGTTTGAAATAATGGACTTTGCCATCATCAAAAAGGAAGCCTGTAGCAGAACTTGAATTTAATTTTGTATCTCCAAGTTTTCAAGGCCAGCGTCTAACTCACTAGGTTGCTCATCTTCACTAGTGTCTTTGTTCACTTGGTGCCTCCCGTTGCCCAGCTGCTGTATTTAGACCTGACAATGAGCTCAAGGGCTCTCATTGCGTTATCTCCTCTAACTAAGCATGGGAGATCAGAAAATGTGCACTGATTAGAAAGACAGTTATTGCCATATATAATCATAGTTACAGTTTTTCTAATTCAGTAAGCAAGATTGAACATTTCAAAGTAAAGTTCAAGGATGCCATGTGAGGGTTTACCTCCTCCTGTCCCCGGGAAGTCTCACCCCAATTCTAAATATTAAACATTATCTTAAACTGTTCAAGAATGAGGTTTTATCTCCTTTCTAGTGCTCTCTTTGTTTGTATTAACTCCAATAATGCTAGATATTTTTGTTATCTGCATAAATGCCTAATCTCTCATTCAGTTTTGTAAATTCTTGGCTTCAGTGAATTCCAGTGGCAATGAATCCCTCAGCCTGATTACACATTGTGTGAAAAGGCAGGTCTGATTCTGGGAGCTAAGCCAAAGCAGGGAGCTTGCTGGTATGGAAGATATTTTTAATCACAGAATGAACTTTTTTTTTAAAGAAAACAATCTGTACATATTTTAATTCTCTGTTGGGATGATGATATAACAATTTCTGCTTTTCTGAACCTCTTGGTCCAGTCTGGAGACATGGAGAGACCAGCAATTCTGATAAAAGCAATGCCACTGAATAAGAGATACATATATTCTTTTTCATCTTGACTTATTCATAAGCATCATTTGCTTGTTTCTTGACAAATGAATTTTCAGGACAGCATTGCTCTGTTGGCACATCAAGGCTCATGAACACAGTACACCAGGGGAAATAAGAAATGGATTTTATTAAGTTTATTAGCAGCTAAAAACATGATACTTCAATGCTGGAAGTAAAGTAATCCACCTACACAATTTGAGTGGAATGAACATTTGGCTTTAACTACAGCTCATATGTAAAATATAAATCCAGTTTCTCCATTGGAAATCCTTTGGGGTCTGGTTTTACACTGCCTTGATCAAACCAAGAATTAAAGTTCAACCTTGCTTCATTCCCATTTGGCAATATGACCTACATGTTTGTATTAGTGGTGCTACTCCTTCCACACCTCTTTTCATATCAGCATTTCCCCTAGCTTCTATTTTTCTGCTTCCTTTCCTTTCTTTCAACGTTAAAATGAGTTTTAACACTAGATAGACAATATATTGCAAACAATGGAAAAGAATCTGTCAAAAACTCATTACAGAAACAACTTCTAACTAAGGCCCACCTCCACAACTTTACGAATCACACTTTGAAAAAAAGAGTTATTACTGGATACAGAAAAAAGCAAGAAAATGATTGATCATTTTTACAAGAAAATCTCAAAGGTTAATATAGTTGTTATCAACATAAGCAACTGAGAAGACTACAGAGGATGCATGGATGAGGTCATATCAGAAAAACTGGACTTGTGAGAATCAAGACTTTCGGTTCCAGTCCTGCCTCTGTCACAGCTCTCCAGTGCACCTCTCCTATATCTATGTGACAGGACTTTTCTATCTGTAAAATCAAGATAAAGTTCACCTTCTACAAAGGGATGCTTCAAAACTTAGTTCATATCTACATGCTCTGAAGCACTGGGATGAAAAGAGGAATCTACGTCTGAAATACTGTTCTTATACAGCTATTAGTAGTATCTGCAATAAACAGTAGCTACATGTACTGCCTTTTACATTACTAGAAGGAAACAGACCTGATTTCTTCCTCAGATCTCACTCTTTGTACCCAGGCAAGCAGCTGGAAAGCAGATGTTGCTGCCGTTGTTGCCCGAAGGTTTTCACATCAACAGTGTTGCTAAGAAGGCTTTCCCGCTGACTCGGACATCATACCTTCCCACAGCCAGGGCTGCCCTGTTAAGAGCCAGTCCAGGCAGGTTGAGGTCTCTAACAGACTGGGATCTGAAGGCAACTCGGCCTAATTGGGCTCATTAATGTATCTTCAGGTAGCTATTCTATGGAAACGCAAAACTTCTGACTAGCATGGGACRGAACAGACCCCAGTCAGAGGACATCCTTCATTGACTGAGGAAGCAATGGCTCCAGCAATCTAGTTCACCTTCCCCTTATCCCAAGGTGTGGAGGTTTCAGTAAATATTGATCCAAAAGCCACTGCTATGAGAACAAATGGGAGCAAAAATGATTGGTAAGTAGGAGACCACATCTGGATACCAACTGAGATAAAGTCAAGGAAGTAACAGTTGCCTGGACTGCATGTTTTAGCAATGGAGTGCTAGGGAACAATAACAAACCCCTCTTAATCACTTATTCATGTACAAGAGGGTGTTAAATCAGCTAATCACGTATACCATCGCAGGCTAGGTACACTATGGTATAGCTCAGAAAATCAAACTGGTAGTGATCACTCCTTATCTGTAAAAGCAGCCATGTTTTAATATAGGCCGCTTCACCCCACCCTTTTCAGAAAAGATTGATAAGCAAAATGATGAAGCTTTAATGAGCTTAATTGCAAGTGCCTTATGTTCTTGCATTGTTGCCAAACAGCTACTTCAACATCCAGCAGTTTACTTAAAAACTCCCCCCTCCTCTTCCCTACCCCCTTCAAGTCCAGCAACGTAATTATTCTTGTGGCAACCCCCTATTTCACTTTATTTATTTCCCCCTCCCCCCTGAATTACTGTAAATGGGTATCTTTGAAAGGAGGGTGGCAGGCAGCTTTTGGTACAGGGCTTACCAAGAAACCCTCCATCAAAGAGGTCTTTGTGAGCATGCTCTGGACCGAGGCCAATCAGATCATCTTGCTGTCTGTCTCTGAAGAAAATTTGCCCCTGGTATGCAAGCCAAACCAAGCTCTGTAGACAGGGTGACTGCACTCCTAGTCCAACCTGTCTTAGTTGAATGAAAAAACGCTGAAGGGAAAATTACCTGTTTGGCTCCAGACTGAATTAACTTTTTAATATACAAGTATGTTTATTATTTTTCCTTAAAAGTGCCTGCCTATCTAATATATTCATTAATGTTATCTGGTCAGTTTGCTTGAAATATGAAAAATGTGCAAATGCAATAAGGCTACAGTGCTTAGAGGCAAAGCAAGATATATTTTCTAATTATATGCCAGAAAATGACATTGTTATTAACAAATGACAGTACAGAGTAATCTCCTTATATTAAGGCTAGTGCAAGCTAGACTGTCTTGCCCATTATCCCTTGCTTACTGGGAGAAGTGGAAGGCATTGCTGCTGACACTGCCCATTCACCTGTCAGCACAAATCCTTAGCACCAAGCCTAGCACAACCCTTTTGGAATCAGCTTTCCAAACCAGGGCCCCCAGTTTCTGAATGGCACAGCCTCCCTTCCTGAGAAGATCCTCCGGCGTCATCGGGGCCCTCTCAGCTGCAGGGCTGAGCAGTCTGGCTCTGCTCCACTTCCCTCTTGGGAATCTCCTCTTCACCATTTGGGAGCCACTTCTAAGTTTCTCTGGAGATTTGCCTGGACTAGTTAGGATTGTAGAGAGAAATCTGGGAGCCTCTCCCTGTACACAACTCTTTTCCCCCTTTTCTTGGGTGGGCTGACATCTTCCCTGCCTCTCTCCTCCAGCCTCTGTTTCTATCTCAGATTCCTCCCTCTCGCTGCCACTTCCTCTTGCAGCTTCCTTCTGCTCCCTACATACTCTTGACTCTTTTGTTCCTCTTTTTAGAAACACCTTGTAAGTGCCAGACAGGAATTTCCTGACACTATGTCCTGCATTAAGCAAGTGATAATGGCAGAAACAACAGAGAATTATGTCAGTAGGGTGCCCTAACAAAGAAGCAGAATTTAAATGAGGAGGCAGCTTTGGTCTTTGGAATTTGTCCACTATAAATGACTCCTCTTCCTTTATTAGCATGTCTAGTTTAAGTGGAACACATTGTAGTTCTAAATGGACAATAATAAAGAAGGATCATATGTTCTACTCTTACATGTGTACTTAACATTCCCTGGAGGCCCTCTCTCTCTCTCTCTCTCTCTGTTATTACTCCTTTTTCCCTTAGTCCTCTGTCCCTGTTTCTCACTATCTTTAACTATTTTTTCTTCTTTTTAATTTTTTTTTCTCTCAGAAGGAAAAAAAAAACTAAGTCTCTAATCCGGAGCTAAGTAAAGTAAAACTAATATTAAATATACATCTTTGGCAAGATACTTGTGCAACTTCCTTGCTCCCAGAATATTTGTGTTGCAAATACTATAGAAGAAAACTGAAGTTATACAATATATTTACAAAAAAAAAAAAAAAAATCTCAAACCCATTCTGTTTATTTCTTTGTGAAAAAGTAAACGACCTACTTTCCCTTCTTAATCCTAGTTCAAAAATCCTGCTATGCTGCCTTTCAAAGTTGGACATCACCAAGCAGAAGCAAAGTTACCTAAAAGTGGAGTTGCTTAAGTAGCTATTCCTTTCCAACATTGCTCTATGAGCTGTGSTACTGCCAGAGTTTCTACAGTTGCAGTGTGTGCCAGATTTTGCAAAATAAATTAGGTTAAAGCAACCACTAGGTTATTTTAATCCTGTTTTTTTTCACAATACTGTCCCACAACCAGTTGAGCTAGTGCAAAGAAGGTGGCAGCATGGGTAGAAAATTGTGGTCAACACTTGCTTACAGCAGTATTGCCAATGAAAGTTATGCTCGTGAAACTAAAGACTAAGTTTCCCTAACAGCAATACATTAAAAAATCAGTTGCCAGCTTTGTAGATAGCTCTTTCAAGGGCATCTTTTCCCTGTATTTCTGCACAAGCTAATGTCATCTGAACAGTGGGATTTCAGGCTAGGCAGCACACTCACAAGTGAAATGTTGGGGTATGCACAAGACATCTTTCCAAGATGAATTTCAGGACTAAGTTCAGAAGCCTGCTCCAGAGGTGAGGTATTGGTGAGACTGCRACTGACTGATTCCTTGACCATTAGCACAACCTTAATCACCTCATGCCTCAGTTTCACCATCTGTTGTGAAGCAAGGCAAGGTGCTGTGAATATGCCTGAACAAAGCACAGAAAGTCTTCAATGGAACATGAAAACAGCAGCTAAAGATTAGTGCTGTCATTGTGGACACAGTTTTAGTTAAAAAAGAAAAAAAAGTCTGTTATGCTCTTGTTTTTCATTCAGTGGCCTGTGGGTTRCAGTGAGGAAGACCTATCTTTTTTTGCTTCATCCACCATGGGTTCATTGTTACTTGTTGTGATCTGGTTTCACCTAGCCCTAACAAGATTATACCAGATGGAGCATCCAGCAGTGTGCAAAAAAAAGTAATTTTTGGATGGCTTCTTTTTCCCCTTGCAGTCTAGAATACAGCCATGTAGTACTTCAGATCAGGATACAGTATAATTTAATAATTTTAGTAGCCTTAAATCAAGCCGGTCATTATCAAAACACTGATTTCTGAAGCACTCTCCTGAGTTTTGAGGGATCTTTCTGGAATCAATCATTTTGGCACATCACACAACCAGGAAAAAGACCCCTCCTTCTTCCATRTACTAATTTGTCATAGGAATCAGTTCTCTTGACCTTGTCTCCTGTGCCAATAGATGACAGTCTAGAGAATATATGTAAAAGGAGCCACAGACTAAGCAAACTATAGATAGTAGATTAGAGAGTGAAGAACAGTCCAGAAATTCTGCATTAAACCACACAAAATGAAACTTGGCTTCTCTCAGAGATAAAGATTTCTTCTCTATACTGTAGTTTTCCATTTCCCAAATGTGGTTTCCTAAAGCATGCATTACTTGTAAAAAAGAATATGATGAATCATAGCTATTTCCCATTAATTCTGTTTCCTACAGGGATTTGCTCCTTGGTGTGATCTCACACATTCAGGGCCAGGTGGGAGTCATATGTCCCAACTGGATCCCGCTTAGTCTGCAGCCCAGGGTGCAATGACACACAGAGAATGAAAAATGCCCTTCGTCTGCAGCTTGCTGACATTGCCTCTGCAAAAGGCTGCTACGGAAATGAAGCTGATAATCTGAAGGCAGGATATGTCTTCCCCAGCTGTGTACATGCTAGGCTAGCACATGACATGGCAACTGCTGACCTAAACTCAGTTTTAAATTTGTCCTTTGTAATATTGCCTTGTGGTCTGGCATGAAACTGCAGTGATAAGGTATTAGTGCTTCACACTCCCTGGGAAAAGTATCCTCCTGCATGCTGCTGTCTGTGATTTACTGGTCCTCATAATTTTCAGATATCAACTGCTGAGTCCTGGACAAGAAACAGCAACCTTTTCAGGACCTCCAAGGACCTACACACTGTACACAGAGTCCTCCCRCTATAGATCTTACCTGTTGGATTTGATGTCCAAGAGCTCTAAAGACCTTTAAAATAGAGCCCGTGGATACTGTAAATGCAGAAAGAAAGAAAGGTTGGTGCTACAAGGGAACACCCATGGAAAACGCGGTGGTGCAATGYCTCCCAAACTGTGATACATGTCTCAAAGCAGGTGAGCCATTTCAGAGCAGTTACACAGGTTGGCCCAGAATCAGGGCCTACACTGCAACTGCAGTTTGTGCTGTTAATACAGCTGCAGTAGTAGCTAGACTTTTCTTTTTTTTCTTGAATACAGGTTATGAATCTGCATTTGTGGTTGTATATTTTACTTGTGCCCTGGAGCAGGAACATTAAACAGCTAATTCTCACAAAACTTCTGTGAGACAAATTCCTTCACACCTCCAGTTTTAGAGACAGAGATAAATGAAGTCAATATCAAGCCCAGGATGTGCATGAGGAGTTCCTACTCCTGTGTTCAAACCACAAGATAATTCCTCTGCTTTCAGACCCTGATTCAGAGCAAATCAGCTGGAGTCCTTCTATTGAGTTCTCAATCAGCAGTGTAATCACTTTAGCATGCGTCAGGATTAAAACCAGCCTTCCAAACAGGGCCGTGTCTATACTGCAAATGCTTTACTGATAAAGGAATACCAGCAGAGTAAACAGACAAAGCATTCTTAGGGCGGTGTAAACTTACACTGGCAAGTCTGCTCTTTGTAGTGGTATAGTAAAATCATCCCCACAAGCAAAACAAGCACTGTTTTGAGGTATAATTGCATCTACATGTGTAGTGTTTGCTCATCGAGGTGTCAGTCTGACCAGAGCAGCTGTGCTGATAAAAATCTGCAGCAGGGACCTGTCCTTTTCTTTTTTTTTTTTTCTTTTTTAAGTTCTAAATAATTAATAACTATCAGCACTGACTCTCTGGCCAATATGGTGTCAGTTTGTCATAGATTTCTTTAGAGGTTTACAGCAATTGGCTGATTTTAGAAAGAGAAAAGAAAGGAATTTAACATGGTTACAAGAACTTGCCTTGGCTGGTATTTAGAAGAGTGCAGAGTTATGGAAATCAGATATACTGTGTGGAAACACCATTTCTGGACAAAGCTAGGCTTTGTGCGTTTACAGCTCGATTTTCCAAGGCTCTATTCAGCAAAGTCCTGTAGCCATAGTCTGCTTGAGCCATAGTCTGCTTGTTCCACAGATGGAGGAAAATGGTGACATGCAAGAGATCTCACACGTGGCACCCTCTCCTCTAAGGCTGTTATGATACACTTCCTTTCACCACAGATACAGATAGTCCCTGCATATTACTTCTTAAAGCACAAAATGAGATGTAAGATCAGAAGTTTTGCAAAAAAAAAAGGGGGGGGGAGGAGCACAAGGGTTGTACAAGGAATACAATGTAACTAGCCAAAAAATAAAAAAAAGAAAAAAACTTTGAGAAGAAAATTCAGGGAGGGAAAATGCTGTTCCTGGGATGCTTTTAAAAAGCAGAAAAAGTCATAGGTTGACCCGGAAGAACTCCTTTCCACACCTGGATATCAACTGTTTCCTCCTACTGCTATGTTAGATACAACACATGTTTTGACAGTTTGTTGAGAGCCACTTACATGGAACCAGATTTGACTTGATGATGTGAGATCTGATAAAACTTGGTGAGGAAATCCTAATTTAACAATCAATCCCCTGAATCATTTTTCTTTTAGCCCAAGTGGAATCTAGTTCTGATAACCTAATATGACTTCTCTTYGCTTGTTTGCATATGCCTAATGCAATCAGTGCTTTGTCTCCTGAGTCTCTTCTTCACCGTGACTATCTCCTTCTCTGTACTCCCCCTGTACTTATTCAAACTATGGTGTCTAATTTACTCAGGTTTTGTTGTTGCTCTCCTTTTTGCTGGAATCTCAGGAGTAAAAAATCTCATTTTTCCTTCTTTGCAGTCACCATTTCTAACATTTTAGCTCCATTATATTCCACTCCATATATTCCTTCTCTGCTGGCGTAACTCTTCTGAGCCTCTTTTTTCTCATCAACCCAAAGAYGAGTTTCATTTGCTTTTTCATCACCCTTCAACAATATACTCCTAAACAACAGCTGCTGACAGGACTTGGAGAACACATCTCAGTAACACTGCCACTGTCCCTTCTGACTTCGAAGCCTCTAATTGCCACCTAACCTCTGACATTTCTCCTTCTTTCCATATGTACCTAGATCCTTGTTCTATGCCAGCCAGTATTGCATACATCATCTTTTCTTCCCCTGCATCCAAAAGGAAAAATTAGATAAACAAAGAGAACTGTAGCCCTGGCAATGTGTCACTTTGTTTTCTACAGACTTTGCCTCCTTACCTTCCAGTTTCTCCAAACTGTCTAAAATGACTCAAGCTCAGACTACTCCCCCTCTCTATCCCCATACCCTAATCAGAAGGCTATGCTTACTCACTAAATATCACTTCAAATTTTCTTCTTTAAAACGTGCACCTTTTATTCCTGTGTGAACCACACGGCTGCTGTTCCCCTACAGAGATATGGCCCTAACACCTACCCTGGTGGATGATGAAAAACGAGAGGAATTTTTCCTAGCTGTGTGTACTTAGGAAAGAAATACGTATTTTCTTCCCTCCCTTCTGTCTTACTAAGTACGTCGTGGTTGTGATGACATGTCTGAGGTGATTAACCACTCAGTTTGGATGACATGCATAACTCTTCCATTTGGCCAATAAAGCCTCCTCATAACTCCTCCCCATGCTTCTCTACAGATCATCCTGTTTCCTATCCTGGCCTTCAACATTCAGAAAAGGTCTTCTTCTAGCTTGCTAAGAACAAATGGAGTTCACTGAGCTAGCAGTTTTCTTCCACAAATTAGAAAATAACTAAGGAGTTCTCATAGCACTGTGTTGMTGAATACAAATTGGCATGGCTAATTTTGGCCTGACAAGTGCACTTAGGATTCTCTACATTTCCCATACAGGTCAAGCTTATCAGTTCACACTTGTTAGTGCAAAAATCTCTTTTCCTATCTTTGTTTCTGCCACTTCTCTTATCCTGTCACTCTCCTGGAGTAAGTGTCCTGGCTGGGCACTTCAGTAGCCATTTTTTGCAAACACTCTTATTCTATTACAGAAAGATATTCACACATACACACAAATGACAGTAGACTTCAGTGTGGTGCTTACCACAGAGAAAAGACAAGCCAGCCCATCCTACATACTGTATTGCATGCTGCATTACACAAATATGATCTCTTTTTCAAAAAGCTCCGTTGTCTTCTGGAAGAGACAGGCAACATTTCAATTGCATCTTTTAAGAAAAAAGTTATTCACACAAAGGACAGAGGGAAGGAGGAAAAAAGTTATCCATGATGATTCATGACTGCAAAGATAGCATTTGCAATTTCCTCTCACTTCTGAGCCCATGGGTCATGGATTTGGACTGGGTTGGAGTGTCCTGGGGTTCCAGTTTGGGGCTGTTAAGCTGCCTTGCCGTGGGCGGAGCGCACTGATCTGCTGACAAAGTACTTTCCTTTCCAATGCACGGGAGGAAAAGCTATAGAAACAGAATGTGGCCAGTGATTTTGAGAGGAGACACCCTAACTTCAGGGGATTGGGATCTACAGGTGGGAGGTGATTTACTGAGTTTTACAACTTCTGGGAAATTGGCTATGTAAATTGTGTACTGAATCAGACAGAAATGGGTCAAATGGGCTCTGCTGGACACAGGCTGAATTTGGCCYTGTACCAGCTGTTGCAAACTGCTGCTGGAAGCCTGAAAGGGAGTGATGTAAAGAAGAGCAGGGAGTACGCTGGAGGTGGAGAGCCCTGCCAGGAGAGMGCTCTTCTTGGGACATAGGGACTCAGGACGATAGCCAGCTTGTGTGATGATGGAATCCCCATGGGATGCGGAAGCTTGTTTTACAGAGCGTTGGACCTCTCGAGAAGTGGGAGAGATTGCCTATGCCTCCCCAAGCGAAGGAAAACCACAAAGGCAGCGTGTGTGACACAGCTCCTTGTCCAGCTCATTCTGTGGCACATTTCTCTGCTGAGTGAGTCAGAGGTGCTAACCACAGATCCCTGAGGAAAGCAGAGGTCAAGTACTGGACAAGGTGGCTTTCTGAAACTGGTTTTAGTACATATCTGATCTAAAGCAATAATCTAAAGTCAAGTGGTCTAAAGTTGCAAGGCAGATAATCCATACAAAGAATTCTTCAATTATCTATTTGTCCTCCATTACTGAGCTTACGCAGGGGCAGATCTACCCCGGTGGCTAAGGGGCCACCCTGCCTGGAGTGGGGAAGAGACACTCCATGTGACATGGGGGAGCAGCTCTGCTGCACAGAGTCCTCTCATCTGTCTTGTAGCTGCTCTCTCACCGGTTCATTTGTTATTCACACRTTTCACTTTGGGAAAGTTTGGATAATCTGTTTGTACCCCACTTCCGATTCCTTGTGACAGTTCCCTTTTCTCATGCTTTCTGTGTGTGTGTGTGGGGGGGGGGTGGTGGTGGGTGGAAGACTTCAACAGCAAACAAAATATACCCAATCTGAGGACAGAGAAAATAATCTGCTAATCTTGCATGTGTACCAGGAACAACTGATGGAGATAACTGTAACAGTACTTGGTTTTCCCATCAAGACTCCTCTTTTCTCATGGCCAGGGAATGCCAACAACTGCCCTCTTTCACAGATTTTGAAGCCTAATAAAGAAAAAATATACAATAATCTAAGTCAGAACATAGGTTGTTTCTGTATCTATACAAACACCCCTAGAAGTACACTATGTAGTTTTAGCTTCTTTGATGCACTCAGTCTCTGGAGGAGAAAAAAAAAATGACAGAAGAGAAGGCAAGGGTTATTCCATGTAATATAGAGGGTTTTGGTCTACAAGTCCAAAGAGGGTGAGGGAGAAGTATTAGCCTCCTTCGTAAGCCTATTAGATGTTCAGAACAGGTGAAACTTCTAGGAAAGTTAGGGAATTCCAGTACAGACTATTTCACATGTTGCAGTCCCTTGGCAGGTGAGGCAATTTGCACAGACTATGGCTGTTTGAATTCCAGATCTCACATTAGGCCATTTAAAATTTATTTAACACATGTCATACATAACGCAAGACTTGCTTCAGAGGAATAAGCAAATCATTTGGAAGTGTGCATTTACAGGATCAGAAGTCACAGAAACCACCCTCACTGCTTGTCAACTTCCTCAGGGGAAATTGTGTAATCAACTTAATATAGCAGTTATCCTTTACGTTGTCACAGGTCAAGCTCATAGTTCCTGTATGTCACCACACTTGTTTATTAATCACTCAGGAAGATATTCTTYATTTTTATTTAAATTAAACCATACCAAGTGGGGCTAAGCCTGAATTCAATATCCTTTCTCTTTCACAGAAGCTGCAAGAACCAGACTTTCTGTGGTTTAATCCCCACCTTTTGGGGAATAAGATTAAATAACCCACCACCACCACCCTCTAMATTTGAGTGAAGGTTGCTGAACAACTTATCTCTTCATCACAAACTGTTAAGGAGATAGGTAGGTAAATTGTTCAGCATCTTCTCTTTCATYTGTTCTCAAACAGCTTGGATCCTGCACCAAATTGCTACCACTGGCATTTTTTTTCCTTCTGCCTTCTCTATTTTGTTTCCTATGTGATTCATGGCAACTCATAAGGGACAAAATGAATGAGGGTCATTTGATGATTAGGCATGATGTTCTCTCGTCTAGAGCCAGGAGATGACACTTACGGAAGACAAAGTGAAAACATCACCATTCCCATGTGGTGCCTGGAGACCCACTAAGTCCATCACACCCCAAGAACTGATCATCCAAAGAGGATCATTCATTAAATAAAAACTAYGCAAATTCTGGAAAGACAAAAATCACATATTCCCCCGTTTTTCYTTCCAAAAATCTCGTAACACTATGATAAAACGTTTTAATAAACGTGCCAGAAAACCAGTACCTATTTCCAGCATTACCACCACAAGTTTCCTTAGGTAGTCCTTCTTTACCTGGATTTTCCCTGCAGTGAAAGTAGCTAATAACAGTTTTGTCTTGAAACTATTTCAGAATATGCCACTTCGGGATGTCTCCACTGTGCTTAAGTTACATCTGGTTATGCTCCAGAATTGCATTCTGCCAGGTCAAGAGCTTTTGTTTACTGGGAATTAATTATGAAAAGCCTTCATCTCCAAAATGTATGGCTACTCCTTATTTGCTGCATACATGCTTTTCACTTTCCCATTTTTAAATGAGTTGAAAATGGTAACAAAGGAGATAATCCTCCTTTGTGAGTATTCCCATAATTAGCAGCACACACATCTGGATAGAGTTTCAATAGCTCACTGTTACTCAAACAATTTGTAATCACACAGACCGTGTAGTGAACTAGCAGACCAGAGCATATAGCTTTTCATTATTATGTGGCATACAGCACCCATAATATACAAATAAACTCAAAACCTGCAGCAGCAACAATGACACATTCTATGTGGCCTTATTCACTAAGCAGCTCTCTAAGAAGTCTTTATCAAAAGATGCAACACATTACTAATTATTTTGGGTTGTAAGCAGCCAGGAGGTGTAGGAAAATCTTGCTGCATCTATTCAACATTCTAAAACACCAAGTCCAGCAGCATTTATAGGATTTAAAAATAAAGTCTATAAAAACCTAGAGCTCACAGCTTAGTTATGTGGGTGAACAGTGCCACATAACATGTAACAGTAGCCGATTTTACAGGATATGTAACAATACATACCAGCATAGCCAAAGGCAGGATCAAGCCCTTAAAGTTTTATATTGTGCTTGGTACTCAAAGATTTGTTTCAGTCTGAATGCAATGAYTCATAGTCTCCATTCCCCCAATGTTTTATCCCTTCCCTTACTCATGACCCAAGCTAACTTTCCTTTAAAATGCTCTGGATGCAGAATCACTTCTTAAAGCCTAGCATTTATGGGTTTCATCATACAACCTGTACTCACAGGAGGAATCCCAAATGACGTGAACAGAACTACCTTCACAAGGACAGTGAAACAGGCCTGTCTAGAAATGGTTAGTACAGAAAGAACAGATTTATTCCTGCTCCTTGGCTGAAGTATTTATCTTTTAACGACATACTGCCCAGAACTTCTTGGCACAGAGCTAACTAGAAAACCTTTCGCCAAATTGTTCAGCACCTACACAGCTTTTCAAGAATCACATCAGAGCCCACACTGAAATATATTCACTGGACAGCTGATTCATTTCTACATGTATTTCAGTAGTTTCAAAAGGTATCTCTATTAGTTGTTGACTACAAGCCTTTATGTTAAAAATTTAATATTACAGGAACTGATAATATACTGAATCAACCCCGAGTTATGGAGAAGTAGTACAGGGCTGTAAAAAAATTCAAGATCAAAATTTCTCTGAAGTCAAGGGTTATTAAACCATATCCATATTAAACCATATCCATGAAATGTTTTCTATAGAAAACATGATTGTAAACTGGATGAATATGACTTAGTAATGATAGCCTGGCACAGTCAGTTAGGAGTTTTCCCCACGGCCCCTGTTACTGATACCCGATCTGAATCTAAGGAAGTAATTTTTAATCTGAATATGCCTTTGCTTGTCCATTTGCTTAACACAGAATAGTACAGCAATAACTGCAGTGTTACCGTCCTCCAGAAGAAATTGTTAGTCCTTGCACCTTTTCCAACTTGCCTAGACAACTCTGCTTTTGGAAGCTTCCAAGGAGAAAGAATGGGCTTGAAAACGTTTATTTCCTGCAGGAGGACAGAGCTCAGACCCTTACGTACTGTAAGGGCTTTCGGTGACAAGACCAAACCAGAGACCTTGCTGAGCTTTCCAGCACGATCTGGTGCTCCAGTATATTTTGGAGCATTGCAAGGCCAGTCTCCTCCCACCCTTCCAAATCCTGCAAAATGCTTTTTGATTGACATTACATACAGCAAGGCTTGTTAAACTGAGCTGTAGGAAATATATTAATTTATCCTTTTTTTCTTTTAACTTACATATTTACATAGTCCTATTAAATAATAGATCTTCAATATTAAAAGTTGATATTCACCAAGCCCTGAAGTCTGCATGTGAAATACGTTCTAGAAGCACAAATCGAGATGACAATTACCTGGGTGTTTCGACTACTCCTAGTGCTACAGATCTAGGTGGAAGTGACAACAGAAGCTTCCCTGCCAATCCCATACCTTTTTTAACCAAATACAAGCAAAGATTTTCTTCTAGTATGTCACAACACGTTCTTATTTCTCAGAGGTATTGTACAGCTACATTAATGCACAAGAAATGTGTTGAGGTGATGAGTCAAAAAACACAATGAAAGTGCCAATCAAAACTTAGTATACTGATAAACACAGAGGAAATTCAAACTTAGGCACAAAAGCTGAAACTCAAGGCCCACAGGAAATAAAAAGATTATATAACCTAAGGAGAGTTATCTTTGATTAAAAAAGACACTTTTTAATGAAATTCAAATCATTAATTATTTCATTTTTAGAATGTAAAGTTACAATAAGCTGCAAAATCTCAYGTACAAACTGTGCTGGGTAAGCTCATTTTGAATATAACTAAACAATATATCAGCAAAGTATTCCTTTCAGCTTCCCAGAGACTTGTATATTGCCAATTTATAATTAGTTGCAGATTTTCAATTACTTTCTAGCTAACAAAACAGTTTCATTTGCATTGTTTACTTGCCACTTAACTCAAATTGTACCCAAATTGGTTATTTTAAAATGTGACACAGATTTTCAGGGCCAAAGCAAATTCTATATATTTTAGTGTAACAAGCATCTGTATTTCAGTCTTTAGTGATAAAAGTGTACAGGATTTGGCCAAAACTCAATCAACTCCATCACAATCTCAAAATGCCTCCTGTGCAATTTGTCAAAAGCAGATTTCTTGGCAAGAACACACAAAACTACAGCAATGTATAATGAAGAACATAATCTCAGAAAGTACGTAAAGTTTGTTTTGTGTACTAATTGAAACTGGGAAACCACTGTAGGCACATTTAAATTCAACAGAAGATCAAAGAAATTAACCATCAAAATATCAGCCATTGCTACCGTGCTTAAATATAGTCCACTGCATTTGGTTTTATTTCTGATAGCCTCATCCATCAGAAGCATACTAAACCCAAGGTGCAGAAATTTGGGGGGGAGCGTGACTAACATGAGTAATTTCATTTGGTGTTATCCAGTACCAGGCAGGCCTTAGCTAACTCTGTTACATGATATTCTTTATGATAATGTACATTGCTAAAAGATTTAAGAATTGCCTGTCTGCAGCAATAGCCAGTGCCAAGAGATTCCTTTTACTAGGCAAAAGAAGTGTTCTCCACCCCCTCTCCTTCCACATATCTATTGAATACAGGTGACTTTCAACTTTCAGAATAGTAGGTGGATCAGCCTCTGATCAGTCTTTGCTACAATACTTTCTATGTAATTTATCACCCTTCTCTTTCCCATACTAAATAATAGAAGTTTTTAATCTTTTCTCATCTAGAATTTCCTATTGAACGTTTACAATTGCTCAGAAAATTCTTCCRGTTTTGCTGGAAGGTGTGGGAGGACACCTGCTATCAGGGCTAGACAGTTGCTTGCAGATAAGCACACACCCTTCAGAGAGCAAAACTCTCCATCTCTTCCTCACTGTGCCTTGAGAAGTCCCCATGCAAACAAGTGCGACAGCATCAGTGGCCTGATGAATTATGACAGATTCAGACCTTACAAGTTCACTCTAACTGGATGCATATTTCTCATGTACATACTTCTTTTACCTTTTCTGTGACAAATCTTATTCAAAAATCATGTTATCTAAACTAGTCTAATTTTCTTGAGCTATTCTAGACTCTCCCCTTCTCTTCCACAGCCCTCATGTAGGCTTTGGCTGCCTCTGTAGTGGAGCGCCCCGACACCAACACACGTGGAGATCAAAGAGCCACCGTGGCCAAGGCTGATCAAAGGAGATGGGCAGACAGGGCAAGTTCACTAGAGCCTGGACTCTGATACACCTTCCCTGGGACTTTTTAGACTGAACTTTGATTTTGTTCTTGGATTGGGGCTGGTATGTGTTTCATGAATTGCACTGTTTAACATTAGGTGGTAYAAATAAGCAGATGATGCTTTTTCAGTGGAGAAGCATCTTCTAGGGGGAAGTGTTATTGCTATTTTTCACTATATTTTCCTGTTTCTTTTCAATACTGTATGACAGCACTAGGGTCAGCATGGCACAGACCCTTAATGCTAACCTACAGAATTCCCTAGGGAATATTGCCTAATTATATTCTATGCACAATAGCAATTTAATAAAATATATACCTTAAATAAACTGAAGTCTACCACTCCCAGCCCCACTCCTGAATACCCATTATTGTTTCCTTCCAGCAGTAAGAAATCACCATTTAATCTTACTTTTAACTTTCAGTCTTTAAATCAGTTTTAAATCCATGACAAGACTTTACATCCTACCCCATTGTTAGCGAGATTCCTTAATTGCCTCCTTTAAAAGACTTTATCTAACCCTTTTGAAAGTTTAAATAAATTATATCCACTGGTTCTCCTTTATCCATTATTTGTTAACTATTTCAAAGAAGTCTGACAGGCTATAGAAATTGTGCTGATTTGTCTCCATCATATTATCCTCATCTAGGTGCGTTATAACTTGATCTTTAATCATTCTCTTAACCATATTTCTTTATACTGAAGTGCCTTCTAGGTTTATAATTTCAGGAATCACCTGTATCACTTTTTTAGAGAGAGGAACAATGTTGATCATTCTCCAATAAAACTTTTATTTTTTAAAAATAATGCATTATTGATATTTGTTAGTTGCTCTGTTACCAGCCACAGTGATCTACATTTACAGCCTCTAGGCTTGGTTACTGCACCTAGATGTGTTTAGGGACAAATTTGACAACTCTGAAAAAGCTGCAACTGGAACAKACCCCAACAGCTAATCTTGTCAGCAACCTGAATGGTAACACGTGCATCACCAATGTACTCTGCTTTCATCACTGGCCCTCTGCAGAGCTGAACTCAAATAGATGTCTCAATCCTGACACTCAGTATCTTTACAGGATGGACCCCTGCTTCTACTGAAAGAGCAATCTCTTATAACACTGAACTACACCCTTCTCAGGGGATCTCTTGTAGGATCAGTCAGCAACAAAGATGAGACTTGCAAAACCCAAAAGAGTTGTCTCAGAGGCTGGTGCAAGAATAAAATTAACTTTTGCAAGAGATGAACACAACAACAAATCCTTACCACCTTCCCAACAAAGAGCAAAATTAATTTCTTGAGTTACAATTAAAAATAAARGTAAGCATACTCAAACCTTTGGGAGACAATAACTGAGACAATGAAATAAGGAAGCAAGGTTTAAATAAGGAATAGTCTTATTTAAACTTTAAAATGCATAAGGCATTCAGACACTATCATGATGAGAAAGTGAAATCTAAAAAATTAGAGAGCTATTCTGTTCTTGAGTTTCCTCTAAACTCACATCATTGCTATACAGATCCAATTATCTATTACAAATTAATTCTTCTAGTTCTTCCAGCACATTTTTATCCCTTTGTCTCTGTCAGAACGCTGCTGTCACTACTTGCAAAGAAAACCAAWGAAGGAGGTATTTCCCCATTGCCTAGTGATGCAAATAAATAATCTAGCTTTTCTACACTCTTGCTCATCAAGCTGAACTGGGTTTGACAACTGGAATGTATTAATTAAACCCTTGCACATTTAAGGGGAAAAGAGTCACTCTGCCAAAATAAAATGGGGCAATAATGAGGATTGGCGTTGGAGTATCTCTACTGAAAAGTTGCCACATTTCTAGACATCCACTCAGTCATTCACTCTTCCCTCCCCCTACTTTACGAGGATCACCAGTTTGGTATGAAGTTCAGAAACAAGAGTAACAGCAAGTAGCAGCAAAGCTAAGTGGGTGCAGTGTGTATTTTTCATTTCTCTTACTAATGAAATGAAATATTTTAAAATGATCGTATATGATTTTTCTCCTACCATTCTTACAAAGGGAAAACAAAAGACTAAGGAGAAGGCCAGCACTTTGCCATGTAAACACTAACATTCATGGCCATTTTGACCTCCTTAGAAAAAGGAGAAATTTACCAACACATAAACAATCTCTTTTGGCTTTTATAGATTAATTATCCTAGAGAGCGTCCCTTCCTTTTGTAGGGTAGTAGTACGCAACTGGAAAAAATAACGTTCCAGGCTAGGCTTGTACAACACTCACTTTGGTGTAGGAGAACAGGAGAGAGAAAGAATACTAGAACGTCCCTTTCCTCTTTTCTAGTTTATATGTCAGAAGACCAGTTAGCAGTGCAATGCAGGCAAGCTTGGCTGCAGCAACAGCAGAGCAGGTGGCAGACAGGCTGCTGGACTGAACAGTCCCCTTACACGGCTAGCCAGAAACAAGTGAGGACCCTGGGGCCACCACCCAGGGAAGGACAATYGTGGCAAGTCCTATCACCACACTCCCTAGTAGCTTTGCACAGCAGAAGTTCCCAAGGATAGCCCAGAAGGGAGAGCAAAACACTGAACACTTGAAAACAACTAATTGCCTAAGAGTGATTAATAAGTAGGCCACACAGATCATGTTTTTACCATCAACACGTTGAACCATTTATAAGAAAGTTTTGTAATTTTGCATAATTAAGTCTCTAAATAATGCAGATTTGAAGACTACAGAGTAACTGCACTTAAAGTCGATACTATTTTAATTATATAGAAAAGACATAATTTGAAAAAACAGCCTTGCAGTTTATTACATTTACCTCTGTCAAATAACTTATAATTGTGTGACAAGGTGCCTGAGAAAAGCATTGTGGGTTTTTTTTGCCTTTTTTTAAACAGCTTATGCCACTCGAAAAGGATTACTCCCTTTGTAAGTTGCTGTTTCAACTGAAGGGTACCAATTAATTAAGCCATTTACATAAAACTGTCTTGGATCAGCTACCTACAAAGATAAAGGCTGAAATCTAGCTTCTAATTGAACAAATAAAGTTTCAAGAAAAAATATATGTTGGTAATTATCTGTAATAATACAAATTAGGAAATTTAGCTGATAACATGAGTATGACAGAAATTAAGACTAAATTCTTATCACCCAAACTGAATAAGGAGTAGTCTATCCAAAAAGACATTCTTTAAATTTATCTTTCATTTACCATCACATTACATATCCTTGTATCATTTAATGTCTTGCCATATCACCTGATGGGAAGTAAGAGGAGGCAGAAAGTGTCTATTTCAAAGGTGTGCTTATTTTGATTATATTTATTTATTTATTCTCATTTGGTGGTGGACAGGAGAGAAAAGAAAAACCTATATTTGACGCAAGCAGTCATTATGTACACAGAGGGGAATGATAAATGACAACATTTAGCAAAATAACCCAGGGTACTTTAAAACTCAAAATCAAAAGCAAACAGTATACTTATCTAAGTATATCCAATTGATATGAGTTTGCAGTACCCTGTGTCTTTTGTTGCAGTAGTTTCAGCAGAAGAAACCCAACTGAAAGCAAATTTTGGGTCTCTCTAGCATTTAGCTACAATCTGTATTTTTTCCGCTATTCTTACAAGTTGTACAAGAAGTTCTTAAGCCCATGAAGACGCACATCAACAGTAGAGATTTACAGTGCCGCTCTGCAGCAGCACAGACAGACCCCCATGAAAAATAATTTTTGTGCTCAGTCTCTAGCACAGAAGGTGCTCCTCCTCCACCTGTGTGGTGGCTCAGCTGATTAATGATCTGACTGTGACAGCTGTTTTGCATGCAAAACTTCCACTGATGTGAGCAGTGGGCTTTCTGCCCGCAGACTGTCTCGTGGACACAATTCCGAGTCATATCACACAACCCGAGTCAGGTCTCTTCCCCTTCTAATAACTGTATTCTTTGCTAATGGGTGGGATACATTTTCTTTCAGTATATCACAATGAACAGTTCTTGCCACATGTAAATGACACTTGTAATTTTAAAAATTTAATCTGGAGAGATTTAATGTTAATGCTTGCTATATTTATCTCAAGGAGGAGATTCAGCATCTCACAAGGAGCTGAGACTGCACGTTAAACATGCTATTGCACTTATCAAACCAGATCTGTAAGGCTTATGAAACCATTCACATATATAACTTGGAGAACTCAGTGGAAACATGCATCTATGTAACAGTAACCACAACTCTAAGTATTTGCAGGATCAGGGCCCAAATCAGCAAGAGATTTCACACTGGAAACATCCCAACTCAATTTTTACTACTGCACAATGATACGTCATTCAGTTAGGATTACTGGGAACAGAACTGAGCTCTGTAGGCCAGAAGACAGCCCTACTATATTTACGCTGTGTCTTCACGCTGTGAGCTGCCACTAGAAGAGCCAAACAAACAAATATCTGGCAAATAATCATTTAATATTACATCCTCTGTCTGATCCTTGACTGAAGTACCTCAAAGCTTTTATAACATTTTGTAAAAACGTCTGAACTGAGTCACTGAAGTAAACAAGATCTTTTTATTTTAATGCTCTGGTGAATTGGTTCCCAGTATACAATTCCAACCCCTTCAAGTCCACCACTGAGTCGCTGTTGTTGGGCTTCGGCAGTTCAATGCTGGACGTGCAAGTTCTTGTTGTGTTCACTCATGCCGGGGCTTTCTGGCCAGATCCGCAACATTCGGACCTGGTGCTCCAGCCCCCTGCCCACGGATCCCCAGGGGATTTCACATGAACGTGAAAATACTTGGAGGCAGCTGCAAACAATGGCAGTAAGCCTGGGACAGGCTAGGGGGGATGTGTGAGCACGCGTGTGTGTGCGCCCGCGCACGTGCAGCGCGTGGAGGGTGTGGGCTGTGATAATTAGGGAGGAGAGGCCCTGCTGTAATAGACTGAGAAGAAATGAGATACCAGCTTCAACAAGTCATGCACCAGAGCAGCTCAGGGCACTCAGCAGTTCCCAGGAAGTGATAGCAACAGTACTGCTGCCTTCGTGTAGCTCTCGCGCTGCATCGCTTTCAGCAGCTCTCGGGTACTTGTTTTAGTGACTTCTTCAGCTGCAGTCTAAATATAACACTAGGTAAATGTGACAAAAATAGGGCAAGAGAGACCCTATTTTGTATCTATTTCAAGGAAACATCACAAAAAAATGATATATCAATACTGGAGAGAGAACTGCACGTCTAGCATCATAAGCAACAATGAAACACCTTTAGAAATGTGCCTTCACACAAGAAGGCACGTGCATAAATCAAAGCATAAATACACACACACATACATAAATGCACAAGGGAAGATGTTGTTCATGAACATACACAATGGAGAAGACAATGTGCCACTTCTTAATCCAGTCCTTACCACTAGCCTAAAATTATCAGTACAATATAATGTAAAAATCCTAAAAGTTTTTTTGAACAGTGTTTCAGAAAATCCCTTTGCATTTTATAACTGGCTGCAAAAATTAAAAGGTTGTCTGACACAAATATGTTTACTGATGCCTGACTTGACAAAATATTATGCAGGTTCTCTGCTTTTACCTTGAAGGTGCACTAGCATCTAACAGAAAGCAATACTTTTATGTTCCAGAAGTTAGATGTGATAAATATAATCACTGTAATGAGAACCCATAAATACATTGTGTATGATCACCTCATGGCAATGGATATAATGACATATAAATACCATTTGACGCATTACAAATAGCACAACACACAAAACTGTCCACCATACTTCTCTAGCCACCACACATCACAGCCTCTGGTGCTAACAAATTATATAATAAAATAAAAGGAAAATAAAAACAGAACATGGCCCATAAGAAGCTGTTTTTATTTTCACTGGAAAGCTCATTTTCCTTTTCTGCCTGCAACTATCTATTGCTCTCTATCGCTGATTCTAGAAAATGGCAGCACTTTGCAAATCGCTTTAGGATGCCTCACCTGTGGAAGATGCCATGCTGAATAAGCCTTGCTTCACTGTCCTTGTGTCATAAGTGATATTTCTTCTGCTACTAATAGAAATCTCTTCTAGAAGACACTTACTATTCTGAGGATTATTCAAAAACATTTAAAGATGTTATCCATCTTTAAAAAGAAGGTCCACTGACTTAGCAGAAAATCTAAAATGCTCTCCTTTGTAGGAATATACTCATTTCTAATCTCAAGATTGATTAAACAAGAGAAAAATAACTGCTCCCAAAAGAGAAAATGACTGCCCACATTTTTTTTTTTTAAATACAGTCTATGTTTTAACTTTACACCAAAAAGCTAAGACCTCTACCGTGTACATGTGAGGCTCCAACTCCAGAATGGTGCATTTCTCTGAAGGCTATCTAGCAGCTGGCCATAGGCAATATTTCACTTTCTGCAGCTACTATTTTGATGCACCTATTGAACCATATGAAGGAGATGGTCTTTTGAACGATCATGACCTCTGAATTGCACATCCTGTTGACTGTTGCCAATTTCTGTGATGCAACAGCCATTAACGTATATATTTGAAACCATATTGCACTTGGCTCCTTTAGCACACTAATGAAATGCTAATGAAAGCTTTCTGGTTGATGTATCTGGAAATTGGTTTAATTTATACTCATGGAACTGACAGATGATAGCTAAGGAATTGCCCCATTGCCTTTACAGGAAAATGAGTTTGAGGTATCAGTTCTAGAAATGAAATTATAATTCAGTTTCTACTTCTGTTTTGCCCCAGATGACTCTAGACATTACCTCATTAGCTACCATCAGAAAGAAATCACTGTTACAACTTGCCATGCCTCTGGCTGCAGTTACATTCTTAGTCTGATTTTAAGTAACAATTCCTAAGTAAAAGGCTATATAACTGATTACTAATCCATTGAGCTGTCTATGCTATATATAGCACCATCATACACTATTTATTTGCATGAAATTGTGCATCAAAATATTTCTCTGGGACTACAGTGACCTGGCAAGATACTACAGGGATGGATGACTTAGTTATACTAAGCAAGATATTCTTAGCAAGTCAATGACTCTCAAAATGTTAAAACATATGTATGAAGCTGTAGATCAAAAAGGAAAATATATTGCATATTTCCTTTCTGATTTTTTTACTCTAAGAACAGACTATTAAGAAAAAATATTGCAAAAATCTTAGTTTTTAATCAGCTAGCTCTATTCCACATTATTCCTATATTTAATCCTCTACAGATGCCAAAGATAAGATAGAAACATAATTAAATGAAGAGCAAGGAGGAGATGTCCTGAACCTAAATGTGTCTAAGATAACCTACTTTTTGGAATCTAAACAAACCTCTCTTTAAACATTTCTTCTGCTAYGTGCCTCACTTGGAAGCATCTTCCTTTCCACGTGAAAATCCCAAAGCTGAATCCCTAACACCAACGTGACTAAAGACCTCAAGAGCTTTTATTCCTTAAAATGTACAATCATTTCTCACTAGCTGACACTAGCCGTTGACCTGTGTGATTTGTTATCTTCGACATAAAGTACACAAAAAGCTCTAGAAATTCCACATGTAGGACCATCTGGTTAGTGTTACACCATTTATTCCACTCTTTTTCCATGAAATGTTTGAGCCAGAAGTATACGGAACACTAATAATAAGTAGAATGTTCAACAAATGTTAATGACTAACTATAACTTTTCACATCTTTCATTCTAAATTCTTCATGGACGCAATCCGTGTGTTTTTAGAAATCCTCACCATTAGAGAATTCTCTCACCGGCCTGAAGAACTGATATTTTTCCTTTTCATAATACTTGGCATTTATATGTGCATAGAAATCAAACATGAGGAGTTAAAATGGTACATATTTTACTTCTCAGTCACTTAACACACATGCTTAAGTTCTGTGATAGGACGATGTCTCTGTTATTTAACATGTTGAATATAGAAGGTATGCGCTGGCTTTCAAATGCATAGCAAACAATATTCTGTGCAGAAGAGCATATGGTCATTTTTTCAAGCTTAGATGTAGCAATGAGTGGGAATCTGTTTTCTCATCCCACAAAAGCTTTTAAGAGTTCAAAAATTTTCCAAGGCCACATCAGGATGAAAATTAATTCTTTTCTATGTGATAAATCAGAAGAGAGAGGAGCATACACTCATCCCACTCCAGAACAGCCAACAGCTCAGTAATTATTATGCTCCTCTAGGATCCAAGGCATCAAGATTCGATTCCCTAATCCAGACAGAAGATTTAGCTGAGGTGTGAAACTTCACTCTTCAAACTACTGACTCTTCCAGGGCAGATGTCTAAGTTTTGCCTGTTGCAGTATTCAATTCTAAATTAAAGTTATTATAGCAACAAGCACTTGGAGTCAAGTCCCCCACAGCTCCCCTAGGCACACCCATTTGACTAGAGGGATGGACAAGGAAAGGGCAGTGGACACTAGGTCTGCGCATCTGTCATTTCGACCAGAAATTCTCTTTGTCAAAACTAGCCGAAAATGCTTCAGAAAACAGCTTCAGCGTCGACAATGTTGACACATCTGTGTTGATCTTTTTTTGGTCTAAAAGACTCTCCCCATCTATGCTGGGATGCTACAGCGCTCATCCACACTTGGTGGTGTACCAGATAGGATCCACAGGGTTCAGAGCTTTCCAGAACTGGAACTGAAGATTAGGCTCCCAAAGATTTGTCTCCCAACCCACTGATCTGACTAGACYGATGGCCAGATCAGGTATTTCCAGGCCATCTTATTCCACTGCCATCATGGAAGAGTATTTTAGGCCTTGAGAAGCAGATTCTTTCCTCACAGGATCATCAAGGGGTTCATTTGGTTTTCTAATTTTAACCTCTGTCCTTGTGATTGTTTTATAAGCTGTAGGAATCAGGTTATCTGCTGATCTGACTGGAGAGCCTGAAAGGGAACCAACTCAACTTTTTATTCTAGCCATTGGTAATCCCTTCTCAAGCTTTTCAGTTCCCTCCAGACTCTTGTCAAGAAATAGTTGAGGCTCTTGTCAGAGAGTGATGCTGCTTGGCACATCAGCAACACCTGGAGTATGTTCTCTGTTAGAGGACAAATGAGTTTCTAGGGCCTAACTACCCTCTAGAGCACTGTCAGGCTTCCAGTGACTGACCGCATCAAGGATGGGCCTAGCATTTTTGTGGCATCACAATACAATGAATAAGACAAGTTTTGGATTGACTCCCTTGCAATTATGTGCATAATGGAAATGTATAAAACATACATTCAGTGGAGAAATATATCCTAGAAGCTCACCCATGTTCACCAGGTCAGTGAACATTTTATAATCTATTTTTATGTTTGCAACAAAGCAGACAAGTGCCAGATTCCAGAACCAATAACAACTTCTTACCAAGTGCATGCATGTAACAAGAGACACCAAACAGCTCGAGCAAAGTAGGAACAGGATGATGCATTGCTTGGAAAAATGTTAAGGAATTGTACCCCCTTTCATATCATCACAGGCTCATCCTTTCAAACACCATTATAAATCGAAGAGCTATAATGAATTTTGTCATGGGTTAGGAGTTTGGTTTGAAGCAACAATACTACATTTGATTCAAGAATAACCTATTGTGACCTATAATACCAGCGTGCCAGCTTTTTTAAGTTAACTGACCACAACCAGCAAACAGTTATTAACATGGTGACTGTGTGGGGACACAAAGATATGCACTGTCTGTGTTGCCGAACCACAAAGTATTTTTAAAAGGAAAAAAAAAAATTAAAGAGGACAGTCTCCCCCTCCCCAACAATGAACTTATTCAATCTTTACAGTCTTTTGTGCTTCTTTATTGGAATATTCGGCTAATTTCCAAAATTACAGCTGGTGGTTGACTTAATAGGATTTGTACACTAAACAAATGACAGTGTTCACAACAGGGCTAAATGTTACACTAAATCAGGGATTAGAGCACCCTTGTATATATGTCACATGTCAAAATCATCCTACAGCTTTGCAATTGATTATAAAGTATTCTGTAAGTACATACTGTAATAAGGCTACCCCTGACATCCAGACACTAATTACTATTCATTATTAAATTAATCCATTTGGCAGAATTGGCACCAATTTACTATGTTCTCATTCTAAAACACCGAATGTGTGTTTTCTTTTGGGTCGGATGTAAAAAAAGAAAAGATTTAAGGAATGACCTCCAAAATGGCAATGTGGATACCAGTTGGCAGTGGCCACATGAGCAGTGGTGCTGGTTGCATTCCTCCCAAAAAGAAAGGATGCGAACCCCACGGGTCTCCAGTGGCACAGAGAACGGCAGTGACGAGGTCAAACTAAATGCTGGATCTCCCATGCATAGCAGAATCAAACTGCTATTGCACTTACAGGCCAGCTCAGATCATCTGTTCTTGCCTTTACATCAACAACAGATGGTTCATATAAGAACTCAGTATACCCTCAACCTGGCAAGAAGTTATGCCTCTTTCAGATTTTGAGGAATATGGTTGCCTAAGGACAGACATACGCTTTGCTATAGGTCTATTTGGTAGTAAACACCCTTTTAAGAAAGGCAGTATTTTTTCGGAAGCAAGTAACGAAAACTTGTATCTGAAGACACAGGGAAAGCAATTATTTAACAAACCAAATAATTATAACAAATTAAAAGCAAAAACCCCAATTCTTGTAATAACTTAAATACAAAAAGTTCATTCTTATAATAATTTAAATAATACAAGTGAGTTCAGTGACTTGCTTTTGTCAACAGTACAGTATACTTTTGTCCTATTTTCCTCATAATAAAGAAAATTATTTTTGTTCAAGCCATAACACTGTTCACCTCAAAGGTAGAAATGCCAGGCATAGAAAATTTCCAGCTATAATTCCTGAGTTTGAGAAAGTAACTGTGAGGAGTTGGTTATGATAGAGATGCACACAAAGCCCTCATTACAATGCACCTCTTGCATCTGCTTATTGAAAGAAGAGCTTTGGAAAGGCTTGAAGAATATTTTTGATACTGTCATTTTCTTTTCTCATCACTTTGACCATTGTTACTCCTCTTTGCTTTAGCTTCCCCTTTTCTGTTATATAAACATAATCTGCTGGCTTTTTATTTGAAAGCAGTCTCAGCCTAATCCCCTCCCAACCTATTCTCATGTATTTATTCCAGAGGCAATAGCTCCCACCTCCAGTCAGCCCCTGACAGCAGAGTCCATCACCCATTTGTTACCTTTTCAAGCAAGGATCTTTGTGCTTTCTCCCCTGCTGCCCCTCATGCTTGGGAGGGCTCCTTGTTCGAGTCCACAAAGCTGCCTCGTTATCCTCCTTCAAATCCCCTCTCAAGCCTCCTCTTAACTCAGATGCCAGGAGAAAAGCTTGACAACAGCTACAGCATTGCAACACTGAACCCACTACCCACACAGCTGACCTTCTTACCAACCCCTTGCACCTCCCCAGCTCCTTATATCCACCTGTACTCTCCTGCCTTTGGGTTTAAAAGTTGCTGCAGGAGAAGAGGCTAAATCAGCTTGATGGCTCTGTGTTTGCTGAGGTCTAAGAACACACATAGCCATCAGCTGACACAAGGCAACTCGTTACCCTGAGAAAATATCTACATCTCTGAGCCACTTGGATGTAAATTCTCTGGAGTGGGCAACACTTTGCTCTGTTTCTGGGTACTGCCTATAGGTTCTTGTCCTAGTTATTTTACAGTACAAAAGTATTATTAGAAATATAATAAGATGTTAATGCTCGCTTTTCTAGATGCTTATTTGTGTGTGTTACCACAGCTTGGAAGCCTGAGCACATGAACAGAGGACAGAAAGTTTACTAAACAGTTGAATGAAATATGGATTAGTCTCTTAGAGTATGGAACATATAGCCCATATTTAAATATGAGTAACACAGACAAAATTCTGATCTAACAAATATTTATTTAGCTGAGTGACAGATATATATAGTTACAAACTACCTGGCTCCTATCCATTAATACAGATGCCTTGACTGGAATGTTAAAAAAGCAAATTATAATATCAACATTCTCTCTCGGTTTACTACTCCCACTGCCTCTTCTCCCATCTTGTAGGAGAAATAACAGAGCAGCGTGACTCAGTCTGACCAGCTTCATGGGCAACATTACAACCTTTAGCTACTAGGGAATTATCTCATTTACAAAGCTAGATTTTATTTAATAGATGAACTGGTTTTTGAGTCAGAGTAAAACAAGGGGGTTGTGCAATACAGAACAGAGAAGATGACTCAAAAATAAAAGCTCTGAATTGTTCAACATATGGGAAACAGATCCTTGATTGAAACAATCACCTCAATTTTAAATCTGCCATTTAGTATAGAAAAAAGCATCACGATAATTTCACTCTAAATAGAAAGGCGCACAATTCAAGAGCAAAATTCCCAAATTTTAACTTCTTTCTTTGTCTATTGAATCAGGTCTTGCTTAAAAAATCTCATTTAGGAAAGTGAGGGATAGGTTTTACTCCTTGCCTCTTAAAAAAAAAAAAAAAAAAAAAAAAAAAAAAAAAACTTTTTACAAGTGGAAAAACATCCCACAGAGGCTGCAGGGTAATGTTTTTCATTAACCGGAACGCACATTTTCAGAAGTAAAACTGCATGCTTTTTTCTGTCAATAATTAACAAATTATTGTATATAATTTCTTAAAAATTACTCCCCAGATATTGAATGAGTTTGCTGTTTCTTTACACCAATGAATACTGCCAACCTGTTTGTTTTTAAGAACAAAGGGAGAAGTCCAAAGCCTATTGCTGCAAGCCATATTTTCAATTTCTATCTTCTGCATAGTTTTGAACTATAAAAAAGAAAATCTTTTTCTAAAACTTACTTAATATAGAAAAATTAGCATGACCAAAACAGTTTCAAACTCCAATCTTCAAATGAAAGTGCAAAACGAATTTGAAACTGCAAATGAAGTAACATTTGTTTTAGTAAACAGCAATTTGTGCAGATAAGGTTATTTACATAAGAGCTAAACAACATTTTTTCCATCTGTATTATTTGTCAAGATGGATCCAAAATCCAAGAAAAGTAAAATTGAATAAACAAGGGTATCTGTATATTTAAAAATCAATTTCTTCTATTACTTTTCCTAATACTACATCAGCACAATATAACTGCCATTTTAAGGAAGTCTTACAACGTTTGAATGAGCAAGTGTACTTCATTACAAGAGATAAAAGTTTCTTCTTCCCTACAGTGAATACAGGTAATTTCAGAAGCTGTAGCTTATAATTATTCATTGCTGAAAGGCTTTAAAGAGGTCCATATTGAATACAGTGACCTCCAGCTTCCCCTCAGAATGAATGGAGGTAAAAATTCTCATTTTGTTGGAATGCTGGTTGATAACTGTTAGGCAAAACATGCATTTCTTTATTACAGTGTGGTCTACAGGTTCATTTAAATAACAATATAATCCAGCATAAAAGTCACAAAAGAATTATCTGGCAATTTCAATATGTTGAAATGTATTATTAGTGCTAACAATGGGCACCTTAAGTAAATAAATGAATGTCTTTTATTGGCAGCATTATTTCCAATTATTTAACTTTACAGAATATCAAACTTTATAATTCAACATCTTGGTCAAGAGTGTTTGCTTGTGTAACTTTTGAACTAGAATTGACATGTTTAAATGTCTCTTCAATTTTCTCTTCCTTCCCCTGCCCATCCCCCAAACGTATAAAAATACATTATCCAAACACAGGGAGTAGTATTATGTCCTTATTTATAAGATATTTAAAGAGACACCTTCTTACTGTCAGTATTGCCAAAAGAAAACCAAAAAGCTAGAAAWTAGATTTTTTATTAAAGATTTCAACCCAGCTATGGTATTATATTCTATTTTACAAATGCATCAGCAGTTTACACATGGCATCAACAGTGTTTTGTGACCTAAAATCCTACAGACCTCAGAATAAAATTCAACATTTTAAAGGCTAATTATTACAGGATTATCATATCTATTGCAGAAGATCCCAACCCAATTCATTACCAATAAGATACAAATTACAGTGTCAGAGGTACATGGCCTCTGGCCTTGATAAGGTGTCTAAAAATGCATGATGAGCAAGTGCTGTCTTAGAAAGCATTCACAATGCATGGCTTCAAATTTCTCCAGGAGGAGGAGCTGTGCTGGTTATCAGGGATCGCACTGCATTTAATTTGTCAGAATATCCTGAGTGCTTACGCAGGTTTCAGTGTGTGAACTCAGGTTCAGATTATTTTTTCGTGTTCGCTACGCTTGTGAACCCACCGTAACCAGTGTGGTTCCACAGGACCTACCTCCAGACACGACGTGCTTCGATGTGGCTCTTACCACTGTGGGTGCCCTATGATTTGATGCTGCTCACGAACAAGGCTGTGGCACAGACAATCGCTCGACTGCAGAGCTCTCACACAGCTCACTGTTGCAGCGACTTTTTGAGGACTCTGCTACAAACTTCCTTAGCCGTGTTTTAGATACTCTCGCCCCTGCTGACATGCCAGTTCATTATTTCCCCTTTGCACAACATTTCTATCTCCACTGCAGAGCTGATGTAGTTGGCTCAGTGCACAGCTTAGTGGTTCAGCTTGTATTGCCAATAAAAAAAGCTAAGTTTGATTTAAGCCTCTGGTCTTTGCACTTAAATGACTGAAGCACATGCATCCATGTTCAATTTTGTCAGCTCTGCTGTAGGGTTGGTAACCTCAGGCAGATGGATGGGATGGACAGCAAAGGGATGGTAATGTCTTGCATACCACAGCTGGACTCCCTGGAGCACATCTGTCAATAACCTACACCTACTGACTTTGTTAGCTGATTCCTCTGCATCCCAGATAATCATATAAGCAGATACCCCCAAATAAACTGCTTCGTGTAAAAACAGCTGATTCAGCTGAGGCTAAAGAAAGAATAAACTTTTCCTCAAAAGTAAAGAACACAACCAAGATGTGCAGCATGACTGGTGCAAACATTTATATAGTTAACACAAAGGTGACTTTAGAAGTGAATGGAGACTGCTTGGATATGCTCACCGACACAGCAACTATAAAACAGGAATTTACTAAAATGATCCTTTTCTTTGTACCAGTCTAGTAAGGACGCAGTTCATAACTTAGGAAGACAAAAATTTACTTATTTCACAGGTCACCAGGTAAAAAGAAATGCATCCCTGTTTTATGTTAGCTATACTGCTCCCGCGACCACACATGGCCTAGCATGATATCAAACTCAAATAATTGTAGTGTTTATAACATCTGACAAGATAGAAGTCAGCCTTGTAATTAAGGCCGGCTATCCAGAAACAGGGATCTAGGTTCAGTTCTAAATGGAGTTACACATCCTCTGCAGCCATCACCTTTGGTAAGTCACAATCTGTGCCTCAAGAGTGTATGACCGAGATAACACTATTCCTTTCTCCCACCCTTTGTCTTGTCACCTGAGATTATTAACTCAGCAGTGTAGAGGATTTCTCTTAAATTTTGTTTCTGCAGTGAATTGTACAAAATGGCCCTAATTTCAGACAGAGACTCTATGCACCACTGTGCTTCTAAATAAAATCTGACTAGATTTCTTCAAGTCCACAGAGGCATATTACAGCAATTCATTTAAATAAATTGAAGAAGGGCTTGTATACAGAAAGATATAAAGGGACTGAACATGTGGTTAGTACGGAGGACTTTCTTGTGCTGTTAATCCAGTTCCAGGGTGACTTCTGGGAATCTCCTTTACTCAGTAAAGCCCTTAATTATGAAGAGAGCTGAAGAAAAAAACCAATGAACAAGTGTCATGCTTAAACCACCTTTGCTTTTTTTACTGGCTCATTTCAGATGTCTAACGGAGAACTCAGAACCACTGGATCAAAAGCACTACACTGTTTTTATATGGTAGGTCAATGCCTTCAACATCCTGTAGCTAAAAAGGTATGTTTGCCTGTGAAAGTACTTATAAATATCCTGTGACTGCTGTAAAGAGTAAACAGCGGCGAATAGTAGTCTGTGACGTTTCCACCATGACAGTGAAGACCCAAAAAACAACCTGGCACGCTCTTACTCTGTACATGTGTGATCTCACTCTCACATCTATAGCCAAATATAAGAAAAGAAATAAGGAGGAGCTACAGAAACATATGAGAAAGAAATGCTAAACACTAGGACTTTCTCTGACTTGTTGCTGTGTGGTCCAGAGACAATGTTAGCAATGGAAATTCTGCTGCAGGCAGCCAAAAACTCAGAGAGGAGAATCCAGGCAGCATCAGAATTGCAAAGCTCAAGCAGTTCCTATGSCACGAATTACAGCATGTCCTAAACTCTCTTTACACACAGGTATAATCTATATGCCATCTTTTTTATCCTTTTTTTGCAAACATAAAAAAAATAGTTCATTATCTGACCTCTAATGAGCACACTACAAGAGAGTCCTGCACTGAAGATCAGTACCTTCCCACTGCAACTTTCATCCAAATATTGCAAATGGTTCTGATAAAATATTAACTTAATGCTCTCACCAGTTGTTAATGGAAGCTTTCTCAGTTATTACAAACCTCATATCAAAACTTGAGCCAGAGGAATTTACCCAGGCTCTGTCCAAGGATTATGACACAGGAATGTAATACACATATGGCAAAGATTTAATGTATGTGATGACTGCTAGGCAAGTGATATTTTTATTGTCCAAGAAACAATGGCATATTCAAATCTGGTATAAGTAAGGAGTGAATAATGATACTAGATCAGGGAGGGAAACACAGAAGAAAAATTCGTTGCAAATCCATCCGTCACTGAACTAAGTAAAATGATACAGAAGACAGGCAGTTCAGCAGGAGTGGAATGGCTTTAGGGAAGAAGGGGACTGGCATTTTTTATCACCAGCAATTTTTGAATGAGCTGTTGACAATCAAGGTATTCTTACACCTCAAACGGCTGAGGTTCTCAAAAATTCACTATATGGCCAACTGTCAAATCTTACCCAGTCTTTAGCTGCCTTTGCAGCTCTAACTGCTGGTAGTAAGCAGGTGTTAACAGAACCTGCTAGCAGACAACAGTGATTTTCAATTTCTCTAGGCTATAGGTCTCCTCTGATTTTTATTTGTGATTGCAAACAAGAGCATGCACTGAGCAAGCTAGTAGAATACCACGTAAAAGGATCTTTAAAGCCACTCCTCTAGTTTGATTTTCTAAAACAAATCAGAGTAAAATTCGAATTGCCACAGATTACACAAGAAGCCAACCCTTCTAAGAGTCTAAGAAGTCAGTTGGGGATTTTTCCTTTTACCTAGACACATCCTCTAATCCAAGGGTGGAATAACTGTCATACATCTGCTTTTCACAATCTGATGGGCCCAAAATGCCACAGTTATTTTCTCATGGCAGGCTGTGTCATCTGATTTTGACAGAAATCAAAAACTGAAATTTTGTATGGGACTTTTTAGATGTTCTTTTACATGGGACAATCACAATCTTAGACAGTTTCCTTTTACTCTGACTGACACTCGGGTTAACTTATGCATAAGAACAACCATATGCATCAGCTGGTCCCTCATGAATCTTCTCACTCAGGTAACATACTTCTAAACTTGATACAATCTGAAACATTCTTTCTTTTTATGACCTGGCAAAATGGCTGATATTCTAAAATGTGTTTATTTTTAAATGATATGTTTTTGACAGCTTGACTAGTTTTTAATAACCTAATAAAAAAGTCATGTGCTAATAATAACAGTAGTGCTTTAAGATGCCTTTCATTGACATATCATAAATTTAAGATCACTCCACGTCTTGTGGGAATTGTCATCTCACTTTAAAAACCAGGAAAACAAATAGCAGAAAACTCAAGCTTCATACGCTAAAGACAGATAGAAAAAAATTCAGTCAGATTACATATTCCAGTCTGATATTTTATTGTTAGATGGCACAATCCATTTCTCTGTTTTCAGTTAATGCATATAGAAAGTAAGACAAAGAAATTAACTACAATTAACTACTATTAATACTTTAGAATAGGTGTCTGTATCACAGTCCTAATAATTGCTCTGATGGCTTCCACTACGTATAYACTTCCACTTCCACTACATATATATTACTTTATACTTGCCGATTAAACAACAACAGTCTATCACACTGTGGTTCCTCCCCTACGGAAACGCTGCATCCAGTATTCTCCTTGGTAGCTCAGCATACCCCATTGCCCAGAGCTCCAATCTGGTAGGAGATACCAAATTTTTGTAAGAATTTTTTGGAGATACCCAAATTTTTGTAAGAATTTAATTTCCTCCATTTACGTTCACAAGAGGAACACATGGAAAACAGGTAAAGCTTTTTGCAGGTTCACTGACTCTGTCTCCACACAATGTTGCGCTGCTCTGTAGGCTTAGCCTGGATTCCTCTAAGGAGAGGACTGCATATGGCCATGCTGCACATAACTTATCTGAATTATAGTTTCTCCTCCTCTTGTGCAGAAAGTCTCTCTTCTTCTGTGGTCTCTTTGGAGAGAATGCCTCGTTTGTTCTCCCCTGCCCAAGCTGACGCTGTGGGTTCTCCCTAACTTTGTATTTTAAAGGACTGTATGAAAACAACTGGCCTTTTGTTCTGTCTCAAGGGGCATTTTACTGCTGCAGACCCCAAGCCTGTGTCAAGAAGCCCGAATGAATGGGATTTCAATAGCTTCTCCCATCCTATTGTACTGGGAGGCAACATTTGAAAAGGGGCCAGTCTGTCACTCACTTTGCACTGTTGGCCCCATCTCCCTTCCCAGGAAATCTCAATCCAAAATGGAGATAAGACGACAATGCAGAAGGTAAACTAATCCAGTATTCAAAATGGAGGTTGCAGTCAGGTGTAGAAACCCAGTGCACCTCTGATTCAAAGGGAACTTGCAGATTGTACAGAGAGCTTTCTAACATTGTTTTAGCATCATCATACACACATGTATTCTTTTTTCTTCAGCAAAGTTTGACAAATGTGCCAAACATCACAAAATGCACTTTTCATTATACATANAAAAAAAAAAAAAAAAAAAAAAAAAAAAAAAAAAAAAAAAAAAGAAGAAAGCTTTTGGAAAAATAAACTGCAAGACATTCCTCAATATCCTCCCATACCAATACAAAAAATAAAACTAGGACCCTTTCCCTGTCACATAGCTCCTTCCTTTTTTTCTCCTCATTTCAAAAAATGCTCCTCTAAACAAACAATTAAAATTTTAAAACCAAAATTTTTTTGGAGTCATGCAACCTTTTGCTCTGTTCCAAATCTTTTGCAGAAAATCCAAATAGCATCAAAATGGCAACGACATGTTTTGTAGAAGAGAAATTACTGTATAGATCTAATGGCTTCACTCCTAAGTGAAGTAATTTGTTCGATTTCAGGTGACCAAATGCCCTATTCTACCAAGTTGCCCTGTATATTAAAGTAAGTAAAAGTTCTGAACAACCGGAAATCAGCATTTACTCTACTGAAGACTACTTCCATGGGCCCCTAACTCATAGCCACATTTACTTTGCATTCTTATCTTCTGGTCTAGTGTGAGCTCCAATTAAAACTTTTCTTGGTCAACTTTCTAAGTGGCTAGCAAATTCAGAAGTCACCACAGGGATG
Source organism: Rhea americana (assembly GCF_003343005.1). NCBI lineage: Eukaryota > Metazoa > Chordata > Aves > Rheiformes > Rheidae > Rhea > Rhea americana. Next base: position 1,268,283 of record NW_028186723.1, on the reverse strand, counting down.
TGGAGAGACAGAGAGCACTGGCACATGTGATGGCAGATTCAACTGGAATGACTGAAGCTGTTTCCTGCTGGGCTTCCAGAGGTTATCGCCTTCACCAAAGAGGTGGCTCAATGGGAAATGAATCTACTTTTGAACAGCTGCAGTTAATAGCCCGACATTATAATGTAAATTGAAATTGATGTCAGGTTGCATTAATATAGCAGGTATAAGCAGTGGTGGAAGAACAGCCGCACATCGCATTCAGCTATCGTGATGGTAGTTGTGCTCACTTCCCAAACAAYGGCAGAATGTACATCCATGAGTAGAAATCACTTCAGCTCTACTGGCTTAAAGTGAATTATGCATTCCTGTTGAACGTGTTTTTAAAATCCAGATATAATACATGAATAAACATGTTTTGCTTTGTGAATTCAGCTAAGATACAGGTAAAAAATATTTCAAAAAAAAATTAGAAGTTGAAATAGGCTGTAAGGTTATAACCAAATCAAGTTTCAATATATCATGAAGTGAATGAGTATGTTCTCAAAGCAGAGCCCACAAATGCTGCATTTTTGCTGTCCTCACTGCCTACATGGAGGTGACCCAGAGATGTGGAAACTACAAATAGGACAAGAAGGACTGCTGCATGGTTCCAGCCCAGAGATCAACTTAAAGATTTAGAGAATAATCTAACTTCTTCCCTTCAAAGCCATCTCTAGCAATAAGTTGTGATGATCGATACAGAACTACAACAGGCTTGAGGGGGTATGGTGGGGAATAGTGTTTCACATCTTGAAGACAACTAAGCCTGGACCTCCAGAAGACACGTGGCATCTACATATGTGGCATATGCATGGAATTTGGGCATCTCCACTCTAGATCGAGTTTCACAGCTTTGGCAGAAGAAGTGGAAAAGTAGTGCCTGCCCAGCCCTTTCTTAGCCTGCTTTCTATGTTTAGCTCGTATTTATAAATTCTACATTTGGAAGCAGGCCCCTAAAAGTTAGGTATGGTAGGCACCATACCACTATGCCAAATTTCTTTTGCTTGTCCTGGGTTTAAATGTCCACCATTAATCTGGTGAGACTGGTATGGCTAGTTAAATCCTTTTGAAAGGAGAGCATCAGTGAAGTACACCTAAATATACTGAAATACGTAAAATATTTTCCTAGCAGCATATTTCACAGACTCAGATCTTATGCAACTTTTGACATTATGGGAGCTTTGCCAATGCTGAAGTGTCACTAGAAATGTTATATAATTAGGACTAAACACAAGAAAAATAAAGACTTAAACTTGAAACTATCCATGAAATCACGAGTGCCTGCTTTACTTAGACTGTAGAACTGTACTTGCAATGACGCCAGAACAGTATAACTAGACATGTTCAAAGAGTAAAGAACAAATAATAACTAGTTAAATGTTATGCACCAGCTTAAAAACACTATCATTAAGTAAAGAAAATGGATTCTCCTAGAACATTAAAACTGCCCATTAAATGAAAAAACTAATAATTGGTACTACTGAGTTGTGACACTTCATAACCTGTGCAGGAAAGCAGCAAATGAGACACAGGAAAAATCACTGGAAGCAGAATTTAATTTGCACTGCAATATTATCATAGTCAACTACTGTCTAAAAACCACAGAAAGGCAGATAATAATGGTAAGGTTCTTAGAACCATGAAGGAAAAGAACTCCTGAACTGTGACTGAAATATATATGCTCAAACTACCTAACTGGGTAATGGTACTGCAGCACAATGTTGCCTAAGAATTGTATCATACCAACACGCTACATAATGAGCTTAAAGTCAGTGCTTCTCCTTTATTCTTAATGCTTTCGCATGGCTAAATATTGACAGCCAAGAAAGAGAGAGAGGAAGGGTGGCTCAAACACTAGCCTTTCTCTTTGCTACTGTTGTTTTCCCACAATTAATTCCTCTGATTTCACAGTCACTGAGGTTGGAAAAACCAGAGACTAAGCCCACTCTACTACAYGAAATACTAAGTTCTGAATATGAACATGAGCTTTAGTGAGGGACAGGCTGGAATTCATGGCCAAATCCAGCTTGGGTGGAAAACTGCTAGAAGACCAGCAGTTTAACAGCTACCTTCAGCTTTTCATGACTGCAATTCCCTGCTAGTGTTTACAACACTTAAGAGGAGAAGCAGAACAAGGCAGTAGAGTCTACATTGGACCTCTCAAGTTTGCTCTCCATAGAAGAGATGAGAGCAGGACAGTTACTTCAGACTACAGTTTAGCAGCGACTGAACAAATCTGTGGCCCCCATCTCTCTTTGGGACTCTACACAGAACCTGAAGATGGTCAGGAGATTAAAGGACTCCCTGATCAGCTACATCCAAAAGTTGTAGGGAGTTAATGCTTAGTCTCCACTAGAATCATTTTTTTTGGCATTGCTATGCTGTCTAGCAAGAAAGAAAAAGACAAAATGAATGCTGCCAAGGTAATTTTTCCAGCAAATCTCCCAGAGTTAATGTAGCAGCAGTGACAGAAACACACTACTGTTGACTTAACTAACATCCTTCAGAGAAGTGGTGTAGCAATGCCAGGGATAACAGACTACTGGCACCAGTACCAGGTTTGACACTGACCTTGATTTGGGCTAGTGTCAATTACAGTGAGTTACAACACCTTCCAAAATAAAATATGGCAACAGACTAACTAAAGATTCACTACAAGCAAGATCCACCAGAAGGAAAAACTCCTCATGTGAGCATGCAGTGTACCATCTTCAGGGTGCTCCACTGAAAGGCCAACACCAAAAGAGCTGCTGGAATGGAGAAGCAGCTTTATTGAAACAAGACTGGAATGGGACCAAAAAATATTGCTGATGACCCTTCAGGGTCAGACAGCTTAGGAATAGGTCATTAACTAAGCAAGGAGAAATGTCAGCCTGGTGACAAGATAATCACTGGAAATGACTGCAAAATTTCCCTTTGTATCTGTTAGTGCATGTGAAAGTCCCACTGGTTTTGATAATGTCTATCAATTTACTGGTCTGCTAAAATACTTGTGTTGTCATCTTCCACTGAACCACTGAATTAATTCGTATTTATCTTTTGAATGACTCAGGGCAGCACGTTATACAGGCAATAATAAGGCTTGAATTAGCACAAGGTCACACCACTGATGGGCTTTTAAGCTAATATTACTGGGACAAAACTAAAATCCTATTGAAAGGAGAGCACGTTCAGCACTGAGTGTTAGGGATGAGTATTTATACACTAAAGCTTATTCATACACTCCAGTACATTGAGAAAATAAATAGATATTAGCCTGAAATATTTAAGTATTGCGACTAATACTGCTGAGCAGACATAATTGATGGGAATTGTTTACCCAGACTCCATGCCTTCAGTTACGCAAACAGATCCCATGCAAACACCACACTGCACCTATTGGTGTGTGGCACCACTCCAGGCTATGCGGAAATGCAAGAAGATAGTTCCAGTCTTAATGGCTGTATCATCCCACACACAGAGTTCACAACGCAATTTGTATGGAAATTTCTCACTCAGGACATTTGACGTGTGACATTGGGCAAGTTGCTTTTACTCACAAGTGATATTTTCCATTTCTGTAAAGACTTTTTTCCCCCTAGGCTCTTGAGATTTATGGCAGAAAGTGAAAAGATGAATATTCTTAACTACTTCTATGGAAAAATTCTATAGGATTCAGTAATTGGGGTGGGGATGGGGTTGGATTTTTAGCTAGGATGCTAGAAGAGATTTCTGCAGTGGAAACTTAGAGGTTGATTCAAAGCCTTACAGGWAGGCTGTACTCACCTTCAGTAAATTCAAACAGAGTTGAGAGAAAAATCTTCAGAGGCTTGTTGACACTGGATTTTCCTATTCAATTTCACTATTCCTTTTCAGAAGAGAAAAGTGTTTCTCCCATTAAAGTCCTCTAGAGTCTGTATTTTTCTCATGTCATATCAAATACCTTTTATAATCTTTGTTCTTTTTTAATATTAATGTAATTTATACAGACAGTTATTTTATAAACTTTGCCAGCACATGACATTATGTTATTGCTCATAAAACTAAAGCTGACTTCATTATATTTTACTTTAGGGTAGTTATCAGGGGAACATTGCCTGATTCAGAAGAAAGAAAACATGCTTTCTTCATGCATTAAAATGTTATCAATTTATGATACCTAAATAACCTTTACTAGGGTGAAGAAGTTTACTATACACTTATAAAATGGATCCATTGCTGAAGCTGCTGATGTTTGTTTGACATTTTACAGCTGATGTGAAAGGACACTAAAAGGTAATTATGTGGCTGAAATGGACTTTCATACTTTACAGACAAATTTAAGATAAACATTCAAAGCAGATTCTGGATTTTGTACATGAAAATGCACCAGATATCTTTTTGAGTCACATCCTCATAAAATCTATTCAGGGTAATAGTCACATTTAAATCACATTAATACCACTGATTTGTTCATTTAGTTCATTTTTTAATACAAGGAGGTCAAACCAATTTGATCTGCTGTTTACCAGAGCCACAGAGCTCATTAATAGCTTTAACAAATCATATCACAGCATGGCTAAAAGTTAGACTATCAAGTGGAAATGTTGAAGTGTGACAGGGAGACAGGAAGAGCCAGAAGGGTGGCATGTTTCTCTGGGACCATTTTTCATGACATTGGTCTACAGTGTGCAAAGTTAACACAATAAATTCCATTTTATTAGTTTAAAAAAGTTTAGTCATGAATCTGGAGAATTTTAAACCTCATGAAAGTGAAAGCCAGTGAAGAAAAGCTTACTCCATAATTCTGTTAATTCTCCTCATCCAGAGCTATATTTAGCTTGAGTTTCTATGTCCATGACTTCTTTAAAGCAAAACTTTCAAATAAGTATTCAAATTATACTAGGTTTTCCAAAAGGAAAACACAGCTGAGAACATACAACTCTCCTCACAAACTACAGCATTTATGAAATGAGGCTGCAAGTACTACAAACGGGTGTTAACTATCAACTCACTGGAGTCCACCATCTTATTCCTCTTGCTCYCACTTTAAAGAGCCTTTTCATAATTTATTGTCTGGAAGGCAAAATATTTAATGCTAATGTATTCAGGAATAGTGTGCAAGAGGTTCTTAGGTTCAACAATCCATTTCTTACCTTATCTGACAAAAGCATTTTGACAGTTTAATAATAGCAAAATATTTCCACATTTTAAATCCCTAGGAGATATTTGTTTTAATTAGGAAGCTGTTGATTAATTTAACCCTATGTAAGCACTATATTTAGCTATTATTAAATTGAAAAAAATCAGAAATAATAAATTTGCACAGCATCTTTTAAGAATGTTCGTCTGAAAGCTTTCAAGAACTCGTGTCCATTGTTTTCTGCCGTGACAACGGAAATGCGTACTTTCTTCATTGAACAACTAGAATGTTAGGGCAGTTACCCTGCAGGAAAAATGTGTCCCTACCTCCTTTCTGGGATGCATCAAAATGTGTTAGATTTATTTTTCAGAGCAACTGACACAGAACAGCACTCTCTACAACACAGCACCTGAGGTTCTGCCACAGATCTATTTGCTCTCTTATGGACTCTAGAAATTAATTATACTTTGGCATGTCTGCTGTGGCATACTACATGAACACAGTATTTTTAATCACATGCTCACCTCATGCACTTATCAATATATTTTTGAGAATAAAATTTGTTTCAAACCTTGAGTTAGAGATTATATTGAAAGAGTTCTTAGTGTATTAGCAGACTAGCTGTAAACAAAGAATCCTCTAGTTTCTTAGAGTACTTCATGATGTGAGATAAATAAACACATGTAGCAATAACATTTTTTAATTATCATTATATTAGTGACTATCTCCTTTAGGGACAAAATTACAAAAAGTACTGGTGTTGTAACATCTACAAGAAGTTCTGTTTCAGCTGGTTGCTAAATAAAACTAGCTAAAACCAAGACCCATCACTTTTACTCACTGTGATTATTTTCTTACTTTGCAATGAGTTAATTAAACAAATTAAGCAAATAAAGTATTCACAGAGAAAGAATAYTGGAATTCAGCCTCTAAATCAGTCTGTTAACTAAACTGTGCTTACTTAGGAAAYGGTTAGAAAGCAATTCCAAGTTGTAGTATACATAGAGTRGAAGTGCTCTCTAGCCAGGCAAAAATCTTGGACTGCTCCAGCAAGTAGAGCATGGTACATTCCAGTTTCACTCCAGTTTTTAAAGAGCTTTGGGCTATGTTACAGTTGTCTGATACAACATGGAGTGCTATTCCTTCCTCTTCCCCCTCCCCACCCTGAAAGCTGTATTAGTCATAGTAGAAATGATCCATTTAACCAGATTGTTGACCTCGCAGAAGTTAGAAGTGCAGCACCTTCAGCCTCTAGTTCATTACTTATTTTTCTACTAAAGGAAGGTCAAATTTCTTTTGAAGGACAAAAGTTGGATATGCTTTTAACTTTCAAATAATAAAGACATTTCTTGTGCATATTTAGAACAAAATCTAGCAGAAAATGCCTTTGAGAGCAGGATACTCCTGGAAACAAGTTGGCAGGAACCTAGTAGTAAGACAAGTAATTAGGCATGTGAACCAAACTACAGATGTTGAGAGAAAAAATACTTAATGCTATCTATGTTAAATGGATCTGCAAAGGCCTTTAAGAATCATGTACCACAAAATTAAGAGGCCTAAAAGCTTCCCACTGAGATGTCTCATATTTCAGTGTCATAAGAACTTGCCATTACATAACATAACCAGACCTCTAATATCACTTCACAATGCATCCTGATCTTGATTATATGCAATGCTCTAACCTTCTGAATTTACTATAGAAACAATGGTATTTGAAACAAACACTCTAGGGTAGCCTTAAACTTTTTAGCTATCACAAGTTACAAGACCTTAACTGGTTCTACAGTTTCGCCTCTAGGGCAATAACAGAACGTCCTCAGAAGGCTTCTGATATTGCATGGGAAAGAGCAAGTATGACTTTCTGGCCAGCTTTCAGCACTGACAGAAGGATAGCAGGACACACAGACCTCCTGATCCAGAAGGAATCCAGTGAGAAACAAAACACATGCTGTAATAAATTATTTAATGAACTCTCTACAAAACTCAAAGGTATAGGCAGATTTTRAGCAGTTTCTTGAAATATATAAGCTATGAGGGAATATTCACAGAGAGAAAAGATAGCTATGACAAAGAAGTATATATACACACTACTATATATGCCTGAAAATGTATGCATCCTTTCAGGAAGAGCCTTAAAAATAATAAATTGAAGATAATAAAGTCACAGCATTTAGGACCCACACATCATTGTCAATTCTCAAAACTTCCCATGGACAATAAGCATTTATCATCAAACCGTCAGTTAAAAACACCATTTTTCTGTGGTTGTGGGTTATCAATTGCTCAAAAAGGCAGTCGGGGAACGTGGATCAAGCTGATTTCAATGTATTAAGATGCTGTAGTAACATGCCAGCTGCAACCCATAAGAATGTGAAACCACATTTTTCAAAGTTACCTCCAAGCCTTGGGTGAGGGATAGTTGCACTATATCTGAAGCACACCAGAAATTGGTATGGAATAACTATTCAGTCTTATGCTCCCTTGAGACACCAAGTTTGCCATCCACAAAGTGGAAAACACTAAAAACAGAGGAAGAGTACACAGCAGTAACAACAGTAACATATACATAGCAGAGGGACAGCAGTAACCTCAAAGACGACAGTCTGCACAAAGATCAACAATAAGGAAGCCTTATGGAGGAATAAAATACTTCCCATCCTCTTTTCCCTCTTCGTTATTAGCCCTCTGCATGGTAGCTTATCACAGAGCTCTTTTAAATACAGTTACGAAGTTAAATCAAAACAGAAAGGTACAGGAAATTTGTGGTATCCTTGTAAAAGCATTACGGCAGTTTACATTTTATGACATAAACTAATCAAAATATGCTTATCATGCTTATTTTATTTCTAGAATAGTATGCACATTTGAGCTCACTGAAATAAAATATTTGTTGGACATCAACAGAGAAAGCACATTCTAGCACATTGCTAACCTAGAGAAATTTCATGTGCATCCACCAATACAGCGTGCTTCAAAGCCATGCGTATGTGCACACAGCAGGGCAGGATGCAAAGCTACAGCTTTTTTTTACTCGAGAAACCTTTACAATTATCAGATGATGTTCTGAGAAAAGTGTGAAAGATTAGAGACTAAAAGCATGCTGCGTTTTCACAGGAAAGCTTAAGACTSCCCCAGTCATTGGAAGTCCTTCAAGAAAATGTCAGCAGATTGAAGGAGGTGATCCTTCTCCTCTACTCAGTGCTAGTGAGATACATCTTGAGTGGGGGGTCCAGTTCTGGGCTTCCAGTACAAGAAAGACATGGACATATTAGAGTGAGTCCAGCAAAAGGTCACAGAGATGACTACAGGACCAGAGCTCTGTCTGGAGAGGCTGAGAGAGTTGGTACTGCTGAGCCTGGAGAAGAGAAGGATCAGAGGGGATCTTATCAATGTGTATAAATATCTAAAGGGAAGGCGTAAAGACGTTGGGGGCAGACTCTTTTCAGTGGTGCCCAGTGACAGGACAAGAGGCAATAAGCACAAACTGAAAAACAAGAAATTCCACTTGAGTATAAGAAATCACTTCTTCACTGTAAGAGTGGTTGAACCTTGGAACCAGTTGTCCATAGAGGTTGTGGAGCATCCTTAGAGATATTCAAAACCTAACTGGACATTGTCTTTGACGATTTGCTCTAGGAGACCCTGCTTGAGCAGGGAGGTTCGATCAGACATTCTCCAGAGGTCCCTTCCAACCAAAACTATTCTGCGATTCTGTGAAAAGTTCATTAAAACCAAACAGGCCATTCTAATGCTTTCTAATTTGACTCTAAGAYATCCCTTTTCCCCTGAGACTTGGTTCTGTACATTAGATCTCAGTATAGATGTTTCAAGAGAACATCACTTCAAGCAAGTATCCAAACAAATCATTTTATAGCAAAATAAAAGCATGAAAGACAATAAAATGCAACATTTAAAATTAGTCTTGTTTTTCTAAAACCTGATCCTATCTCATATCATATTTAAGCAATAATTTGTTGGCCACAGATATGTCCAAAATTGGAAGTAGATTTTTTTTTATTAGGGATTTTTAATAAGGAAAGGAAAATTTGCATTTAAAACACAGAATATAACATTTTGTAAAAGTGTATAGTTAAGAAATTATATACACAGTACTATATCAGTGTATAAGTTTTTTTGTGGCTTCTTAATGTCATAAACATCTAATAAAGCCCTCTATTTTGTATACAATCTTTATTTCAGTTTCTCCACATGGTTTAAATTTTAGACAAAAGGTCAAATCACAACCTTAAATATTTAAACTGGTCAATGACAGTCAAACTGTCAATGAATTATCTCAAGTTTACTGTTAAATATGGATAGCCTTTGAGGTAACCTCAAGTGCATGTCATGGCTTTCTAATGAGTTATTAAGTTATTAAGCTATGAAATATTTCTGAATTTTAAGCAAGACTATGGAGTAGAACCCAAGTAAAACAAATTAAAAGGATAATAATTATGCAATATCTTGAGATGTACCAGACAGTCACACTATGCATATATCAAAAAATACATTAATAAACTGAACATATTAATAAAAAGCAAAGACTGGCCCTTCAGGACCTCAACACTAATTGGAAAGAATTTAGACAGCATTTGAATAACTTCCATTAACAATTTTGGTAAGTCACTTTTCAACCAACTAAAACTGGAATAACTTATTCTTAAACTATACACTTCATCTACTATAGTATCATCTACGAAAGATCAGTGAAACATCATTACACAGTTTGAGTAATGAAGCAATTGTCTAATTGCCCCAACTTGAATCTTATTTCTGATGAACTTAAATGATTAACCATGAACCGGTCTCTAGATTTTAAGCACTATAGTTCAATTAAAGGCCAGTGATTATCACCGTCCCCAAGATAATTTACTCCGAACTCTGAAGAACTCTTTCAGAAATGGTGACGTTTAAGTAGATTCTATTTTTAACGAAGAGGCAAGCTTCAGAGCCAAGAGTTAGCTGTTATGCCACTGTACCAGAAGGGGTAGTAAGCACATGCAACTCTTCAATAACTTTGTGATCTGCTATAGTATCATCCTGTGAATAAAGCTGTAAGAGAGAGTACTGTAGAAGGAACAACTAGCAGGCCTCCCATCTGGCAYCTGATAAGCTGCTTCTGGATCTTTCAAGTAACAGTCACTTAACCAAAGTATTTTTCATAAAGCATGTGCACATACACGTACCCCTAGAGCCCACATATTAGGAAGCTGGGCAACCAAACAGACCTTGCTCAGGCAAAGTYCCTGCTGAGCTGGGGGACAGATTCCTGACCTAAACACTGACAGGGACATCATGTGTCAGGGTTGACCCAAACGATTACCTGGGGATCAGGCCCAAGCCAGGGCAACTGTTACCTTGAAGCCTATGACATCCACTGTCCATTTAATTGGTCAAATGTTGTACTTCATGGTCTAGATGAGTTTTTGTAATTCCCTGATATTTGCTCTCTCTAAGAGTTTCATCTACTGTCATCTTGGCAATAAGGAATCTCTTTTTGATGTTTCTCCTCTGTTTAATCTCCTGTTCCCCTCCTCAGAGCAGAAGCACACAAAATTTGGGAACATACATATCCATGGGCACATGCCAGCTGCACAGAACATGGATGCAGCTAAGCATGCAGYTTCTAGAGAGAAGGAAGGAGAAGGAAATTCCCAAGCAAAGTCACCAGATTAGATTACTCACCTTGGAATGAAGGTAGTATCTGTTATGTCTTTTTAAATTGCTGCTTTGGCACCAGGAGAAATAAAAATGAGCTGTTCTGGACAATGAGTATCTACAATGTCCTTACTTCTGTGCCAGTTCATAATCTGGCACAGACCTGGGAGCTGCCACTATCTCAGCAAAGGACCATCTTTGTCTGCAGAGGTAGACTCCTGTAGAGCTGGGTGCTGCTGCCACTATGGTGGTTTAGTATAAGTCATCTTCTGTTACGGAATAAACCGAGCACTAAACTAAGTTTGGGAATCCTTGGACTGCACCATTTGCTGGCACTTAGGACACGTGCAGCCAGGTCCTGATCTGAACCAGAAAAGTGGGGACTGCAGCTGCATTTTCCATATCTCATAGAAGTGCCCTAGCCAGCGTACTATACTCTACTAGAGGACACTGAGAAGGGGATGAGAGAAAGGAAGAAAACATGCATATCTCTCTGAAAATGCAAACAGTTTTTCAGGAAGCAAAAAATGCCTACCTCCAATGCCTGTTTGATAGAATGTATTAACAATACATCATAGTTAAAAGATAAATACAGAGTTCTTTTTCAAAACAATGATTTATGACAATCAAAACTATTCATTGTATCTTTCTGTATGTTTCCAAATGCATTAGGCTTAACTGTATTATGCAAAATCTGAAACCTTCAAATATGTTTTTGGAAATGAGTATTAAGTTCAGATGCTTGCTATCATCTGTAGCTAATAGAACTTAACCCATTCATACAAAATATTGTGATCACCAGAACAGAATAATACCTTTAGGAAGGACATATTTTACTAAGTAATATCTAACTAAAGTCATTCAGATAACCTTCAAAATGTTGTTTTCAAAGATACAACATCCTCTTGATAACTTTGGTAAGAAGCAACAGTCTCAGAAGCACATGAGTGTGAACATTTGAGAACATTTCAGGTCATTTCAGAATAGGCAGGTCCAGAGAACACTATGCCACAGGTACTCACAAAAACTGACACCACATTTGCCAGTCAGCATTTAGTAGAATGGAAGTGCCTGAGCGTGGGAGAGTTAGCACAGATGGGAATCATGCCTTGCTGTTAAGGTACTGCGCTGGGTCAGGAGTTTTGCCATGGGGCACATTCAGGCCTTTGTACTTGTTCATAAGCAGCAGCACTGTCCTGACAAAAGCAGCAGTCCCACTTGATTCAATGAAACCTGGATTAAGGCCTAAATATCATGGATTCAGCTATTCCCTTTCACCCCCTCTGCAACACAAAGCGTATTACAAAACTGCTACAGGAATCACTTCATCCAACTCAGATACGTAGCGGTCTCAAGGGTGGAAAGTGGCAGCTGTTCAACACATTCACTCATAGAAACATTGTTCAACATCAGTATTTGTTTTGCTATTGTTACMCAGTCATGTTAGCAGTGAAAACGTCCAAAATATTTGTTTGCTTTTGAGAAATCCTGTAATGGCATTTCTGCTGCAAATAGTGTTTTGTGAACAGCAGATTAATGAGTAAAACAAATGGTTACAGATATTTTTTAAATATCTCTCCTTTTCCTATTCATTTTATAGCTCAAGAGCCATGTGTCTCTCTTTAATATGTGATTTGCAATGTAATACTCCATGAGCTTCCATATCTGTCTTGTATAATAGTTTCAAATAAAATTTGGCTCTCTGTATATTTTAACCTTGGGAACTGGACTCTTAAAATCCTAGAGGCCAAATACCAATATCCCTATAGGATTATCATGCACATCTRCATCTCTGGAAAGATGATATTTTTAAGGGAAAAGCTTTCGATTAAATGTTTCTCCAGAAACCATTGTTTTGCCCCAGCTCTTCCATGTCGTTTTTGTCTCCCAGTAAGTGGCATATCACAGGACAAACCTTTGCCATACTACAGTTTCACTCGGCAGGTGCCCCAAGAATAAGTATTTGTAGTAAGTTTTATTTTTGTTTAAGTTTCATCTGGATTTCTATAGGTGAGTTACAGCCACACTGACAGTGTTTGTCCTCCGGAGACTGGAGGAACTCTCCGTGTAGGCTCTGAGAGGTGTCACCAGTAATAATAAAGTTTAATATTTTCCTCGATGACACATACTATTTATTTCTCCTGGGAATTCGAGCTCTGGGAATCATCTGATAGTTTGAGAACTTTTTAGTTTTTATGTGGATTAAAAACGTTTTGAACGGTGTATGTGTGAAAGTGACCATCAAAATACGAAGTCTAGAGGTGTAAATAAAGCAAGAGAAAAACCCCAAATTTAATTTTCACATATTAATTTTTATGAATGTAATGATCTTTTTTAATAAAGTATTGACATATATTTGAGTATATTCTCTTGTTTTCCCACCTGAAACTTATCCCTCCATCATTTTGCAGGTAGAAAGTTGCTAGCTACCAGGCYTAATGTGAGTGAAGCTGCAAATGCCAGAATTTAGTAAATCTTTTAGATTTTGTGGTGCTTTCAGTCAAAGTACTTAAGGCACTGGTAGCAGACACTGCAGATTCAGATATGCAAGTATTTCCATTTTAACTTCCTATTTATAATCTATTATCTAAAGCTTCCTGAAAAAGTTTTGCATTTTTGAGACTGAAATTTTTTTGTTTTTGGTTTTGGCTAGGTGCAGTCTTTTGTTTGTCTGTTTGTTTGGAGGGTTCTGCATTTGAACAAATACAGATAAGTTATTTGAACAAGCAAAGAGTTAAACATGAATATTTTCTAAGGAAAAATATACTACAGGTTTTTTGGTTGAGTTTTGAAGTTGAAATAGCAAAGGGGTTAATAGCTGAAATAGAGAATGAAAACTAAGTAATCTTACCAAGAATGAGAGGCTGGGCTTGTCTTGGAGAGAAAATATTCTGGTTTCAACAAGACACATGAGCCCAAGAAAACTGAGTACTGACCACATGCAGTAGATTTGTTTGTGTTTTTGCTGAACTAAGAAAGGATGCACCCAAGGGAGAGATTAGTGAACTGAGGCTACTCAGTTCATAGTGTTTGTTGTCCAAATCACAGAGTAACAAAGAATAAATGCCAGAAAATCCAAATATTCTAAAGAAATCTATTGATTTTAAGTGATTTTATGTTTTATAAGCCTAAGAAAAGATAAGTTGTGAGACTGGAAGACCAGGAATACTGAAAAGACAGCTTCAAATGTGGACACCATTTACTAATCTTCCATCAGCATTTCCTGTTCTTTTTTTGTAAATAAAAAGAGCACAAAAAAGGGGAGTACTCAGAAACTGTACATGCTTAATTTTCTGATCCCACCAGAGTCATGTAAATTATTATTTTAATAGGTACTAACCTAGTGCTTAGTTTATTTTTTTTTCTGAGATCAAGATTACTATCTGTGGTTTTGCAGTGTCAAAACTTAGCATAAAAAATCATTGTTATGTTCCAGTGAGATATTATGCCAATACTTATTACTGAGTCCTGGCTCCACTGTAAAAAACAACACAACCAATTAAAGGGTGAAATGTTCAAAAGCATTCAGCAATGTCCAAATTTTACATCCAATGAAGTCAGAGATAAATTAAACTAAAGGTAGTAAAAAACCTCCATAATATTTGTGTGTACCAACACATAACCAAGCCCTAGTACTCTGAACAAAAYGTCTAGCAGTAAGCACAATCATGGATCAAATGGTGGTGATGCTCTTGTAGAAGCTGATTGGCACGAAACGTCAGTGGAAGATATTCACAGTGCAAACAACTGGGGGCAGACTACGTAAAAWCTCTAATAAGCCCCTCACCAACATTACTGAAAGCACTACTGCTTTGGCCCTGTGTTATCAAGGTATTACACAATAGTTGAAATGTCCCTGTGATGTGAAGCCTGGAGCAAGCATTTGCCCCTTCTGATTTCATGTACTGAACGTGACGACTGCAGCATGTTTTGATGCTAAAAAATCAACTCCGTTATCATCCTAAAGTGTGAATAAAAGGGAATGAAACCTTTCCTTTAAGTCCTGCTTTGTGACATGCGTRACTACGCAGTTTGATGACACAATGATATCTCCTCCAGAATGCCGATGGATGTTCATGAAAAAAGTTGCTAGAAAGATCTGCAAAATCTATGTATGAAGACTATGTCACACTTATCAGAGGAACCATAATTCACTATAAACAGCTGTATAATGAATTAGAAAACTCCAAAGAAAATTGCTCTCTTCAGTCTGTAGATAGCCATAAAGAACACTGGCCTTTTTACATGAGTCATAGTTAGGAAAAAGCCATTAAAAACAAACTGAAAAGAAATATTTTACATGCAAAGGATGGGATCCAGTATGATTTTTTTTTGCAGTTCTCTAAGTATGAGGAATAAATGAAATGCAGATCTGTAAATTCAAGATCATTACAATGCTGCAAAGTCCAAGGCACTCAAATCACCTTCAGATGTTGCTGTTATTAAAATTAACAACAAAGGAGCACAGTTGCTAATGTTAGGACACCAGACTCAGAAGTCTAGTCAATGAAGAAGGTGTGCCACTATAACAGTATAATTATTTTGGCATTAGCTTCTACTGGAGTTGCAAGTTACCAGCAGAGAAAAAGTTTTTTTTTTTATATATATATATATATATATATATATATATATATAGCTTATACCCTTCCTAAGCAAAATAGGACATACTAGCCAAAGGTTTTTTTTTTTTTTCTTTTTTTTCCCCCCCTGGTATAACCATGTCTATGCTAGGGCTTTTGCCAATACACGCAGACAGCCAAAAATCACACCTCCAACTGACATTACTATACTGGCAAGCATGTCTAGCACTGGCCTTAAAGCAGTTATTTGTTCAATCATTGCTTTCTACAATCACCCTTCACTCTAAAAATACTGGATTTCTTCACAGGTAGAAAGCTGAAAAAAAAATCTCTTAGCCTATGTCTTGTTCAGCTGTTTCTTATATAGSAGAATGATTTTTTTTTCTGCTGCAAAAGTTGAATTTCCCCCCTCAAAAAAAACAGAAGAAAATAAAACATTCTGAAGGGGAGAAAAAAAATCTTCAGTTGGACATAAGAACAAACAAACAAAAGTTAAGGTCAACTCTTGCTCATCTTGCAACAAGGGCAGAGAAAGAACAGAACTCTCTCAGTGCTAATGACTGCTGTTGTCATTCTCTACATACCAAAGTGAATACAGACCATCAGCATAGAAAGTGCTATTTCTGATCCTTTTGCTGAGTCTGACTTCCCAGCTGAAACCCATTCTAACATAAACAAGAAGTTGAACAATTTTCACTCTCAAAGCTCACCTAAAATTTGTACTTTCAAGGGGGTACAATTAGACCAAATAGGGGGTGAGCAGAGAGAGGAAGGGGGAGAGGAACATTTTATTCACAAGACCTCAGGCTGCCCTCCATGAGAAGAGGAGGATTTTCATGTCACTTATCTTGTTCTGATATTATGAAAAACAACTATATGTTTTGAAGTACATTTGTTTTCAATAGTTGGGATATAGTTAAAAAAAAAATATTGCTTTAAAGGTTGCATGGGAAAATGGGAGTCCAATGTGTTTCATTTTACTTCTAAAGCAGCAGTACAGTATTTTCTTAATATCCTCCACCTCTCCAAGTCATTTCCTGTGGTTTGTCTTAAAATTCACCCTCGTCAGCCTAAACAGTAGTGTCAACTATGCATGAAGAATCAACTTGCTTTTGGACTGGAAACAACAGTATCCTTTCAAAATGTCATGACTACAGCATCACTAGAGTAGTCAAGACCTGTGTGGGTCTGCAGATAGAACTTGCTTCTTCCTCGGGTTGGTCTTTTCCACAAGTTAAGGGGTCAAACAAATCAGTTTGGGAAACATCATATTATTTCTGCTTGTACTATTTCTATTCTGCCACATAAAGTAGAGACTTAAACATATACAGTGGGTTTGGCTTTATACTAAATTAAACAAATTTTTTCTTTGGAAACTGTCTAGCAAAGCCTTCAGAAACTAGTTGTATCTGCACCTGGATGTGGAATACTGTTAGTTCAAGGGAAATTTCCATGTCATACTCTGGCTTAATGCACTACTGGCACACATGAGCTGCAGAACGCAGATGTGGATACAGATTCCAAGATTGAAGAAGTATCCATATTTAGGATTTTGGTTTGAGCTGCTCACTAGTAGAAACTTCTTCATTTTCGAGCACATAATAATAGCCTGCAACTCCAGGGCTCCGTTATGATTCTTTACAGGCCAGAAAAAATGGACCTTTCCTGTGTGAGTAACTCCTACCGACAAACGAAGAAAGGTAGGTATGTACAAAGTCCCACAGCCAGCCAATCTGACGAAAGCAGAGACACATCCAGATTTCTTTGGAGTACCAAAACATTCAGTTCAACTTGGTGCTGCCAGAAGCTTTTCGCTGCTTGGATTCAAATGTAAAGACACCTTGGATCAAGTGCAAACCATCTCTTTCGATTTCACCCACAGTGATGTAAGGTAAGGACTGCTTACAGCTTGAGCTTGACAGCACCCATAGGACTTGGTGCACAGAGCACGCACACACTGCTGCTCAGGTTCCCCTGCGCTGTTCCTTCAGCCCTGGGTTTCTCCCAAGTACTTGCTGCCAGCTGCACCGAAATGCATACAGAAGAACGATATGCAATAAACAGACATCATTAGAGAAGTGTTATTTTTCTTATTAAAGAAAACATCAGAACTTTCACAATATCTTGAAACAGCGCTCGGAAATTACCTCTTCAGCTTGGCATTCGTTCCTTCTTTAGGAACAAAACAGTCCCAGCAATTATAGCAAAAAGCCAAACTGACATAACTAAACCAAGAAAGCCTTTTATCTATTCACCTCACAAGTTTTTTTATTATTTTTTTTTAAGCTACTTCTTAAAGGCTTAGAAAAAAAGCATTAGGTGCTCTTTGCACATGGAACATTTATGGCCTTGTTCAACTTCTTCAATATGTTCCTTACTAATGCTTGCTGTATTAATGGACTCAACCCAAGAAGCAGCAATATTGAGCTTTTTAATTGCTTTACACAATTAAATGCTAATGATTCAATCATCAACAATAATGCTGAAAACCATGCTGTGGAGCACAATGTAAGCAATGTATTAAAGACAAAGGCTTCAACAGGTTCTTACCTTTTAGTTTTTATTAGTAGTTGAGAATAAGAACCTAAAAATAAATAGCATTTATTGTCTCTGGTTGCAAAGAGAGTGCTATAGGAAAGCGCAGCAAACAAATGGCACCCACAATTATAACCCCTATAGCCTTCAGAGAGCCTTTGCTTTTGCTGTTGCTCCCTGTGTAAGCAGAGCAAAATTGTCTGCTTCAGGGTGAGAGTTTTCTTGGAAATGTTTACTATAATGAGAGAATTTTCTGTTCTTTTTCTTTTAATCACAACACTGTCCAGTTCTGAGACCTGAATTGATGCAAAAAAAAAAGAAAAAAAAAAGAAAAAAAAAAGAAAAACAGATGACATTTCAAGGAATTTAATAATCTAATGCCTCATTGTACTGCCTGGGAGTGTGTTTCATATTATATTAAAATTATTGGCATCCAGTCATATTATGGCAAAACTATCTGACACTATGCTTGGTTACAGTTGTTGCCACAACAGTAGTTATTTGGCAAGTGATGTGAAAGAGGACAAAGTGCTATTGTGAACTTACACCGAGCTTTTATGCGTTATGGCTCTAGTTCATAAAGATGAAGGGTGAGAAAAATGCCCTTTTTTTCCTTTCTTTTTTTCTTTCTTTCTTTTTTTCTCTCCCCCCTCCTTTTTCTTTTTTCCTTTATTTTTTTTTTTTTGTTAAGGGCAACCACATTGTATTTCTAAGTGAAGGTGTTCGTCACAAGCAATAAAACCACCAAAGCCTGACACACTATGAAAACCACAGAATAGGATGGAAAGAAAGCACAAGTCTCCTGCAAGGCATGCAACTCGACCTGGGAAGGCAAGATGGGATAAGCCAGCAAAAAGAAGGGCAAGGAGCTTTTGGAGAAGCAAACTTGCCTGTTGTCCCCTAAAGGAGCAGCCAATATCAACTGCAACTTTGCAGAACGCACAAAGTGCTGATCTCACTTGGAAAAAAGAAAGTTGGCAACTCCTGAAAACCGAGTCTTCTTGAGTAAAGTGAGGAGACGGTCTCCTCTGCCTACCCACTTTGTGAGTCTATCCACCTCAGAGAGGGAAGGATTTTACCTTTGACTAAAATACTAGCATCTCTTTTTTCCTCCAGAAAGAGGCTGGAGAGCCTGCCTTACCACACAGATGGTTTCCCATTAGAATAATCAATAACAATGTTGGAACTATGAGCCTTGAATGGAGGTTTGTTTCTGTGGCCAAGTGAGCCAACAGAGGAAAAAATCAGCTGCTACACATTAACAAAAAAGTAACACATTTAGAACAAAAAACAACAACAAACGGAAAGGAAAAAGAATTTTCATCCAGTATTTAATTACAAAAACATGGTGCAAGAGGAAAAGGACTCAAGAGAAGCGCCAGAATTTCTCACATCTGAAACAGCCATTTTGCAACGTATGACAAATGTTTCAGTACTGGTTGGTGGGGAGAATCACGCTTAGTTTTTTAAATCAATTTACTGAATCTGATGTTTTTTCTTCCACAACACAGTGTTCCCCTAAAGCCTTCTTCACCTCCAGTCACGCTCTAACGATGAACTAGCAATTGTTCAATGTCCATGCTTTTCAGACTCATACTCTGAATTAATCCAAAATGCAAAATTCAGACAAAAGCAAACGGTCAGCAAAGCAACAGTTAACCTGCGTGAGTCTGGACTGCAATCACTATGAAAAAGTCAGCCCCACACTTCCCAAAAATCTCAGCCACCACGGAGCGTCTGAGATGCAACAGTAATTTCCTCTTGTAAGTACAGTGATATTGGTGATACCTCCTAGGTATTCACTTTTGCCAAAGGTTGGTATGAACAGTAGTAGCCACAGGAACACAGAATGTATAAACTGCTCTTACTATATGACAAACGATTTATAGAGAAGCAGATCTGGATTTTTTTAAGAAAAAGTTCTACAAGCACTAGTTTATTAGCATGTCATTCACAAGTAAAATAACCTTAGCATTTATTTACTTTTCAAATGCATTAAGAGATTAGAAAATATATTTTTTAATATTTTTCTCTTCTACTTATTTATTCTTCTCGTATTACTTAAATATTCCCCAGTAGTGCTTTTCCACAACAGCATTGCACTATACATAGGTGAAAACTGCAAAGTGAAACTGAACATAAACAGACAGTGACTGATCTCATTTCACTGAGCAAGAGGGTGGAAGGCCAAAGAGGAAATAAATTGTGTTAGGGGTGGGATGTTAAGCAAATATTTACACAATTTTCTCGTTGTTATCAAACATAAAATATAATCTAATAATCATCTAAGGAATGTTTTGAGAACATTTTCCCTTAAGTATTACTCAACATTTAGACATGGATGATCAAAAAGTAGAGACCCACTCCCACTAAGCATACAGCAGTATTATCTCAAGCTCTCCCTAGTAGGAAAGATTACAAGGTTTCAAGCTTGTGCAATTTCTTCAGACAAATACAACAATATGCTATAAACTACTATTCCCCAGATGCTTTTAGGAAAAAAATGCTAAGGACAATTAAGACTGAAATAAAAGAAAAGCCAAATAAGGAACAACACAGGACAAACAGGCCCCCTAGCATAAAAGCCATCAAATTATGGCATGGTGGCTTTCTACGTGGGGTGACAGGGCTATCTCTCTCCTTCCTCCTCCCAAAGGAGTCCATTCCTTTAAACAATGATTAGATATTCTCAGACCCTGGATCAAAGGAAGGGGGCTACATCAGGTCCCAAACTAAAACCAGTCTTAGAACTTAACAGTTTAGAGAGAAGGGCCAGGTTTCATAGTCCTGCCAAGCAGTCTCTAGTATCCAGGTCAGCCATAGTAGTATTTTCTTATAAAACTTGTACTGAACTAGGTCAATGGAGCAAGAAAACAAAACAGAAACTCCACTATAAACTAGTGTCTATATTTATAAAAGAGCTCTTCTCTGATATCCTAAGCACTTGCTCCTCTTCTCAGATGCAGAGAATGAGCATTTGGGCATAAGCTTTTCATTCATGTCAACAAATAGAATTACAAGCATACAAAAATCACTACCTGAAACGGAGGATGACAAAAGTTCTGCTGCACTGTCTTTCCTTTGGGAACATTCAACATTTCCTACTTCTCTTACACGATGTCTCTTTACAGTGCGTATCTCTGAGACAGAGTCTCTATTTCCTCAGATGTCTGCTAAGCATCTGGAACACTGCTAATGAGCTTTATGTAGCTTATTACAACAACAATTCTGCAATATGCTTAATATCACATACGTATACTGTATAATTCAAAGTACTCCATCTAATTCCAAATAGAACACTGGGAATTTACTAAGAAATAACTGTACTTGTGAACAATTCCCGCTTGAAGAATTATAAATGGCTCGTCTCATTTGATCATTTAGATTCCTCAAAGAGGAATCATCTGAAGGAACTGGCATGTGGGAATTTAATTCTCCCACTGCTTGCTGGTAGAGCTTTAATAAATCATCAATAATTCAAAGACGACTGTTAAAATATGACCAACCAAGTGCACTAGCTCAAGAGGTGTTCTATAAAAAACACTCTTCATGAAGAGTGTCTTCTACAGTGTAATTACCAGCTATCTCATCCAATCTCCATTTCACCTTAACTTTATGCATGTGACTGCTACATGAACTTTTTTCTAACCTGACAACTAAGAGCAGCTACATGTCACTGGGTGTTTCAATAAAATGTAATTCAAACTCACGTTTATTGTCTCCTTAAATAAAAGTTGAACAGCAAAACACTGAAATGTCAAAGGATTATGAGTGGGTTTTTGGTCATCAAGTTACTGTGCATGAGATAGAATTTTTGTGCATTCTTAGATTACCTTCATGGCTTTCCCTGTTCAGGATCAATAGCAAACAATATTCCCCCTCACCCCAGCCTCAGAGGTGAAGATGGAAAAGCGAAGAGCTCTAGGAGCAAATTTGGCAAAGGGAAGCAAGTGACTGTACTTGTACCTCTGAGTCTAAATACCCTTTCTCCATACCATGGGGTTAGGTTTAGCTCAGTTGGTTAGAGCATGGTGCTCGTAATGCTAAAGTTGCGGGTTCAATCCCTGTATGGGCCACTTGTTTGAGGGTTGGACTAGATGACCTCCAGAGGTCCCTTCCAACCTTACCAATTCTATGATACTATGATCTCTCGTCAAGAAAACCTGTATGATAGTATTCCATAAGATATTTAATTTGTAGGGATTCCTTTGTCCTCTAAGGAAACCTAGAGTACCTCACATACGTTTGTATATGCCTTAGGCTTTAAGCCACCAAAGAAGTGTAGCTGCTGTTTAATGGCAGCCAGCAATAAAACACCACAGCCCGTTATAGGAACACCATTTCTTACATCGTAGTAGTAAGGAGAGATTGATTAGGAAGAAGCAACTGCCTGGGCTAGCACATGAAGTTTAACGCTGCTACACTTCTGTATATATACACTTAATCATTGTGTCTCCCGTGATGCATTAACTGTATCTGTTGAACCTACCCAAATACTCTTTTCTATCCACAGTACACCAAAACCATCAGCCCAGGACAGATGAATCTGTTACCTGTAGTACCTCAAAGTTATATTATCATARAATCATAGAATTAGTAAGGTTGGAAGGGACCTCTGGAGATCATCTAGTCCAACCTCCCTGTTCAAACAGGGTCACCTAGAGCATGTTAGACAGTGTTGCATCCAGGCGGGCCTTGAAGATCTCCAGAGAAGGAGACTCCACAACCTCTCTGGGCAACCTGKTCCAGTGCTCTGTCACTCTCACAGGGAAGAAATTCCCCCTTACGGTCAGGCGGAACTTCCTGTGCTTCAATTTCTGCCCATTGCCTCTTGTCCTGTCACATGGGACAACTGAAAAGAGTTTGTCCCTGTCCCCTTGACACCCTCCCTTCAGGTACTTATACACATTGATAAGATCCCCCCTCAGCCTTCTCTTCCCCAGGCTGAAGAGGCCCAGCTCTCGCAGCCGTTCCTCTTAGGGCAGGTGCTCCAGCCCTCTGATCATCTTTGTAGCCCTATGCTGGACTCCCTCCAGTAGCTCCACTTCTCTCTTGGACTGGGGAGCCCAGAAATGGACACAGGACTCAAGATGAGGCCTCACCAGGGCTGAGTGGAGGGGCAGGATCACCTCCCTCCACCTGCTGGCAACACTCTTCCTAATGCAGCCCAGAAGACCATTGGTCTTCTTGGCCACAGGGGCACATTGCTGACTCATGGTCAACTTGTCATCCAMCAGCACTCCCAGGTCCTTCTCTGCAGAGCTGCTCTCCAGAAGGTCAGCCCCCAGCTTGTACTGGTGCCTAGGGTTATCTCTCCCTAGGTGCAGGACTCTGCACTTGCCCTTGTTGAACCTCAGGAGGTTCCTCTCTGCCCAACTCTCCAGCCTGTCCAGGTCTCTCTGAATGGCAGCACAGCCCTCTGGTGTGTCAGCCACTCCTCCCAGCTTGGTAGTATCAGCAAATTTGCTAAGGAGGCACTCTGTCCCCTCATCCAGGTCATTGATGAAAAAGTTGAACAGGATGGGACCCAGTACTGAGCCCTGGGGGACACCACTAGCCACAGGCCTCCAACTAGACTCCACACCACTGATGACAACCCTCTGAGCTCTGCCTTTCAGCCCGTTCTCAATCCACCTCACTGTCAACTTGTCTAACCCACACTTTTTGAGCTTATCTGAAGAAGAAACCAAAGATTTGGTATCTCCTTGTTCTCATGTTCAGTAGTTAAAGAGATCAGGTACATGCTTGGGAAGGGGCTGTTACAGGAAATTAGATACTCCAGACCCCTCTGGACTAAATTCTTCTTATGCTTCTTTCTCACCCCCTTTAAATTCACCTAAGCCATGACTCCAAACCCGGAGAGACATAGCTACCTGTTAGTCCATCATTCACAAACTCTCATCAGGTTGTCATGCAAGGACCATACATAGATTAATGAGCATTTGCCCTTGGAATATTTGCTAAGATACAGAACATTATCCTCATTCTAGAGATGCAAAAAACCAAATGTGTCCAGAGTTGCCCAAGATGTATCTAAGACAAAGCTAGGATTCAAATGTTAGTAGGAAAGTTTTTGATTCTTTCCCAGATCAGGATGGGAAAAAAAAACCTCAACATCTTTACAAGATTAGAAATAAGTTAGTAACACAATTTCAGAAAATTAGAAGGCAATATATTGTGAAACATACGGAAACATACCAATGCTTAACATCCAACTTACATGAAATACAGATAGAAAAAGCTTATAAAAGGGCCACGTCTGATTCATATTTTATTTTAAATATTTTAGCCAAGAAAATATTGTATATTTTGAAAGCATATGTAACGGCTTATAAAATGAGATCTTTTATCTTCTCTTCATGCACACATTTGAAAATACTTTATCTCTAAAACTGGAGGCAGCATAAAAACCTCTGAGTAAATAAACATCCTTCCTTCCCTGTACCCCAAGATTAAAAAAAAATCATATAAATAGCCTGCCCTTGAAACAGATTTAAAGACCTAGAAAGCTATGCCTTCATGTTTGTGACATTAAGTACAAAATGAATGCATATCTTATTATTACACAAACTTTGTGAGTATATAGTTAGTGCTGAGTATATACTCAGTGCCTTGGAGTACAGCTGCATTATGATGGAACATTAAACAAAACTGAAATCTCAATCTCTTATTTATTGATGTAAATTTTCCCCACTAGTTTTTTATACAAGTGCATACAACAAGAAATCAGTAAGAGCTCATCCTGACAGACACCACACTGCTTTACAAGATGACCTCGAGCTGAGCCAAATACATGGCAGACACCACTGCTGACCCACTGTGTGTTGCCAAGCCTCAGATGCCTGCTTCATCCTCTGTGACCTGAAGGTGAAAGTGGTGTGAACCACTTTTGGTTCTACCACTTTCAGGAGTCCTTTTGGTCCATTGCCTCCTGGTGATGCCAGGAAAACTCTCACCTAACAAACTAGATCATTTCCAAACACAAAACAAAAAAAAACAAACAAACAAACAAAAAAAAAAAACAATGCAGGGATACAATACTCAGTTTTTCTCAAAACAGATTGCAACTCAAAAAAATTATCTGGAAGCAGTCATCTGTTCCAGCTTTAAGGAAACAAATCTGTGATATTCATGACACCAAAAGTAGCTAAACCTACATAAATGAACACAATATAACAATAATTTACTAGTGTGATCACTGAATGGAACTCTGATGTGGAAACTCCCCATTTCTGCACAGGTTGCATTACAGGATACAGTTGACAGACTATGGCTTTTAAGGTGCTGCTATATATTTTATGTTTATCAGCGCAATTTGTCTTTAAAATGGATGCAGGACTAGGCAAGTCTGGCCTTTGTGTTTATGGGTTAGATTCACAGCTGCTATAAATAAATATAGCTCCATGGGAGTCAGTGGAGCATTGCCAACACACGCCATATTGCATTCTCACACTGTTGACTTTAAGCTATTAGACATCTCATGGAGGTGTGAACCACGGGCACGGGCCTAGGGTCCAAGCACAAACAACGCAGAGACAACGTCACTGAGAGAGTTAGAGAGTACTTCATCCAGGCTCAAAAACAATCCACAGGCAATTGTGGGAACTCACTCCTCCAATAAATATCTTATGTTCTAGGCATAAGCACAGGCTGAGAACAGTAATATGCACTTTCTGTACTTTTTCAGTCTCATTTGAATTGCAGATGTTACTTCTGGTCAGCTTAGCATATAGTCTAGTTTTAGTCCTGAATACGACATCGTAAGAGTGATTTTTAATTTCATTATGGAACTGTGTTACCTTCCACCTCCTTAAAAATGTGCTAGCAAAACATAGGATTATGTTTATCAATGAACTTCTAATGTTCTTTGGTGGTTACTTATTTTGGCAATCRCCACAGATACTTTTGGGAATTGCAGTCTCAAGCAATTTCCTTTGTTTCTAACCTACACAAAAGCACCCATTCACCTCTATCTTTTGAATAAGATGAGTTTTTGTCTTATTCTGCTAACGCACCGATGAAAATAAAACTAAATTAACTGTGAGAGAGGACAACTTCCTGTCTCTAAAGTTTTCAAATCACTTAATATTCTCATATTTAATAATTCAGATCTACTCCTCTACATTTTCTCCAATAAAATAAGATAGTCTTTATATTCCAATGATGTCTTCACAGAAGTGTGCAGTACTGGATTTTATGAAACCCCCTTTTGTTCTCATAACTTCATCATGTATATCTACAACTCTTTCTTGTTTGTGGAGATAAGACCAGCTTTGTCTCACTAACTGCCATTTCAAAAGAAGATTCACAGTTGTTTGACTTTTGATCTGTGTGGCAACCAGCTCAACCACCTGCGCTGGGTTCGAGCAGTTACTAAGCTTGCTTTGTGCCATCTTATGAACACAGCAAGCCTTTTAAACCAGAAAGAGATGATGTGTGAATACACCAATTTACAGTGTAAATACAGAGTACAACAATATGGACATCTTTAATGACCAAAAGTGTAAAGTGCATACACTGTTTACTGATCATACAATTAAATAAAACAGATGGCTCATATTCTCCATCCACCTACGGTGGATTAAAACACAATGGTGTAATAGTCTGGTAAACTGGTAATGTGAAACATTGCTTTGTACTGGTGTAGTAGTATAAATAGCTGTTCAGGAATGAGGTACAAAGCCCCACTGCCACTAAGAGTAATTAGCTTAACGCAGTACTGAAAGAATGTTACCTTCACAATCAACACGTGCACCATTCACACTGGAAACTGCATTTGAAAAAATATAGTGGTGACAGAATGCAGCAAGGAAGTTTCCCTGCATGGATAAAGTAGACCATATGCTTCCCAATATATAGGCAAGACTGGGAACATTGAGAAGCAGGTCTCTCAAACAATCCTCTGCTTATATGTGTTATTTCCAGCCATGAGAGGTGTGCCATAGAAAGACGCAAGTGCCTTTTCACTTGCCCAAGCATTTGTGTATCAGGAGGAAGGCAGGCAGCTGGTGCAAAAATAATTTTTAAGAAGCAGTTTTTATTCAAAGAGAAATTCTATCATCTGTTGTATTTGTAAGCTATCAGCAGATCTACTGAAGGGAACAAGATGAAGCCCTTGCTCTAACTTGCAAATGCTACAATAACCTTTTGGGATTCAGCTTAGTTAATACAGCAAAGTCCGAGCTAAAAAAAAAAAAAAAGCTCTCAGGCAAGAAATACTATATCGTGAACCCTGCAAGCTAAGTCATGTTAATATTCACAGAAAAAATATTAACATTTGCAGAAGGCATACATACAGCCAGTGAAAAACTCTTCTGCTACCTTTTTAAATCGGAGAGCATTAATACCACTTTCATACACAGTTGTGTACACCCACAATTCCTCAGAATATACAACTGGACAACATTCAAGACAAACTAGCAAGAAAATCCAAAACATGCTTATACATAAGTCACTTTAATATATGCAGCAAACAGTCCATTACGGAAATCTGTTACCCCACGCCATTCTGAACACATATCTTTAGAGAGACCAGCCCATGAAATTTCCAGCAGCTAAGATGGTCTAACTTACTAAAATAATTCTAATAAATTATAGCTCTAGAACATTCAAATTCATTGATTATTTTTTAAGTTCTTTCAAAAGAGAGCAATTAATAAACTGCTTTTAAAAGCAGTTTTTAAACTTTTTAATCCTGATTCTACGACAAAAGGAGCATTAGCACTTAAAATGTACAGGTTTGTCTGGAGCAAGCAAGTTTTAAGAGTTTCTCCTTTGCTTTTATTACTCTTAATACAAGTCTAAAGCAATTCCAATGTTTTTCAATGAATTACTACAGTTACAAAAATATTGTAGAGAGCATAAATCTCAGTGTTTATGGTAAAGCAGTTTTTCTCTGTTCTTCCAATTTTGTTCAATTTCTACGCTGACTTTTATTTGCTTTCTTGATCAGGCCCAAATCTTCCATATTATTTGGAATATAAGAGCCAGCCAAAAGTAGCAAATTTTCCTTCTCCCTAACCCAAGCAGACTAAACAATCTCTCATTGTAAGGCCACACTTTCTAATTCACRACTTTGTTATTCTTCAGACAGATGCTCAGCAGGTTAGTGATGTGTGAACATTTCTTCCACGGAGTTTAAAAGGTCCGATACAACGTAATTACATGTTATGAAAGGATATAAATTCCCCCTCAGTTTTGCTCTTGTCCCACAGCAGCACTAATTTATCTGTTACAAATTCTAAGTGATCCTCTTTTTCCTTAGCTGTTGATTTCTTAAAAAGTCATCATTTACGGTCTTCTTTGCAAAGCTATAACAACAAACACTCTCTCTCACATACATATCCTACTCCCCAAAACCTTTGCTCAAACAAAAAGTCCTAATTTAGTAATAGGCCAAGAACAACTAGAATATCTGTTAGAACTTCTCATCCAAGTGTGACTTGCAAGTTTAGGTCCCGGATTTTGCGGCAGAGCTTTTGTGATTTACTTGAACAAAAATTGTACTCAATAAATTCTGAGTTTTCCTTTGCTCCTGTTGTTGGGCATTTAATCTCTTACATATTCTTGTGTATAGCCAAAATTCAGACCTGTCACCATGAGTTAGAATGAAAACTAATCTGAAAGATTAGCTGATAGGGGCAAGATTCTGATATCATGACTGTTTTAAATCAGTTTGATGACTCCACTGTTTTCTTAAAAATTAATTCTTTGTTTTGTGGTCAGAATCAGGCTTGAAAGCTGGATTAATTTTGCTTTTATTAAAAGCTGTCAATTTCTGTCAACTGCAGCAAAAAGAATGCCAAGTGCTTTTGGAAATCATACTTAGAACGCACARAACAGCTTCTTAATCTAATAAAGCCTAACAAAACTTTCTCTGGAGAATGACAGAAGACTTGGCAAAACAACTCCCATTCCCACCTTTTGTTTCCAAATACCAGATAGGCAAGGAAGGAGAAATTAGAAAAATTCTGAGGTTTGACAATATWACAGCCTTTTCCTTAAAAAACTTAGAAATGCCACAAAAATTTAACTTTCTGTACTTTGTCATTCTCATTTAAGTTTCAAATGTTACTTTTAGTCAACTTAGCGTATAGTCTAGTTTTAGTCCAGATATATAACATCATAAGAGTGACTTAATTTTAGTGTCTGTATTTGCAAAGCTCTCTGTGATGTACGCCTTAAGCTACTGCTTGGAGAGGCTGAAATTCTAGGTATTGCCTATTAGAACACTATCAAATTCTTCCAGTTTTACACCCCAAAATCCCCTCAAAAGGTTTGGCTTGAAAATTGGAAATTATAATTTAATTCTATACATTCTTACTCATGATCTCGAATTCTTGAAAAGCACAGCAGAAATTACTTTCCATGGCAGAAGTATTGCAGTACCATGACAGAACACAGAAATCTTTTCAAACATATGAGCACATAAAAGCTCTCTGTCCAACCAGGCAAAGATGTTGGGCTAAATATTAGGAGAAACATAGAATATACGATTGAGGAAATAAGGAACATTCATCAGTGGAGAACAGGCCAGATGAACATCTGTCAGGACTGACATGGATGGAGATAGTTGATCCTGCCTTGAGACAAAGGAGATGAACTTTTTTGAGGTTTGATTTCTCTTCGGGCAAATTTGTGGATTAAAATGAAATGACTATGTAACAAGATATCATGCAGATCCATGCTCAGAAAACTATATTTATAAATTAATGGTTTAAAACTCTCCACAATAAGTGGAATGTGTGAAATAAGACCCATATTGTTCTGTGACAGTTATAGTGTGAGTGGTGTCAAGAAGAACRTGATCCTTAATTTACTGCTGGCCTTAAGAAGTCTGACTTTATTGACTTCTCAAGAGTTGTCTCCAATTATTTCAGCAATTACCAATGTCAGCTTATGCTAATAGGATCCCTACTTCACCCTGCATCACGTAAACAATCTGACCACATTCAAAATATTTTTGCAGTATTTGCCATTTCTGAATATCATGTCAGAGAGAATTCAGTTAACTGGAAACTACTTGGAACTATTGCAAGAAAGCACTGCACTGATTTACTGATATGAACCATGCCTTCTCATGAAAGTATGCGATGGCATATCTATTGAGSTTCAGATACGACATTTCTGGCTATGAAATGCCCTTGTTTTACTCATAACAAAAAGTATTGTGAACCTTTTTAGGCTCTAGGTTTTTAATGACAGTAAACATATCTCAATACAGAGAACAATCACAAAGGATTACATGATATTTATGATGCTTTACATGCCTATTATGATGCTTTACATTCACGGTACATGCAGCTTAAAGCTAGCATGGACAACTATCCATTGGGATCCTGCTTTCCTGTAGAAGCAGAACTGTGTTTTAGATAATGTCCTTTCTAGCTGTTCAGCTAGTCAAAAACAGATAGAGGTGGGCAAATGACATAGTAATTCAAGATGACGATATAAAAGAGGGAATGGAGCAGACAGAACAAAGACCACTGCATATTTAAAAAAGAAATGAAAAAAAGAGAATTAAAAATATTGTCTGAAGAATGCTGAGAGCCTTACCCATGACAGACTTTTAATAACTGACCTACAATCTAAAAAATAAAATAAGGCTGCAACACAAATGATTCAACCTCAATGAATGAAGGACATGTCCTTCTAAGATTTTGCTTAGGTGCAACACATTTACAGCACAGTCTTTATCTCATTCTATGCACTTAGGTTAAAAAACGTAAAGATCAATCACCATGCTCCTCTTTTTTCCAGGTTTGGAGTAAACTTAACTCTGCATAATGTAGGCTATTGGAAGTGAACGTTTGCAAAGGATGGTTGCATTAAATTAAGCACAGCTACATGCTTGAAATGTTGAAATTTATCTTATTCTGTGAGGAATTCGGTACCTTTAATATATTGCTCAGAATTCTCCATGACTGCTGCTTTCAGTAGCTGTGGTCATTACATGGCTCAAAGGACTTCTACATCTTCTATGAAGCATAAACTGAAACTATCTCTAACACTGAATGAAAGTAGAGTATGACTTTTCAAGAGCATTTTGTCATTTCCAAACACACAGAACACTATCCAAGGAAGATAAGCAAGATTTAGAAAATGGCTCTTAACTGATTATTAAAGACATACATCTTAGTCAAAGATCACATAATATATAAATTAGGAATAGAGAATGCACACTATCCCATACTTATTTTAAAATTCTCACTGTTCAGACCTATTGGTGCACTTCTCTATTCCCAAGATAAGCGTATCCCTTTATTTGCCGCTCAAGAGTTTACATGTTTTCTGGTTGGATTCCTAATAATGAAGAATGTTTACTCTCGGGAATTTTGCTGACATTACATTTATGTTTTCCAGATGTTTTGTCCATCACTTCAACAAAGAAACAAGGTTTCCTTTTAAAGTTGGGCAAAAAAGTGAAGAATGTCCAGTACTAATAAATGCTTAGATTTATTCTGGAATAACAAGCAGTGTGATCCCTATCTAAAGACTACCTTGTGATTAACATCACCACAAAACTTATCAGTTTCATTTTGAAAAGATTAAACATTCCATAATTGATAAGACTACTTGTATATTAAAATAGAAACATGTACATTAATATAATAATCAAATAACTATATTAAAAATTGCAAAGTTAGGAAATTGAAAAAATACAGTTAGTACTTCCACTGGCAGTAAGAAACACTGTAATATATCATACATATTTTATGGCTCCCATTTAACAATAGAAATACTACAGACAGGCCTTGAGCAAGGAGCACAGTAAAAGCTGTGCAGCTCCAAGAGATGACCAAGAATCATTCTGTTACTTACTCCCCCCTTACTCCGTCTCCCTGAAGTTAAGGGAATTGCTCCTCTGGTTTAAGTTAACTATATGCTTAAATGTTTTCCTGAAAAAAGACCTAAATTACTGAAGTAAACAGCTGCAGCTGTAAATGTTCAACACAGAACAGACATGTTGCAAAAGGATTTATCATTTCAATCATTTTTCAGAGTAGAAATAATCTTGAGATAAAAATAGAAATATATTTATGTACCAAAAAGCTGTTGAAATAATTTCTACTCGAACTCCYTTTGGCTTGAGACCAAACATGTAAAGTTCCTGCTGGAAAGAGGAATTTCTCTATTAGCATAAAAACAAGGCAAATGACACTGCATGTTAAACTTCTCTCAGTATGTGCTGCAGGAAGACCTTCCACCAGAAAACTGCAGAAACTCAGCAGTTATGGCTTTGTATGACTGATACTGAAATAGGCTTCAACTCAGAAAAAAAATTATTGTTACGGATATTTTGGGGTGGAAAGAGAGATTGGTAGGGAAAATAAGGAAAAAGTCACTATTTCACTATTTGTTTCAGTTTGTCTCAACAGGGACACGACTGTCTGTTGTTCTGTGTATGGAAATTCGGTCTTGGTAGCCAAGAAAGAAGGTAGAATAGACTACAATTAACTTTTTTTTATCTCTGGGAGTGTGAGAAATCAAAGAATTCCTTATGTATCCACTGCTGCCTCATCATCCCATCAAGTCAATGGGTGGAAGTAGAGCACCTTGCAGCCTGCTCATAGAATTTCCTTACACGGGATTTCACCTCTGCCTAATGACCACTGAGGCCTTTTCACAACAGCTGAAGTCATTTGAGAACTGCTAGGAACGAGTGCAATCCAGGTCCAAACTCCTAAGGTGGATTCTAAAACACGTTTTGAATCACTTATGCTTAGGACCACAGYCAATGGACACAAGCTGCATCACAGGAAATTTAAATTAGACACCAGTAACAATTTATTAACCCTGAGGGTGATCAACTACTGAAACAGGTTGCTCAGAGGCTGTGGACTCTGGAGTTCAAAGGTAAAAAGAAGTTTGACTACAAGCAAGCAGGAAGTTAGACTATCAGAGTTTTCCTGGAAAGAAGAGTAAAGAAGCTTCAACACAATTAGCATGGAGGGGGAGGCACTTCCCATTTCTGGTTGTAGTCACAGTGGTCATGCAAATGTTGGTAGGTCATATAATTTATCACTTGAAAGTTGAATACTTATTGCTTCATTTCCACCAGTTGGAGCTAGTGGCTATATCTCATCTGAAATTAGATTTTTAAGAGACCCTTTCATAAGAGCAGATGTGCTCATGAGCTTCACAATGCATCAAGTATAGCAACTCAGATGAAAATCTGGAGAAAAAGAGTTTTGGTATCAGAATTTCTTGTTGAGTCAGACAGAAAAAAATGTTATTCTGGAGAATAGTAGATATTTTTCTAAAATATTTTTCTGCTGTTTGGGGCGGGTAGGTAGAATTTATCTGCTAATGGGATAAAGATTCAAATCTACTGAAATTTTTATATGGTTACTTTTACATTTGTTGTTTCCCACCAGGCTGTATGTGGCTTGGAGACTGTCCAAATTCCTTTCTTAAAAGCTTTTCTAGGCTATTGGCTTAGGAAACAGGCAAAAGAGATAATAATTTCTGAAAGACTGAATAGGTTTCAGAAAATCTCTTCTGCCTCTTTCTAACACACTGTGTGCTCCCCAATTCATTTTGGGGTAGAGGCCAAAGGATACATGTCTGAGATGGTAACATCACAGATGATCATGGAAGATGCCACATCCTCATTCTGTGATTGAAACTATACTGAGCTTGTGTTATAGTCTCACAATTTTAAATGGAAGTCATAAAATATGTCAAGATGCCCAGAGCTCTAGATACATGTGAAAGGAAATGATTAATGTTCCGTTTTTGCTGTATTTTCCTTCACTGGTTTGACAGACTCTCAAAAATTCTTATCAACATGCTGATATTATGCTAGTAATGAAGTGCCATAAGTGGAATATACCAGTTTAGAGGAGTCTCAGATTTACATACAGAAAAATATGTACATTTGAGAATGTAGGGAAAAGACATTTCAAAGTGAGAACATTTTAAAACATTTGTTCCAAAAAAATCTCCTTAAATAGATACACAAAATACCGGCAGATAATAAATTCCGATACATAAATCTGGTTACTTGAAGTTGCTAGAGGAACAAACTGAGATAGAAACATCTATCCTTATTCCTCTACTGACTTCATGGGTGAGCTACACAAACTCACAAAACCTGTTCCCACTTTTATTCCCCATCTGTAGAACAAGAATACTTTTTACACACAATACATGACCAGGCCATTTAGGTCTCTCAAAGGGAATAATTTAGCTCTCATTAAGAATCCTGCCTATCTAAACATCTAACCAATATATTTGGCTTGATTCAAAAGAGTTTACCTTTCCTGGGCAACAAAAATACAAATAGTTAGGCATTAATTTGATGCATAGGGTGTTAGTCTGGCATACGACTTCAGGAATATCTGCAAATATTTGAGTAGGTTCAGCAACTACACTGAACAATGTTTGACTTAACATTACCTTTTCTCTATAATAAGAATGTGAAATACAGTCCTTCACCACTTTTCCTTATTGGTTCCAGTAATTAAAGTGAAATATTGTGCAGTACTTAGTGATGTATGTAGAATTAGGACACAACTATCAATTTGCGGTAATTATTTTTCTTACATTGAGCTCGATTTATCTAGTTTGTGTTGATTTCTTGGGTTTTGTATTTTATGATTATTCTTGTGACTGAACAACATTTGAGAGCTGCTGAAGCTGGGAAAATGCCAGACACTTCTACCCAACAGTCATAAAGCAAATTAAATTCACAGAAGAGTCTACCTATTACGCATTTTTAAATAACATCCTGGGAATCTTCTACTGCAAACTGCACCTATACTCGTGAATTTCTTTCTGCTCATCCACCTGAACTGAGTCTAAATCCTAATGTGCATTTCATCCAGATAGGAGACTCAGCTCAGCAGTTTTGCCATAGAAAAAGGAAATCTAGTGCCCTTCTGACATACAGAAACATGCAATCTTGGTGTCTGACTGCATAATCCTTTTGTCTGAAAACAAGAACCCAAGTACATTTCAGAAAGATCGTATTTTTCATTTGGCTTATGGAACACTTATAAACTAGGACTCCTAACTGTGATTCCCAAACACAAAAGAAAGTCAAAGGTTACAGCATCTGTTTTTGTTTCAGCTTCTCCAAATTACTTGCAAATGTATTCAAACGCAATATGAGGAGATACTTTATTTTATTGAAAATAACAGACTACAGGGTGCTGCAAAAAAGGCTGAGGTACCTCAAGCATAAACATGGAAAGAATACATTGGTTTAGAAACCCATAAATCCTTATTTGAATCTGCCAACCTGAAAGCCAAGTAAAGCCCGAAAAAACTATTTTTCCTAAATGCTATGTCTGATTAAGCCATACTATTAAATGACAGCTGAACTTTAACATTAATATGATATTATTTAAATAACTGCATGATTTTTTTTACACTAAAATGATGAATGATTTTTGGACAGCTCAATTGACATAAAGTAAGAAACCCCTTTAATGAGATTTGACAAAATGGAGACATATGCAGAATATTCGTTACAGCTCATGTCGCAGGGGCCTTCCTGGGGAGACTTGGGTTTGGTTGTGTCTTTTCTTTCTTTTTTTTTTTATTTTATTTTGATTGTCTACAAGCACTGAACCATCCCTTTCAATTGCCACTTCCTTTCTCCATGGATTTTGAATTTAGCTTGTGTCATTTACATATTACTCTTAATCAGAAGATTTTATATGTTACGGTTCAGAGTTGGAATTGTAAGAAAGCTGTGGTATGAACGCATGAAAACCAGTCATCTTAACCTTTGTCATTGGGGTGTACAAGGGACTAACAAAGCTATTTTTCTGAGGAGACTTATGAAGAGATAAAGCTTGTACTAAAGAATAACTTATTAAATTCTGTTTTTTGATATTTTCCAAGTCACGTGGTAAATCAAAAACTATGGTAAAACTTCTTTTTCTTTTTTTTTTTTTAGTTTTAGGAAATTGCATTAAGCAAACACATGCAATGTAAAACTCTGGTAAAGGTAATTTCATACTGAAGTCTTCTGAGGATTCTACAAAGTCCCTTACAAATGTGCTTCACAGCATCCAATACCACTTGTATTGCCACAGAGTGAGGCTTTTCTTTGGGAAACTGAGTAAGAGCACAGAAACATGGACATCACAGAGACACCTGGGTGCTGCTTTAGTAAGTAAAGAACACACATATCCAGAGATGTCACTAATTCAAAAAGGCTATTTGGAAAGGTGCTGATGAAATTCAAGGTGGCTTGTAATCACTGGATCACTTCCCTCCTTGCAACTCCAGATACACTTTTAGGAAGTTGTGATTTTTTCCTTCCCACATTCTTTAACATTAATCCCAGGGACAATTTCGATAACATTAAAAATATGGAAGAAATATGCTAAAAACACAAGGTTTGACAGTGTGTCTGCCCAGTCTGTTCAAACAGAATGGATCATCTTAACTTAGTGTGTAAATTTACACTGCCCCAATGCATTTACAAAACATCTCACACAAAAACTAACATGTAAAAAAACATGAAAACACTGAAAGCCTGAAAACGCTCAAGAATCACTATCATCATCCATCAGAAAGCCTAATTTTAGAACAGAATGAAAAAAAAAACAAGTAAAAATTAAAAATGATAAATGATGGAGCAAGAGGTAATCCCTCAGTCTACAGAAAATTCTTTCTTTAGCTGTCATGAAACCTTCTATCTAACCACGTCTGCTTTATTATAAACATTTATCTGAAGAAATTCTACATAGCAGCTGGTGTAAAAAAGAGTCAGGCAAGTCAGCAAAATGCTGAGGTTGAATTAAAACTAAAAATAAAGGAACAGAGGGAGAGACAAAAAAAAGAAGAGAGAGACGTGTCCCTACCTTGGCCTTACCTTCGCAACATTCCTGTCAAGATCCTGGAGCTCTTCCCCAGGTTCGCATCTGTTTCTCTAAGCTGAGGAGAAAATAGTCCTATTAAAATCATAAGGCGTATGTACTCCATTCCGTATAAAGAACAGCTACTTCTACTGTCATTTGATTAAATCCAGCTACTTCTACCGTCATTTGATTCAATCTACCTCTGTTTTAGCCCACAACAAATTTACATGCAAGAAATCTACTAAACTCTGATATTTAAAAATGCTTTGTCTGTTTTTTCCTTTTTATAAAGGTGAAACTATGGAAGACAGGACATAGAGGCAACAAAAATGAACCAGGATAGAGAGTAAAAGCTTTACAAATGAACTGCTGAGGGCAGAAGCTGTATAGATTGCTGTCCATAACTCCCACTGATGTGTGCATGCGTATGGGTTCTGACTATTAGTGAGCGCATCAAGGGATGAAGGTACAGCCATGTGCTATGCCCTGATGCTTTACCAAAAGAGAAACAAATCTATCTTTCTTTCACTGTTTTTCAAAGACACCAGTTTAAAGAAAAACAACAGAACAATGCCATTTCCCTGATCTGCGTAAAAGAAATATGCCCATATTGTCTTACAAACGAGACCTGTACTGGTCTTACAGCAGCCATCACTGAAATGGAGCCCAAATACTTTATGGACACTGACTATGTAACTATAAGAATATGCATAAAGTATGTACCTAAGGTATATATATATAAGGCATATATAAGGTGTATATATATATATATATATATATATATATATATACACACACACACACCTGTATAATACATATTTTTGCATGTAAGGATTTTCTCAGCTACCTCACTGACTGGAAATAGCATTTTAAGAAGGACAAAGGTAACCTACATGTACAGCTAAACTTAATTAGCTGACTTGTTCTAGAGCACTCTAAGAAAATCTTGCAAAATAGATAAATACCCAACTGAATAAAAAAAATGAAATTGAGGAAACTAAGAGAAGCTATGAAGTAAACTAAATTCATATTTAAAAAGATCAGTTATTTCTGTTGTTCTTTAAAAAGGAATAAAACCTCCTTTTTCTTTTTACGTTTGTTAGTCTCTTGCAAAAGGAAGTCTAGAAATGATGAATTTACAATATATAGGAATAACAGAGTTACTCTCCTATTGCATCTTTTGCTACTGATAACTAAAAAGAGACATCTTTCGAGACATCTTTTGACATTCTAAAGCTCTTGGAAACAATAGGCCATCAAAATCTGTAAATGATTGCCAGCAATAAAATAGTAAGGATTGCTGTTTCTATTATGCGCAGAAACACAGCTATATGTACATAAATATAAACATTGTTCTCCTTATGAAAGTTGAATATTTACCTCTTCATTATCAACTCAGATTGAAAGGATTATCTGACTCATTTACTCTTATTAAAGAAACTTTGTTGTAGAAGACAAAATGCATCCTGTGTTATAAATCCATCAGAACAGTAACACTGCCAAGAAAAGTGGCAATCTTCCAATAGCAAATCACCTTTGCTATAACAAATCACTAAACTATATCTTGAATATATGTATAGCAGCAATATGAAAAACAGTTTCTATTTTGGAGCCTGATAATATAAATACTTGCTACCAAGTTCAACGCTTATTACTGAAATCAGTAGTTGCAATTAGTGGCACATAATCTTTAGGTACAAATTTCCTTTTTGTTCATGTAAAGATTATGTATTACTATAGTGTTTAATGTAAACACTATTAAGGAGATACCAAGCAGAAGCTGGGACTGAATGACACCAGAAAGACTTGCTGTTGGCAATACCATATTCAATGGAAAGGCTTGCACTGACTCTCAGACCTCTATAATTACGTGCCCGATGGGACAAAGATGAGCATTGTATTCAGGTGAGGGCCATTCCTCCATTTTTTCCTGATTCATCTAGACAATTCAAACTCCAGAAAAGCAGTTTAGCCCAGTTTGACACAAACAACAGAAGGAAAAAAGTCACAATAATTTTTAAAAGGCTCATTAATAAGTCAAGCTCTTATTCATGCTAGAAGGGAATCTGAAGTACAAATGTATGCTTTACATTGCTCTTTTATTATTCATAAAGATGTATTTAACACTTGGGGCTTCTCCGCCCTTTTCACAGAAAAGTAGCTCTCTCCTTTTTACCACGGTATGTTTGATCCTAACTTTCCTCTTTTTGCTGCAGGATTCTACCTGACAGCTAGAATCAGTACTGATAGAAAGGGGAAGTTGAATCTTAGAGGTTTCACAAAGTCCTCTAAGCAAGAAGACCTGATATTTCTATGGTTTAAAAAAAAGGGGGGCAAAAGAAAACTTAAGAAAAAAACACATACACACAAACTTGGAAAATCTCCTGCTACAACTCAAGAGAGTGCTTAAAAAACCCCAACCTTTTCTATCTGCACTGGCAGAAGACTTATCCAGACTTTCAAATCACAAGTTTGGTCTTATTTAAAAACTAAATATTTGATGAAAGCTCTTCTATCATTTCTTTACCAATACCACAACTCTATAATAATAAGCCAAAGAGTTAGTGGCATGTTAACATGTTCTTATTTTACAGAAATGCTGCAGTGAAAACTGCAGGAAAGAAACTGATGCTGATATCTTGTCTGCTTCACGTTTTAATTTAAAGTTTTAATCCAAAACATTACCTCTTTTAGAATCCTATATAATCTGTTCAATCTATATGACTCTTACACCCTACCCCTTGTATTTGACTTTTTTTTTTATTTTTTTTAATAGTTAGGAAATTGTAGCACATGGATGTTATTACATATGTAAATTGCATGGCAGATCTCCTTTATTTATTCCAAATACTACTGGTTATGTCTTGCATTTTTCTTCATTCACATTTTCCTTTGCAGACAGAAAAACTCATATATGTTCATTTAACAAAACTACACAGACACCTAACTCAATTAAATTTTCCTCATAAGAAAATCTCTAATTTTCAAAAGATGAAACTTTTGTTTTTTGTTCCCTAGTGGATAACATAATGCTTCCATGTATTAAGTGTAAAGATATTACGCACTGATGGAACATCCTCAGTCTTGGGCTTAAAAAAAAAAAAAAAAAAGTTACCCAAGGTCATCTCTGACTATACATGTAAGCACAGACAGTTTGGACAGGTCCACTCATAGGGCTCCAAAGGAGAACCTTCCTGAATCCTCCAAACAAAAAATTTTAAGTGGCACAGGGTAAAAACTTGGAATTTGAGACTTTCCATTCATGATAAGAGGTTTTTCAATGAATTATAGTGCATATATTTCCCTAGAATACACTTAATTCTAATCTTGTTTCGTGTAGCTTACAAGTCTTGCCATCAAAAAATTGACTGTTCAGGCAGAAGGCACAGAAAAGGAAAGGTTATATTAAGAATTGTAGGTAGACAGAGTTATCAGAACTATACTCCTCTTTCTATAACTTTCCTGAGGATTTTGGCAGAAAGCAATACATGTTATTCACCTGCATTGCCTAGGGTTTACTTGTCCAGATAGAAACAGAAAAACATCTCAGACTTAGCAGACACTAGGGATGTGATGATGGGAGGAGAAATGAGACAGTTGCCTGTAAAGTTGCCTGAATAACACTTGCTTACATTCCTTAGCTATATTTAATGATTTAGCTATATTTAATGATTTAAAGTAGCTAATGCCCAGGATGTGAGGAAGAAATTGATACAGATCAGATCTTCTGACAGCAAATGCCTCACTAAAACTCTCACACATGAGGCTTTACCAGTCAAAGATACCCAGACAAAGAAAATCCCAGAGACAGACACAGGAGTTTTCTTAAGCGGCAGTGGTTAGCTATAAGCCTGTAAGATGATATAGCTTTGGCAAAATTGGACACTAAAGAAAGTATCTGTTCAGTCTGCCCTGGACAAAATATCACAGATACACTCACTCCTGGTTCTGGGTGAGTTAGCAGTGTTGGTGAGACTTGCTGAAATTCTGTGAGCAGAAATCAGAAGAGGCAAATCTCTCAGACCAAAGTGCACAGAGGTTGTATGACTGGGATGGGATGGGATGGGCTACCGGGCATCTTCATTAAGTTCTGTAAAGAAGCTCTCCATAAACCAAAACTTACATAGATATTTTATCTTGTTTTCATTCACAGAAGAACAGTGTAAGAGACTACCACTTGTTATTTTCCACAGAAAGAAATGTTGGTTTTACCCATAAAACAGGAACGCTCCTTCTCAATGTGGAGAAGGAACATGATAAAGTTCCCTCTCAGTGGAAGGAACATGATTAAAGAACTTCTCCCTTGGTTTGCTGGAAATGTTTGGAAGCTCCAACTCCCAAAGAGTTTCAGCACAGAGATGTATTTTGTGGCCACTATCTTGAAACCTCTTTTCCCTTTGGTCAGTTGTGGACAACTGAGTTGTAGGAGGCTCCCCAAACAGATCTTACTCTCAAGACTGTAGCTAAAGACTCCTGCCTATGAAACAAATCTCACTATGTTGTAGCTTCCTTTCTTTCCTCAAGATTCTGCTCTTATATTTAGCCACAACTCCCTTCCTAATCTTCTTTCCCTTTGTCATCAAAAAAACTTCAGGAGAGACGGAAATAATAGCAAGAAATCCTGCACTTCAAAGTGTGGGACATGGGACAGCCAACAGTCTTATACATTTCTGTGTTCAAAAAAGCCCTTGACTTCCTTGCTTTTGGTAGAGAAAGTTGTTATCCAACCTGTAAAGCAAGGCAGTGATGATGGCTAGAAAGTTAAATATTTTTTTTTTCCTAATAATGAATCTCTCGTCATTTTTTATGAAATTAAAGATTTTTCACAAGTAGATCTCAAAGAGGAGGGAAAGCCACCCCATTTAAGAAATGAGGAGACTTATGAAAGGTGGCAACTTATTAGCCCAGTAGTAGAGAAAGCTATGTTTCCATGCATAAGATTAATACTGCTTCCTAATGTTACACACTCATCCTATGGACAAGAATCGCTCTTCTGAACTGACTAGAAAGGATGGTGCCAAACATGCACTCCTCCAATGTTCTGGAATGCCATTATCTGACCCTTCCACACACAGTCCCCTGTTTTTTCCTGACTCAGGTAATCCATGCATATCTAAAGCCACAAATTATAAATTGGATTTAACATGCATATTTTTATAATTTCAGACCAAATTTCCTTCCGTTAAGCTAGTGGGAGTTTAAACATTGCCTTTTAAAACAGCAAGACTGAAGCTATCACTTGATACTATATTTTTCTTACTGCATTTTTCTCATACCAAACCACTGCATATATCCTAAGGAGGCAATTATTAGCAGTTAATTTTCTTTGCAGCTACAAAGATTGAGGTTGATCAATTATTAAAAGTTAAATTACAACACTGAACTTTGTTTTATGGAAAGTCCAAGAAGTCATTACAACAGACACTATAGAAAATTC
Organism: Rhea americana; assembly: GCF_003343005.1. NCBI lineage: Eukaryota > Metazoa > Chordata > Aves > Rheiformes > Rheidae > Rhea > Rhea americana. Next base: position 1,226,133 of record NW_028186723.1, on the reverse strand, counting down.
TTTAAAGCATGGAAAGCATATTTGACTGTGATGTTGGGGACAGTGAGTTTGCTCCCAGCAGTGGGTTTGTTGACTTTAATGTGACTACCTGTGAGAGAAGCTCTGCAGGGCTGGGCTTGTATGAGACACTAACTACATCACTGCAGATGGTGATCATGATAACACAGCTGATTTATTTAAAAACCTAATCAATATGCTGGGTAATTTTTGCATGCAGAGTGAACTTGCCCAAAGCNAAAAAAAAAAAAAAAAAAAAAAAAAAAAAAAAATCCTAGACCAGCATTTATTTATTATCAAACTTACCCTTTCTCGAGCACGCTGGATCTTCTCTCTGTCATGGCTGAGGTTTTCCAGCATCTCCTGTCCAATCTGTTCTGCATTAAAAAAACAAAATTTAAATCATGAAAAATATAGCTTGTGACTGTAAGGCCTCAAAATGCCAAGTTAGATTGTAACAAAGCTAAAGAACAACTGTATTTCATACATATGATAGCCTAATCACTCCTCCTAACTGCAAGAAGGAAGACATCATTATACTAAATTTAAGTCTGCCAAGCAGCATAAAACTGTAGAAGTAACAGTCAAACCAGAAGTTGTCCCCTTGCAATCCACTGAGGTTGACTAGACCCTGGGAACTGATGCTAACCTTTGGTCTATGAAACAAAGGCCAAAAGTCTTCCAAATTTGCTCTAAGTGCTGGGTGTTCATACTTCCTACGCATTTTTTAAGCCCACTTAAAAGCCCCTTGTCTTAGAAAAGAAGTCAGGAAGCCTTCACTAAAACACTAGTAATACTTACACTTCTAAAGATACTGAAAAGTCGTATTAGAAGAAAATATTTCTCAGTGCTTCTCAGCTTTAACCATTGATGTTTTCAAATACCCAGCCATCTCAGGCTATTTTGCTCCAACATACCCTATTTTTGACAAGCTTGGAGGTGGACTGTAATGGATCTCCAGACATTTTTAATAGCATACATATACATTCATCTATGGGCATCACCTTTTGTTTGTGTACTGGCTGTTTGCTTCTAGAGCTTACGCTGAACCAAACGTTGCAAAATTCTAGTGGAGAGAGGAATCCAGGCCTCAAGACACAGTACAAAGACAACACAAGATGCCAAAACTTTTCTCTTCAAATAGCTTTAAATAACTTTAGTCAGATGCTCCTCTTAGACTGAAATAATAGCAGCAAACACAGAGAAGAGATTTTCATCTTCAAAGCTTTATAGAAACATTAAGTAATCCTCCCTATATTTCCCTGAGGGAGAAAAATAAGTTATAACATTCCCATTTTACAGATGGGGAAAGAGACACAAGCAGCTGAAGCAGCTGTAGCTTGCCTCGGGATACACAGCAAGTGTGAGACAACCAGGCGTTTCTGTACACAGTTAGGCTACTTAGCTAGATTGCCAGAGAGATGTACAAAGACAGTGCAAACTATAAAAAATGTAATTTTTTTCACAAACAATAGAAATCATGCCTTGCGTTCATTCTGGTGAATGAGATGGATCTTGAAATGTGACTATTTAAGGAATTGTAAGCAAATGAATCAGTAAAAAAATTAGCAATATATTACTATCCCACATAACTATTTCAGTCTTTTCTTTAATAGAAGTGGTTCATATTTAGGATATAATCCAAACTAGAATCACTTCAAACTTTTAAAAATTGAGACAAGCAATTTTTTTTTCTAAATTCATTTAACAGAAGGTATACATTCTGCCAGATAAGGTCTAAGGAAATTCATTACACATATATTTCTCTATCTGTTGCCAAGTACAGTACAAGTAAGATAAATATTTCCTCAGATATCTGACCACAAATTGACATCCTCATTATGCTATCTTGTCCCTCTTGGCTTGCTGCTCTTTACTTTTAGCTGTATATACAATGCCTCCCAAAGGTGAAATGTGGTAAGATATGTGGTTACCGAGTTAAAATTATCTGTAAGGTGCAGTACAAATGGTAGACTAAAAGTGATTCGAGACAGAGCTTTGTGTATGTTTGCATGTCAAAGGACTTACTGGATGAAACTATACTAAGCTTATTTTTCATCAAAGCACTTAAAATACTGGAATACAAGAAGAGATATATATGTATTTAGTGCAATTTGGGGAGAAAAAAACAACCCCAAACCCCTTAAAATAGAAGGAAAAAATGCAGCAAATTACTAACCAAGTAGTACGTGCTGGAATAATGAAAAATATTTATTTCTAAAAATTGCACATATTTGTGTACAGACATAAAGGAGTACACGGAGTTGATTTGCCTTCAAAGGAAGAAATGTAAAGTAAATTGCTGAAATGGCTTGGTATTTCACAAACAAAGCTCAAAATATCTTTATAGGAAACAGCTCTATTTTTATTACACCAATTTTAAACAAGTTACAGTAGAGTTTTTTTTTTCATCTTCTGCCTGTCACTGGCAAGTTCACACTCTTAGCTTTTTATAATGATTGAGTTTATTTTCCAACCATCAATGTGACAGCAGCATCAACTGTAAGTGAGGGTAAAACACCGTCACTTTGACGAATAGTGTATTTTCCTCTCATTGCCGATGACTGAAGACATCAATAAATAAGGAAGGAGAACGTGTCAGCCAGAATATCACAGAATGAATTGTTGATATGACACTTAGGGATTAAACCTTCAGCCATGAAGTTCAAACTAGCAGAGGGGTCTGAGAACTGAGATAGATGCATTTCTTTCCAGAAGCCTCTACAGATAAATAATTGGACGGATCATCAATTTTACAAGAGTAGCTTTACTCTACATGCACTTTACTTGACGATCTTTGGCCTTTTTGGGGCTCAAATAACAACATAAGTTGAACAAAGAGACGTAACGGAGGTAACATAATCTCACAATAAGTTTGCAAACATAAATTGACACCTTTATCCACAGATCCTTTTCACATCCTTGTTCTACCCTTGGAAATTTCACTGATAATGGTAAAAACTCGATTTTCAGTGGAAAGGTCAAGACTGCTAAATAAAAGTATTAATAAATGAAGAAAATGTTCAGGCATATAAATGATATTAAGACATGCCTCTTTCCTTGGGTTGAAACTGAAGGTGCCTAGGACTGGAAAAAAAGCAGCATCAGCCCACAACACAGATAATTACAAGCTTGATATCATTGCTATCTGCTTGCTATCACATCTCAAAGTTCCCCAGAACTCTGATGTTTTCCTGCCTGTTCAAACCTTCATCTATGTGATAGATTCATGCTTTTAGTGCAACAGTACTGTATAGATCTTTCCAGACTACTTATAATGCATATCATTCATCAATACTACAATACTTACGTGAAAAAGTCAGGTCTCTAAGATACATTGTAGTGTAGATGCATGAATTCAGACCTATACACAAACTGAGGGGTGTTGCAGGTTGCCAGTAACTGTGCTATTTCTATGGAATCTTAACAATGTCAATTATTTGAGGTTTATCCATTCCTTTTAGGAGTATGCATGGACAACATTTATTACGGTGCAGTCTCAAGTCCCACAAATGACTGTGTGGTGCTACCTTTTCTAACAGAAATTCCAAAAGAAGCATAGAAATTTCTGTTCTAAAATTACAGCTGAACTTTAAGAAGCAGAAGCATTTAAATTATTACTATCATCTATGTACTGACACAAGGCAAGAACATTCAAGATACAGCTTATCATACTTTTAAACTGTGCTGTGATGAACAGAAAGAAAATTCTCGAAAAGTGAATAACTTCATTAACAAGCACTAGAGTTAAAGAGAATTGTTAGGCCAGACTTCATAGCCCCAGATATGTTCTGCCTCAAAGCTGCTTGAACAGGGTATGGGAAATCAGCCTCTTCACTGCTGAAAAACTTGGCAATAATGCTGTGTTGTAGGTCCTATACAACTGCCTTTATGACTTCTGGCTCTATGAGATCCTGTTGTGCAAGAAGTATAAAAAATTTCTCATCCTAAAACACCAAATATAATTAGAAGAATGAAGATGCTCCCCTCCATGTCCATTTATGCAAAAATTAGCACAGAGTTTTCCACTTTTGTATTGAGATATATCCAAAGGACAATGATCACTTCTGGTGTTGCTTTATGCTCTTGAATATGCCCTTACTTTGGAATTTGCCTGTAGTAAGCTATGTATAGTATTTATTTATATAAATACATCATTCTATTTAACATGTGTTCCACAAAGCTTGATTTCTAATACTTACATACCCATAGTAAGGATGCAAAATAAGTTGTGCTTGATCAGCTTTTTTTTTCCCCTCCATTTTTGGCTTCTGGTCATTTAAGTATTTATCTACTTTAGCAGCTAACTGATTTTGAAACAGTTTTTTCTAATCACTTAGTAATACTTTTTTTCTTTTTTTAAGAAAGATGCATATATTTACTCAAGAGACAGGAACAATGCTCTCCTGGCTTCTGAATAAATAAACATGAATTTTATAATTTCTGAGGAGAGAGTCTCCATTTTTTTCCACATTAAAAATTAAAAAATCTRGCACCACCTATATAGAACTTTTCCTCTCAAAGTGTATAGAAAAATATATATGTTTAATAAGAGGCAATATATACGCTGAAATGATAAAAAGAAAACAAAAAATAGTACTAAAGACAAACAAATCACGGAGGGGTAAGCAGGGAGTAAGATTTTCCCAATCTTGTCTTATGTACAATGCATGCATCCGAGCTATGCAATAAGAGACGGGAAGAAGACAGTCAAATGCACACTGGGGGAATGAGATCAATTAAAGAATCCAGATGTGGCTGTTGTACAGAATCAGGAAAGAAACTCAACAATCCACTATTTGTTGTGAGAGAAAAATTCAGAATAAGAATGGAGAATATCTCCATTCTGAGATGCTCATCTTTCCTTAGCGAGTAACACCATTTTGTGAATGCACTTTTGCATTCTTTTCGTATGCAGAAATCTTGTGTTGAAAGGATGTAGCAAAAGCTTAAGGAAGATTTCTGGAAGAGAACTATGCTGAAACAGTCAGAAACTCAGTATAACATATTCAACATGAGGCTGAAAAAAGGTGGCTGTATTTTCAAAATACAGCCATCTCATTTTGGATGAGTTAAAAGTTCAGATTTTAGGAGAAGAGGAGAGATCAATCATCAATTGGAGTTTCTGGGAAAATATGCGAGAAAGTGTTAAATGTTAGATGTCCAGAGGTGACAGCAAGCATATTTAGAAGGCTGGAGAATGTTGTAGGAGTCAGAAGAATTTGGGGTTGAGTGAAATGCTTATGCTCCACAGCAGTAAGTTAGTAAAGAAAGTGATGACACATCCTTAAGTGAAAGGATACAGGTAGAAGTCCTATAAATTTGCAGGTTCACAGTAGACATATATTTAGGTTGAACAGCCAATATAATTAGATACAGGGGTTAATGATTTAGATCATTAAGGTTATTAAATGACAAGTACAGGTTAATATTGATAAATGAAGGATAATATAAGGGATACATGTCTATGGAGAGACTATTTGTAGAGCATTAACAGGACAGTGAAATATGAGACTCAAATATCTCAAAAATCTGCAACAGAGAAGTTAGTCTGGATGTGGTTAAGCAGTCATTTTAATGAATAGTAAAATAAAAATTAGCTACACACTGTAGGGACTAGTTGGCCTCTTCAGCAGATCTCTTTGTTGTACCATAGAAAGGATCCTGACAGTCAGTCAAGAGCAGGTACTGATGTCAGCCAACACTTCCAGAGCTTTCAGAAGTTCAGTTACAAGAAAGAAGTTGCCTAGCCTTACTGTGAACATCTCCTCTCCCTGCCTCAATACCTCCAGTCCTCCACAGTCCAAGATGTCCACCAGACTTAAAATATGAACATTTTCTAAATTACAAAAGCTTCTATAAACTCTAATGGATGTTCATGGAATTATTTTCATTAGCCAACAGTAAAAGAGGTCCTTCAATCACGAGGTTAGGGAAACAAAAAGAAGAGCACTCAGAAAATCGAATTAGAACTCAGACTTCATGGTTCGGTCAAAATAAAGATGAAAAAACATTTGAGAAAGATGTCACATGCCTTTGAGAACAAATTGGGAGTTATAATCAACACCTCTGATGATCCAGGCTTACTCCATCATTCCCCAAGAGGGGAAAAAAAAAAGAAAAGAAAAAAAAAGGAGCAGATAAATGAGAAGAAAATAGGAAAAAAGATGGGAGAAAGATGATGTGTGACAGACCTAGTAACTTCATCTTTAGTATCCTTTTCTTTCACTAAAGTATCATTCCTTTTCTAAAATTCTAACTAACATCAATGTGCTGATATAAAACTACTCATTTCTTGCTGATATATTCTTTCTGTCTTTTCCCATCACCCATCTATCTGAGCTCCCTTTCTAACATCATCACTGCAGCCTTCACAGGAGGTGGCAGACTTTGATTCTGCTGAGCGCTCATGTCTATATTGAAGTCCAGTCATTGTTCCAGCCATCCACCAGCTCTGCAATGCTCCTCCGCTCCACATTCCTCCCTTCAAATTTTCTTCTTTCCCTTTCTTGGATAAAGTTGTAAGGCAAAAGAAATCTTTGCTTAGTGCTTAAAGATAAGTAAACAACCTGCTACCACCATTTCAGTCACTTATGAAAGTGAAGTTGGGAGCCAACCCACAGGATTGTCTTTCCTACTACTTTAAGTAGAAAAATCAGAAGGACGGAAAGAAGTCCCTGCTCACTCTTAGCTGTGCTTCGGCAACAGACACTGTTTCACTACTGTACAGCCAACCTTGACCTTTACTGAAACTACTTTTCTAACTGCGAAATCTACTGATTTAGCAGTTAGAGAGTATTACAGAGAGCACACAGAGAGTAAGTAGAGAGTATCAGCAGTCCTGACCACACCTAAATCAAGTTGCGGCAACATACCCTCTAAGACTTGATGCACAAACCATCTCTTAATTAAACCTATGATTCCAAAAAGCAACAAGACAATGCACTAGTGATCTTTGGCTCATCTAACTCAGGCTGAATTCACAGTCATAACTTAATCAGAAATGATCCATCATCTAATGAGTTTTCTGTAAGCTCAAAGTAGTGTAAACAGTTACTTTGGATTTTGCAGTACAGGTCCTCTCAAAGATTTAAAATATGGGTAGGCAGAGGGTTGGCAACTTAGATTCCTGCATTCAGCTGCTTGAAGTCTTGGAAATCTTGAAGTTGGCCCTGCCTCTGTAGCTGATTTACACTTAATGCAATAAATGCACATCAAGACCCAGAGTTTAACACAGAATAGATGAGAGACTATTAGCCAGCAGCAACAGAAAACATAATCATATTAGGTTATAGGTTAATCATATTACTAAAAGAAAACATATTGAAATTTTGAAATATATTTTAAAAGTGAAGTGTGGAGAAGGAGATTTTTTTCAAAAACTATGCAAAGCTGCAGCATCTGACATTTAAAACAAGGAACATAGTCTGCTAGTTATATTTGTCAGCACTGAAATAATATTTTGTCTAACCAATTCTTTGGGACTCATTTACGTAGCTAAAACAGTAAGAACAAGATTCTTTGATGAATCTCAGTTTCTGGACATCAGAAGAGAGTATATCCTTCAGTTGTCTCAGTATGAGAAATGGCTCCTTGAAACAAAAGGCGTTTTCATGTCAACCAATGAAAACACTCAGGCCATGAAAACAAACCCAGCGCCAAACACCAAGGTATTTACATCTGTGCAAGTTTCCCTCAATACCCAAATATCCCAGGTTATCTTGACCCTAGTATTCAGGATATCCTGCATCCGCACACCGATTAGAAAGTCAGGAAAAGCTGCCACGAGCAAAAATTCTTTGCTTGTTTGATCTTTAATACTTCCATGGAAGTAAAGGAGTTTTTAGTCTTTCTTGCACTGATCAGCAATTCATTTTATATGTGAATGGAATTATCTCCTGCAAATATTCACACTTATATTTAAACAACAAAAAAATAGAAATGAAAATGTCCAGACATGAGAAAAATAAAACAAATCTAAAGGGTGATTAACAAGTATTGCTTAAAATCATTGACCAAAAAGTGTAAGCAATAAATCTGTGCAAAAATAATGCATGCTGAAAACAGTATATGAAAAAAAAAAAAAAAACTTTCTTAAATGGTGCCCACAAAGCAGGTGAACAGCTCAGCAACCTCGAAGCTGGCTTCAGTGCAACTCATTCTTTGAATACGAATTAGCAATGGGTAATCACAGCATATTTATGAGGCCTTTTGCCTGGTCCTTCTCTCCAGTGAATGCTGTATTATTCATCGCGTGTGCCCTGACCCTAGTGCGCTCCTGTTCTGACAAATCATACTTGATTAAGACAAATCTTTATTAGTTAGCTAGTCAACTTCCCCATTTATCATTTGCAAATCCCATTCTCCTTTCYGGGTACAGTAGAAGTAACTGAAACCATTTTTTTGTTTTATAAATGAAATGCTTGTTATAGACGGTAAGTGTAAACAGAAGCCTAGAAGTCAGTAATAGATGATAAAACAAACRTTTAACAGGTATAAATTACAAATGCAACAAAACTCTAACACAACAGCATATTTTATATAGGCTGAAGAAACATTAATTAGCTCATCCTTTCAATGTATTTCTCATTTCCCCACCAACTAAATACTTTCTCAAAATCTGAACACCTTATAAAAGAATTATATTGCAAAGTTCGAGGCTAAAAGTCCCAAGGTTTTAAAAAAATAATAAAGAGATTGCTAAGTAAAGTTATTGTTCAAGGTTTCTACTCCCCCCMAAAAAATCTTTTAAAAGTTGACCCATAAAAGGAGGCAAAATAAATTCAAAATTATTCATGAAGCTTCAGTTTCCCTTGAAAACGTAATATTCCCCTAAAAAGATGGCAGTTTGGAGAGGAAAAAGCCCCTTTAAAACAATGTCAGATTATTTCCCAGATAACGCACAACCTTGTGATGTCCAGTGTAYACCACTTTTGTCTTGATAGCGGTTTTGCTCACAGAGAAGGATGTTTCTTCCATCAGAGCTCTGGAGATCTGAAGCATCTACTTGTACATGGAGCGCTGAGGGGCAGAGGGACAGGACCAACCTTAGTTTATTAGACTGGTTCCAGCTCCAGCTCTCCTTAGTCTTTTGGTCTGGCTTTTGGAGGGACCTTTTAGGAGAGGGTCACAGTGCCTAACTTCACACTCCTTACTGAGATGCTTACTATAGGGGTCTAGTGTTGCTCTGTGTGAACGCAGGGAGGCACATCCAGTGTATAGTGCTGAGCCCTTGAGTTAGAGGCCTACAGTTAAGTTAAACACCTATTTAGTCTTAATGCTGTATATCTAAAATGCAGAAAATTAACATCGCTCTACACACAGGGCTGTTATGAGGAAAGACATGGTAAGATATTTGAGAAAATACAGGTAATGAAAGTACCTGAACCAGAAAGAAATGTACAATTAAAGCAATACTATAATACTGGCGGTTACAATAACTAAATAAAGTAAATACAGTCTAAATAAGTAAGCTTTACCAGTGAGTGCAGAAAAAGTAACACCTCTTTACGGAAAAACATTTGTCATTTCACAGTTATCTGTATTTTTGTTTGGTGACTGAAGTGTAGTAGTTTGTGTATTTTATTAAATTTAGAGTCTGTACTCATGTTTTTATACATAATGATATTTAAAACCACTGCTTAGAATCTGCCTTCATTTGAAATACACAATTTAAAAACCTGCACCTAAAGGACAAAGCATCAACATAGCCTTCTTTGTGCTGCTTGCACAGCACACTGCTCATGGACTGGTCTCTTCTTGCTCTCCTGCACTTCGACATGCTCTCAAGCAGTTTTTCCTGTGTTTATATTCTTATTTTCCCCTGCAGAACAACACAGCTATGGATTCTGTTCCTTTTTCACACACATCGGCTAAGTGTTAGTTAGTTCCATCTGCAATGTTATCTTATATTACTCACTCGGAAATGCTGCAAAAACTGCTCTCTCAGTAAACCCACAGCACRGGAACAGAGGGGACAACGGAAAATATTTGATGGCATCACAAACTGCTGCGATTAGGAGGGACGCAAGAAGGAAAAACATCCAGATTGATTTTAAAAGCCAGGCTGAGTTGGCAGGACCGTACATAAGAAGCAAAAATCTCTTCCCTTATACTTGTCAATTGAGGATATTTCTTCTGGAAGTTAAGCACATATTTCTTTCTACCTAGAAGACCAGCAGTAGCAAACACAATAGCAAAGARCAGCAAAACAGTGCTACCACAGCCACTAACCTCACGCAGCAAAGTGACAAGTATCTGGATTCTCTGTAATGATCAAAGATTAGGATCCTAACGAGGGCAAGGTCTGCTCTGGGAACGGACCTCGGGCCGCTGGCTTCTGTACTGAAGACGAATGCCGTACCACCTGGGGGAAGTGCAATCCAGCTGACCATCCTCGGTGATTCCACACACCTGTGCACAGAACCGGTCTCACATTTTATTGCCATCTAGGCTGTTTAGAACTCCAGCAAACATTTATCTTTCTGAAAAAAAATTTAAGCAGTCTTCAGTGCTGCGAGATGGGGGAATCGAGAGATCACAGTTTTATTATGAGCTCTGTCATTTGCATTGCATATTTGTGCCTCCGTTTCCCCATTTTTAAAATGGCTGTGAAGGAATCCACACTGGCAGAACACCATTTCTACTATTAAAAAGATTATATTCCCATAGAAGTAATTCAGATATTGCATTTAGTTTGCTATATATTCACTTCCAATATAAGCACAAGTTTGTATATCATTTTAATTGAAAAAAATAGTATTAGAAATTATTTTTTAAATGAAAACTAAAGTGGCACACTCTCCTCAACTAAAGGACATTACGCTTAATCTTATAAAGAATTTCCAAATTATTTGAACACCAAAATAAAATTATGTCATGAGCTATTAAATTGGTAAATTACTGCAGTATGATATTTTAATGCAAACACTCAGTTTACAAACATAACTTTGCTGGAAATTCTCAAGAAGTGTTAAACTGATGTCAGTGTCTCAGTAATTTCGCAGTTTAAAAACAGTTAGAAATGTAATGACTACACTGCACTTGATTAAAGCATTTACAGCTCTAATCAAAAACTGACAGCAAGATCAAAGATGTTAACTTAAATCTCTCTTCTAATTATGTTTAAAATGCCACACCTCAGGCCTGTCTCTCCTCTTCTTTTTCAAACCAAATTCTGCTTAAGAAAGATCTAACACTTCTTAACAGTTCATTATCCAATAAAACTATTCAAAGCTTAAAAGCAATCTACACAATTAGTCAGGACCTCAGGGAGTCCACCGGTAGTCTTTATTACAGGGCTTCATATTAAAACACCTTAATTATATTTGTCAAATGGATTTCATTAAAACCCATCGTCACTTTAATTTTCATATTTTGACAGTGCTGGCATAGCATTATTACCACCTGCCAAGCTACGAACTACAACAAAATTATCAAATTCCTTCAAATACTAAGCAGTTTATTTTTGTACCTGGCCAATGATTTCCCTCTTTTTGGTGAATGCACCATAATTAGAAGGAATAATTAAAATCCCATATTCAAGCAGCACACATGCAAGCTGAATGTGCAGTGTATCTGTTGCAGGTGTGTAAACAAGAACCTATATGAATACCTGGTTGCCAGAAGCACATAATACAAAGGTAGGACACACATACAGAAGTGCTTCTGAATAATAAAGCCAAGACATCAAACAGAATGCACTGTTATTTAATCAAATGACAACCATGATGACTTGAAAGCAGAGGACATTTTAACTTCTACTCATTATACTGTCATTTCGACACAGCAGATCTGGGGATTATGGCCCTATACTGTAACCACAATTTAAGATATAATCCGTTGAGGTTACACTTGACTTTAGACAATCACACTGAAATATAATTAAAACAAGATTTTTCATCCTACTACATACAGTCAGTGCCGTGACAAGGACTTCACATATTTACGATATATTTCCAAACGTAGGACATAGCAATTGCTTTTTTAAAAAGATACTCAGTGCCACAGCAGTTAACAATTTTTGACAATTACCGACAATAAAAAAAACTGATACTAGCATCTGTCCTGCAATACAGTTTGAAYTGTAATGTCATCTGGGATATACAAATAAATTCTTTCCTCTTTTTGTTATCTGAAGTAATAAATTGTAATTACTGTACCATTCTGAAGTACAAAACAGCAATTTACCAATGTTGTACTTAGATATATTGAGCTAATTCAAGCCTGATTAACTCCATGATCCTGAATGACCATGTCTATGAGATGGCTTTGGCTCACAACAGATACAACAATGGCAGGTTGAAATGGAGAAAAGAACAGGAGTAATTTTCTTTTTTTCATATAATCATAGCAAAAAAAGAGAAATAAAGAGGTTTCTGACATATGTCTAACATACTTTACTGCTCCATACAAAAGTCTCAAGAGTAATGATCACTACGTATTATGAATATTTTAAGACTTATTAAATGTTACTGGATTACTGTAGGTAAAACTATGGGATGTCGAAGAACAAGTTTAAATGACAATTAAATATTTTTCCCAGTGAAGAAAAAATAAAAGTTTGATCACTTTTAATGTAATATGAAGAAGAAAAGCCTCAGCTTCTCCTATAAGTTTTAGTAAAGAAATTGCTGATGGTTTTTGTTTTTGTTTTTATTTCTGAATTACAAAGAAATAAAACAGAGTACATGAAAGTATGGACTGAGAGCTGGCCACAGTTTTCTTGTTTGATTTTTTGGCAAGTAACTGCTTCTTTTATCCTATTTATTCTATCTGTAAAACGGGTGTAAATAACATTTCTACTAGAACTCCACTGAAGCAAGCAAGTGCCCACATACTACTTGAACGCTGTCATACAAGCATCTTGCAGCAAAACATGTCACAATTTGCAGGTGCCTGCCCTTCAGCTTCAAACTATGACTTCAGCCGCGGGCACATGTGGCGATTCTCTTTAAAAATGCACTATCCCAAACCAAGAGACAACACAGGAATTAAGTAGAGTTCTTGAAAACAAGTTGATCCCAAACCAGAGTGCTGCCTTACTTCTATTGACATAGTGACAGCCAACTCCTCTGCTTCACACAAGGACAGACGGATGGACAGCAGAGCTTCTCAGGTCACTCGTGAATGTGTAATAAAGATGACTGTTTCTTCTGTCACTGCTGTTTTAATGTGTAAGTGAAGAAAAAGAGAAGGATGGGGAGAGAAAAGGGAAAGGATAGGGAGAGCTGGTGGGTAATGAGAGYTCACATGTGCCTTTGACACAACTGGTTACGCTTTCCCTCTTGAAATCTTTTCCTCCTTTGGCATCTAGGATCCTACCCTCCCTATTCTCCTATTTCTCCAGTTATACCTCCAACAGTTGTTTTGATGATTCTCCTTGTCCCTCTCCAGTTTTCTGAGGGGGCTCTTTAAGACTCTGGTTTTGGTTCCCTCCGTTCCCACAGATCTGTAGTTGATTTACTCCTGGCCAATCAATCTCATGTACTAACACAAACTCAGCTACCACTTAATGAGTGACAGATTTCCCTCTCCACTGTGTAGTCATCACTTCCCCCATCTATTGCACGGCTTAGCCTTCAACTTTAATTCAACACATCTCAGCAGTTCCTCGTCCCCCCAACAWGGCTCCACTCCATCTATTATTGCATGCAACATGATGATCATCTTTTTCAGCCAGGCTCAGTATTTTTTTTTAATGCAGATCTCATTTTTTGATCTCCTTGCAGGGCGAGCTATCTAATTCTTTCTCCATAACATCTTTAAGAAACAGATTGGTCCCATTCATTCACCATTCAAAAACTCTCTTCTAGACTCTCAATCTTCCTCAYCTAATTACATCCTTTCTCCAGGCTTGACAAAAATCAATAATACCACCTGTAGTAGTCCACTGCTACTGACATTTCTTTTTTAGCATAATACTGGTCTTTTTCTTTCTGGTTGTCCCATTGCCTCTCCCACTCACCACATTAAACAATAGTTACATCGCTTCCATAGCCAGCTCCTTCATGGGCTGCCATCTCCCATTTGCTATCAGCATATTAATTCCTTTTGCAACTCAGGTATCATTTACTGGTTAAATTTTTACTCAAGTACCTCTGCACTTTCTCTTGTGTGGTCACTCATGATTAAGAGGAGCTGAGCAYAAACAAGTCATCATTTCATAATACTTCCAAAATCTCTCATCTGGCTTTTCTTGTCCATCAATATACTATACAATCATAATTTCCTCTGAAGTCAGTGGAAATGTCAGTCATAACCATGAACCTTCAGGTTATACGAATTTCCAAATGGCCTGCCTGAGAATGGATACGTAATAGCACAGAATCCAGTAAGCAGGTGTGGATATCCTTCATGATAGAGGAGGAAGGTACTGGAAGTAGCAGAAGGTACTGTAAAAAGAAGCTATCAGCACTTGCCTTTATTATTATAGTGCAGGTGTGGTATAGAGATTTACAGTGTACACTGTATTACTGTCAGATTTTACCTTCTTAAAACAAACACTATCCCTCAGATGCTATCACTAAATAGAATGTAAACCCTGTTGCCGTGAGTCAATAATTTATTAAATTGATGTTATTCCTGAAAATTACAGAAAGCACATCAGTTTTTCACTCTCGACAAACAGGAAGCCAGCCATGTTGCCCGTTTCAGCTACAACACACAAGGAACAATTCAAAGTGATACTTGTCCCTGGCTGGCACGTATTCTTACCATTTGAAGTTTATTTGATACAAATGAGGGTCTACAGAACCCTGCTGACAYGAAGTCACAAAGAGCATATACATTTATGAATACTGCATTTACTGCACTCTGTATGCGATGTTTGTTGGGTCGTGGTGCTGAAATCACAGTTCTGAATCTATCTTGAAGATGTTAAAGATGTGTTGTGAGCTTTTTCTTTTTTTCCAACAACAAAACAGAAGACCACCACAGYCTTATTTATGGTTTTAGCTATTGAGATTATCTATTTTATCTGCTTTATCTATTTTAAATGATATCTATTTTTTCTCAAATCCTGTAATGGAAATTACCAGATTTCTCTCTTCCTTTCTCTCTCCCTCTGTCTTGCAATAATATTCAGTATTGATGTAGGAAGCAAATGTGAAGACAGAACAATCCAGTTGGATTAGACATTTATGAAGGCTATTGCCAATAGTGAACTGTCAAAGTCAGCAATCAAATGTAACTCTGACAAAAAGAATGGAGACTGCTGTGAGGAGATTTGCTTAGAAGAAACTCTCAAATAATGCTTTTATGTCCTGGTTCTCCTTCCCTGCACCACTTTTATATCTGCTTGTTGTCCCTCCTTCCTTGAACTTACAATTGGTTTATCTTTGTGGAGTGGGAAAATATTTTTCTTTTCCAGAATTATCTCTTAAATTTCTAGAGCCTCAGTGCAGAAGGTCTGGACAAATAATTATTATTTTCCTCACAAATCTTATGATCTATGACAATATGATATAGCTTTAATAAAAATAACTTCACAACRTTCTCAGGAGCAAACGGTCTTATTAACATTTTTTCAGCTCAGGAGTTGACAAAAGAAGAACGTAACTAACTTAAATCCATACAGGGTCAGAACTAAGTGCTGTAATTCACTACGTCCTGACCCTAATTCTACTTCAATTCCTCAAGACCATACCTTGTGTTTTATATTCCACCTTTTCAGTGCAAAGGTCTTTTCAAGTATTAATTAAGCACCTGCAAAACCTGACAATATGTCCCATTAAAATTAAAATTAAAATTACATGAGAAGTTATTTTGCTGTGGCAATAGATAAAAGTTAAAGAACTGACTTGACTATACCTCCACATTGACTTGACAATGTAGAGAAAGAAATGTAGAGAAAGAAATCACAGATATTGAAGAACAGGATCTTGAACAACCAATAGGAGAAAGGTAAAGACTAACACTAATATGTAAAGGAGTAATTATTACCACAGAAAGATCTTTACATTGTACAAAAAAGTCCGTATGGATTAAAAGAGCATTGACTATAGAACAACAGGTAAACATTTGTATTTTGGCCATATTCATTCCATATGCTACCAACTCTTCTAGGAGCCTCTCTCCACTATAAAATGGAAGTAATACTACTTACTTATTTCCCAGCAATGGCATGAAACTCTATTTACTAACACCTACATAGACTTTCAAAGCTTTTAAAAACTCTCTCTCCAATTTACGTAAAGTCCTAATTTCAACGCGACAAACAGAAAAATGTAGGATTCTCAGACTGTATACTTTGTGTGATACGCATGTCTTTCTGAAAACAGAAAATCAGTTTTAWCTTAAAGATTGTGACAAGAGAAGCCACAGAAACCAAAGTTGGTCCATATACTGAACAGACCTAAAAAAGTTGATTTGTTCAATTTCATAATTTGGGATTTAAAAAGTCAGTAGCGCTTTAATTTTTAGTCAGAAAACAAAATTTATAGAATAGTGTCTATTTTCTCTCATTTAAATTGAATCAGCCATTACAGTCAACAATCTTCCCATCCCATATAAACACATAAAGAATGCTGTATCCATTCTCATTTAAAAACTCTTCTCTTCATTAAAAACTTAGTCAGTTCTATCTATTATGTGCTGTAATGATTTAATAGTGCCAATTAGAGCTATACTATTCCTAGAAATGGAGGAGTTGCAGCTGGAGCTCTGTAGACCAGTCAAACAATTTTCACAGGATATTCAGAAGACTACACCACTCTATTTCTAAGTAGCCAATTAAATCGTAAAGGAGAAAAGAGGCATGATTTCAAACCAAGTATTCCAATATGACAAATATCTTCTTCCTGGGCTTTGCTTTTGTAGAAATAAGAAGTATTTCATTCTCCTATTCTGTAAATGCACTGCTGGAAACGCACTGCATATTTTAATAATGACATCAGATAACTTGCTAATTCAAGATCCTTTAGCCATCCAAGTCTCCTAGTGAGAAACAACGCATGTACCCTTTAAAGCATCTACAATACCGAATATGTTCCTTGATAATGTCATTAAGCCATGATGACATGTAGCAAGCAATTGCTGGCAAAGGTCAATAACCTGATCCATTTATACAACGAATGCCTGTTAAAACAGTGTTTAAAGAACAATCAAATGATTGATGACCATAAGCTCTACGCTGGCCATGATGTGCAATGCGCACGCATAGCATGTTCTGAAAGAACCACCATGCTGCTTACATTATGGAGAGAGGTGGGTAGGGGAAAATTTTTGCTCCACTAAAACYGAAACAAAACATTCAGGCAACAATTGAGTAAATAAAGCTCTGAAGACTAATTTGTTAGAACTGAGCAGTAAAAACAGGCAACACTTCTGATTCCATTGAATATAGTTCAGTTTTTAAAATGATGCTCAGAGCAAAACAGCCCGCAAACCTCATATAAGTTCCATGTCAGTCTGTGAAAAAGTGACCATCCCATGTATGTCTTTCATTGATTTTTAAAATTATTCTTTCATTTTTAATTCAAAACAATGTGTTAAAATGAAGCTTCATTTAATATACATTTGAATATAGTTGGCTCAAAAGTCATGGTCAAAACTGACATGTTCCATTTGCTGTGGAGTTTAAAAAAATGGATGGTCATTTCCAAAATATTTTTGTTGTTTTAATCTGCCAGCAGCCATTATTCTATCAACAGATTGCTGCACACTTCTCAGAATTTAACCCTCTTTTTTGAAGAGTAATTAACCTAACAGCTTCTTGCAAGTCATTTTTCTGTCTCATCAGAAAATCATGGTGACCTGTATCTTCCATAGGAAAGAAATGCTTTCTGAAATTGTCATCTGGCCCCTTCACGGAATTAATTATCTCATTCTAAAGTTGTTCCAATTTTTAGAAGCCAGAATGACCTGAAAATCACTAAAAATACATGTATGACCAYAAAAATCTTTAAAATCATGAAATAAATATGATCCATTCAAAACATTTGATATTTTATAGTTGCAATGGTTCTGGCTTTCATCAGATAAACACACTGGGACCATATTCTGTTGCTGAGGTGCACCCTTCAATTAAAGAGCATTTCTGCACACAAGTCAGTCACTCATGGAAGTGCTGATTATAAGTGGCATGCATCAGAATCAATGCTATAAAAATAAGCTCCCTGCCACTTTGCTGTGTCCACAAACGGGTATGGCCTGAGCTTTATTAGGTGCCCAGACAAAAAGACATGCTGGACCTGTATCTCAGCGTGAGTCACAAAGCAAAATTACAGCCCTGTGCTGCAGTAGTGAGACTTCCTAAAAATAGGTTTCCGATGTCAGGGGCAGGAGCTGGTGGGGTTGGTTAGCAGAGTGGAGAACTGGAAGCACTCTCTCTGGAGCCCAGCAGAATGCCTTTTCCATCTTGGTACAACCATCAGATATGTTGTTAACTTGTCATAAAAGGAAAAAATTCTACAGTGAAACATATTTCCATGACTGATCTTAGAGCTTCACTATTCCTACAAAACAACTGAGTTTTTGTGCTGCATGGTAAGCAGAGTCATATCAGTACCCCAGATTTCTTTYAATTTTTAGAGTTAACACCAACTGACCTTGGAATCGTTCTTGTTTCCATTCTGCCTGATTCTGTGGTTCAGGCCTCCTCTTCCTATGTTGTTTAAGCACTCATACTGGAAAAAAAAATTGCCACTATGTGCTACAGACACAACACACTTTCCAATCCAAGTGTCCAAAGATTCCCATGTTTCATCATTAGAAATTAGGTTTTCATTCTCCATTTTGGTCTGCCAAGGAAATCAACCAAACTCCCATTTTYCATGATGCAATCCCAYCCATCATCTACCATTTCACCTCCCYATTGTCCTCTTGTCAAACTGCTTCCACCGGTTCCTCCTGTATCCTCTTCTATCTTGTCAATCATAATGTGAATATGGCACTTTAGCCTGACAGTTTCATTCCAAAGCATTCTTCTTATAGAAGAATTAGAATCTTCTTATAGAAGATTTAGACAAAATCAAAGAAAGACTGGTAGTTTACAGAAAGGGAATGGTGCCACAAGAAGATCATGCTTTTCTCCAAAATCACAAGAAATCAGTGACACAGGTAGTTCTCCTACTCTACTATACTTAAGAAACTCCCAGGTTCTTAAGGTAGCATTTGCTGCAAGCTTTCTGTGACTTTTTAACTTTCAGTTTCTGTGAAGTACAGAGAAAGAGGACTGGTTGGCAGCTTCACTGCTTCCCTCTCCTCTCACATTCCCACCAGCAAATCAGGACAACGCCTATGCTGTCCAGCAGCTTTTTAACTATTATATGTTCAAGAGAAAATAAAAAGTCATAATTTTCAGGATAGGATCCTTCCACACCACATTGTTACATGTTCCTCCAAGATGCTGAAAGATGTGAGGTTTTCCTTTTCTGGTGTTACTGGTGTAGGAATCAGTACCTGAAGTCTCCCTGCACTGGGGAATAGGAACGAGTCAGAGCTCAGGGCCCAGACTGAGATAAGAGCTTGTACAGAGCCATACCCCGAGAAGCTCTCAGAATCACAGTGAAGGTACACTTTCTATGGGAGAACGCAGGTAAGTAACTCATAGCTTCTCTCTACATTAAAGAGCACTACCATTGGTGGGGTTTGCTTTTTTTTTTTTTTTTTCCTTTTCTTTTTGCCTAGGGAAAAAATCCACCTTCACTTTATTAATAGTAAATTCAAATGGACTTTCTGCTGCAATTTAACAACCTTTTTTTTTCCTTTGTGCACAGAGACAAGATAGTCTTCTCTCCTGAACCCTTCAACATATTTGTTCTGCATTATTTTTTGATTCACTGTTATCCCGGAGGCTCTCAATGTTTAAATAGCTCCCTCCCTCCCATGTAAGACTGTGCACTAATATCGATCAACTTAGGCTGGAAGTTACTATAAGGCATTTTTCAATAATCAGCCTAGTTGTTCAGAGAGTGTCTTGAATATAACCCTTAGGTAAACAGCATAATACACAAGGAACTCTCCCTCAGCAAGCACATCTTTGCAATCTCAAGAATGGCTGCTAATGCTCCACCAAACAAAGAACTTAATTCTGACTTTAAACTGCGCAGGTCAGATGCAAACCCACATCAGCTAATGACACTTTTACTTTAATGCACAGGATTTAGGTTCTATTTTTTATTTTAAAAATATTCATAAAAAATTCTAATGTTCTAAGACAATAAAGTTATGGCTGTACAAGGATTTCAAGCATTAACTGTATAAAACACCTTTATCAGTAACTTGTGGTGAATAGAAAAATAATTTYATATTAAATAATTAAAAATACATTATAGGGAAATTATATGTATGCTATAGGCCAAGTAATATCCACATCTGCAGAAAGATGGTAAGCTGCACTAAATTCTCAGGCCTTCATTTAATTCATCCCTGATTTAAAATGTCAGTTTTATTCTGTTTTTACATTGTCTCATTAATCAAAAATGGGAGAGAAAAGTGACTGGAATGAAATACTCGAAAACATTCATCCTTTACGTTTTAAATAAATTACTGGTTACTTCACCTATTACTTAATTCTAAAATGAAAAAAAAGGAGTATTTTAATTTCTTCTTAACTGTGAAACATCAAATTGTGCTATATTGTTTTTATAGCTCTGAGGGATCCTTAAAAGGATTTAGTTTGTGTAAACTAAAATGGCAAAAAACAGTTCAATGTAAAAATAGTTTTCGGTAGCTGCTTTGCACACTGTAAAACCAGTGATGTTCACACCCATCAGTGGGCGAAAGATAAACATCATAAAAGTAAATAACACTCTGGAATAGATGGCTCCTACAAATCCTGGAAACAGCACAAACTGTTTTGTTGTTTTAAAAAAAGATTATGCATAAGCAAATCCATGTGACTTTAATGACAATTTCTGAAAATATTTTCAGGTCACTATCTATGCTAGAGAGTCTCAGCAAAGCACTGCTGGCCGTACTCTCACTATTTTGCTTTCTTGTTCTCTTTCTTTCTTCAGTAAGGTTCCTGCTATGGTAATTCTCTCCTCTCAGCAAAAAGTGAGCAATATTGCATGTGCAGTAGTATTTTGCCAGTCTATATTGCTCTGAAGAGTGGCAGGAAGTACAGAGGAAGACGAGTGACTCGGCAGCATTTAGATACCAAAGCACTGGGGAATCGCTACATGCTTTGGCTTGAGATGCACACAGGGATGGTCAGAAAGCCAGGATGCAACAAGGTCAGCATCCTCTGCATCTGACAGATGGTTGAGGAGTACAGCACACACCTTGCCATCTCCCCACATGGCAACATCTTAACCATGAAGAATAAACAGAGTAAGAGTAATTCAGAAAAATTCTTGTACGACAGCAAATGTAATTCAATGCAGGTAAATGCAGGATAAAAAATGTAAGAGAAAAGATTGCAAAAGAAAGCCAAGACATTATGGGACACGTTCAGAGGCATAATGATTGAAAAGAGATTTAAGTATCCTCCTGGGTCATGAAAGTCTTAAGCTAATGGATAACTGCAACGGGAAAATCAAGCTGCATGGTGAGCTACATGACTAGAGGAATAAAAATCTAAAATTCTGGTACTGATGCATCTAGTATGGCTTGTGCCCGTGAAAAGACAGAATTCTACAGAATAGCAAGAATGAGGTTAGGACGTAAGAGCCATGAGGAAACAAACATATCAAGTGTGTCCATGCCATGTAACAGGGAGACATGGGACCAGCTCTGAATGAGACAGATCAGCTCAGCATGCACAAACAGATTCATTTGGATGCATTAGCACAGCTGGTATGGCTATTCTGTTTCTGGTTTCAGAGATCACCCTTTAGCAAAGAAAGGATCAATCTGATGCACATAAATCCATATTTTCAAGTAAACTGAAAAAACAGGAAGAAGGAAGGATCATCTGAAGCACAAGGATCATATTTTATAGCTTACTGCAGTCAGCTCCGTAGCATACAGACGATGCAGGCCACCAGCACATTGCTGCAGTATTTTCTTCCTGATTGTATTTTGTGTGATTGCAGAATGGTTGCAAAAGAGATGAGTCATAGAGAGGATCTCCACATGGTCATTCAGAAGTCTTTCCTGTGAACATATGCTGCATGCTCAAGGGCAAGTAGACTGCTAGGATGTTTCATAAGRTAGATTAAAAATATTCAAAGTGTTGAAGGGAGATGGCAGACAGAAAGGACAAATACACTGTGATTATAATACCCACATATGGTATTGATTTCCTTTTCCTTAAAAACAGAACTAAACAAAAAACACCAATCAACCAAAGATGGAAATTTAACTAAAGACCTGCTTAGGATAGATCTTGAACTAYTCAGGGTAATAGGTATGTTCTATGCTTTGAGATAGCAAGCAAAACAAAACAAGAAAAAAAGTCATCATCAGTATGGCCTGCAACTTGGGAAACATTTAAAATTATCTACAAAAGGGGAAAAACTTCCATGGTAAATAAAAACTATACAGCTCAACACTTTAAAACTGGGTCTGTTCAAATTATTTCAGGATGTGGCTATTATAAAGCAAGTTCAACGGTAATTTTACACTTCAGAATAAYCTTAGCACAGTCACTTGGAAGATGGCAACCAGACGCTCTTCTGAGCCTGCTTAAACTGTCTATTTCCTTGCCTTTCTGTGCTCTACTTGAATTCACCCTTCTTCTCAAACTCTCCCRTAATCAGGGCACACATACTGTCTGAAAGCACTTGCACATCACCTTTAAAAATTCAGATATTTAGACATACGTGTAGAAAATTAAGTCTTGGAGGAAGAGTTAGAGGGTCTGATTCAGCACTTTACATGATCCAAGACCTTTTACGTGTTCTGAGTACTGTATATCAAGACTTCAGTTTATTCTATAGCCCATCTCAAAATAGAGTGAAAGAGAAAAGAAGTTTCAGAAAGGAATGAAACCTCACACACTAGCAAGATGTTTACTAGACTTCTGTGCAGCTGGAGAGAGCTTTAAGACCAGAAGGAGTTTTAAAATCCTTCACCAAAGAACTTTCTGAAAACCAAGATGCTTTCCTTAGTTACAGAAAATTAATTTCAAATTCAATTGGTGCAAAATTTGAAGTGAGAAATGYGCAATCTCTCTGACTCTTGTTAAATTTAATTAATTAAACCAACAAATTTTAGACTGCATTTACTGTAGACCAAGAGCAAATCACTGAGCTGTGGCTCAGTGCAGTACTTAACAGTGGGGAAATGGACTCAAATTCCTGAATTAAACTACATCAACTTAAAAGTAAATTCAGTGGGTGTAGAGGCACCTGTGTTAAAAAACAGCATCTGTAATTTTTCCTTGCCTTGTTTCTTAATTGTTAATATACTCTAGGTCATAAAGGTGACTGGAAGAACTTTTCACGGCTCCTTCCTTTTCTGGTCTACCCATTTCTCTCATGTTCCCCAACTTCTGCTGGTCAGATCTCAACTTTTTCTCAATACCTCACCCCCTCCATCCACTTGCCACATTCAAAATGGACACAGAGCATCCTGCCAATTCACTGCACATACTACCCTGGGCTCCGGTAAGACATCAATGGAGTGATGCAAAACATCTGCAACCCTGGAGATGCAGTTTCCCTCCATCCTCCTATATTACAAAGACCAACAGCTACAGGCTACAAGTTTTCCTCAAGGACCAGAGCTTTTACATGAATCCACCCCACATCCTAATATAGTTGTAGCAACAGGTTCCATCCTGACTTCACTCTGATTAATGGTGGCCTCTGTTCACATCACTAATGAGTGGAGGTGGCCTCAACTGCTAGGCTTTKGGGAATATCAGGTTGCTGTTACAAAGGTATGTTGGCAGATATTTTTAAAGAAATATGTTCTGAGAATGTTTTTACAATCCCCATCTCTACTCATTCTGTCCTAAAATCTGTTTCTCACTATCACTTCTCCAAAAGACAAATTTATAAATATATATATTTTAAATCWCTAGAAGGAGTCTCCTACTGCCTACACAATAAAGTCAGAGGCAGGATTTTCTCTTACAGATCTTATCCCTCTAAGCCATCAGACTGACTAAACCACTATCCTTTGATCAATAGGGAGCTAAGTGGGAATTTTCAAAAAAAACCTTTAAGCAAAATAAAGTTGCTTCTTCATTACATGCTGGCCTTACTCCCCTAACTAGAATAGAAGTGTGATTATTTATTTATTTATTTATTTTTGTATTTTAGTTCAAAACTTGTCCAGTCTAGATGGAAGACAGATTCAGTAGAGAGATTCAGAGCTGCGAATAAGAGACACTATTCTCTTACTAACACTGAATACGATTGACTCAAAGATTAAGTGAAGTGGCCAACTATGAAAACCAATGTATCGACACTATTTGGACATAATTAAATTATCAAAAAAGCTGAGATAATTAACCCTCTGAAATATAAATTCATTCTATTTAATTAAAGGAATGTTAATATAAAGCAATGGTTTCACTATAGCATAAAACGGTGAGGGCTTATTTTAGCTTCTTTTTAACCTGTCCGCAGTTCTTCCTACAGGGGAAATGCTGCCACAAAGAAGTTTTGTGTTTGAATCTGAATTTGGACATCAGACTTCTAAGATCCTATTATAGCAAATCACTAAGTGTTAAAAAGGCAAAACATCTTTTCAGAGACCACTGCCAGACAGCAAGGAAAATGACTCTTTAATAAAATCGGATCAATTTTCTAGCTAACCTGCCCCAAGTGGAAACAACATAAGACAGGTTCCCAGAGAGTCAGCATTAATGATGGGCCCATGCAATGAAAATCATATGCTTCCATGGACATAACAAAATTGCCTGGGGCAACTTTTACATGAGCGCCGGATTGCAAGCTGTCTGTCTTGCTTCTTCCTCCCTYCCCCCCCACCTCCTCCGATTTCTTTTAGAAGTGAGTTTTCTCCTTGTGCTTAGTTGTGGTACAGAGTAGGTGTTTCTGAAAGGTRCGCAGGTATTGTGGAAGAAATAACCGATCCACCAGGAGCAGCTGAGACTTAGGAGAACTGGGTTCAGGGCCTGGCTCTGCAGACAGACGGTGCAACGCGATACTGAGGAGGTCACTTCGGCCTGCTGTCACACATCTGCAGCAGCCTACTCCGCTGTGCTCAGACCAAACGGCAAGCTCACATCCGCTGGATGTCTCWCAGCCTTTTTTACACAGCTTCACCCTCCTCTTGACTCGCAAAGCTGGGGTACAGCACCACACACACTATGGTTACACTATTTTCCACACGAAGATCTCTCACCCTCAGCAAATGTGTTGTGCAGGCAGAGCAAGCTCATGTTCACTTACGAAACCCTGGACAGTGTCCATACTGTGTTCAGACCCCATCTGAAATACAGAATAACAATATCCCTGAACACAGAGKGCTGAGGACAAATCGCCAAATGTGGCTGAGACATTGTGGTGAGACACACCACCTAAACACTAGATAGATTAGATATGTTGTTTTGAACGAAAGCAAGCATATTTCTTTAAAATGCTGTGGGGCAGGATACAAGAGAAGTGGTACAGTAAGATGCCCACAAGGAGGATTTAAGAGGAGGAAAACATGTAGTCAGGCCACGTCGCTGAATTTGATTATAGCATATATGTGACATTTGTCTGAAGTACATATCATTTATAAACTTAGACTGAGGCAAATTCAGAGTTGGATTTTTCAAAAGCATTTCAATCRAGCTGTCTTTTTACCTAATGAAGTCAACAGAAACATTTAAATARTTACATTTAATGTGCCTTAAAAATGCCCAAACAAACTTAGTACATTAGCTTTTGTCAATTGTTTTAACTAAAGAAGTAATAGTTACTTCAATGTACTCTCAACCCCCGCCCCAAGAGAAAATATAAAACCAATAAAAACCAAAGAGCCCAAGAGAAAGTAACTGCCATTTCAGATGAATTCCCACTGTTCCTTGCTTCCTTGCTCTATGTTTTTCTATTGCTTTCTGCGAAGGGAATCTTCTCTTATACCAAGAGGAGTGGGACAGATTTTACCTAATTAAGAGTACTCTGCAGACTTTCTTCAGCGAGCTTGCAGTACAGCAAGATTTTTGCAATGATCCYGCTATTACGAGCAGCCCTGACAGCTAATATCTGCTTAATTAAGGAAGCTGAAAGTACAGCCAAGCCACTCTGTGATAATACTACCCAACATGTTCAGGTGTATCTATTTTAAGAAATGACTCTTTACAAGGAATGCTAACATACTCTGAAGTATTAAAAAGATATGAAAAAYTACAATTAAAAGATGCTAATTACTATAATCAATTCCTCGTGCTGAAAGTACCAGGGAATAAACACTTATTTAGACTAGAAGTAAAACCACAATTGAGTACCAGTGCATTCTATTAGGCGAGACTAGTTTTATATTAGATGATACAGATATAATTTAATTCATAGAAAAGTATATTTCCATTGCAATAACATACTGAGAAATCCCCCCAAAATACACTAGAGAAACTCTGGCTGTGCCATCTTGTACAACAGGAATATTAAAAGAAAAAAGTAGCAAACTTGCCTCTTATTTCCAAAGCACTATCAACTACCACATGATTTACTAAATATAAGCTATCAAGCTATAGCAGTTACTTTGCTTCATTTTCCTATTTCTTCTAGTATTTAACATTTTTTATTACAGTAGAAAAAGCTAAATTTGGGATCTATATTTTGCAGATAAACTCAAGCAGGTAGTAGCACCACACTTTACACACACACACACACACACACACACACACACACACACACACACACACATTATCAGATAGAAAGGCAGAAATTGGTAGAACATACTTCTACATACATTCTTTTCTGTTCAGGTTATTCTAATTGTTTGATAACCCGGATTTCAAATAAACACCTACTGCATACACTTACCCTAGCTTAAAATAGTTTTTTCAACAAATAATTTTGTAAGTTGGCAGAAAAAAACAGCTTCCATCTGCTACCATAAAAGCTGGTCTTGTGCTTAGTTCACTGGATACAAATTCTAGGGACCTGGGATTAACCCTCAGCTCTGACACGGATCTAAGAATTCATTTAATTGTGTCCTTCATAAAATGTGTCCTTCTTTTGCCTAGTGACACTGTTAAGTATTGAGAACAGGGACTGACTGGCTCTTACTGCGGGCTTGTGCACTGCTATCAGGTCACAAAGCTATCTAGGCACTTAACCTCTGATTAAATTAGTTGAACTTGGGCACCTACCTACCTCTGTGACCCTGGCCCACTATACATAACAGACAAGAGCCTACTCTCTGTTTGGGCTTTATTAAATATCAGTAAAGGATGGAAAGAGAATACAAGGAGATTTGGGAGGGGGAAAGAAGGAACAAAACACCCTAGTGAAATTATTTAGAGATTTAATTTTAACAAGGAAGCACTTAAAAAGCAAAAACAATGTAAAGTCATCTAATCATTTTCCCCAGTTGAACTCTCAGCCTGACTAAAGACAATGAAAGACATGGGGACATGAAACTGAGAAATATAGCATAAGCTATGTTTTACTATTCTAAAGAATCATGTGTCAGTCTAGCTTCCCAAGAACAGCTACATGAAATGCTACAGACAGTGACGGAAAGTGTGCGGATCTTTACCTCTCATCTTTCCACTTTCAATTCTAGGGCAACAGATAATGGCAGAGATAAGGAATGCTACATGATATACTTGCTTCTTTGTTTCATGTTAGAAATATAAAACAGCAATCTAGCTAAGAGGAGGCATTCTTTTATAGATAATACTGGGGATTAACAGAAGTCTGAAAATGACACAAATTGAAAAACTCAGATACAAGTGACAAAGTACAGCGACCAACTGCCAATTAACAACATATTAAAATACGAGGCAGCAGTGGTTAATGCACTTAGCTTTCAACTCTGCAGTATTAAACTATGCTGCAGTAAAAGTTGGTTTTTACAGCTCATGCTAACATCAGCTCAAAATCTGTCCAAGGATTTGAAGGGCAAAAGGCCATGGGACTAAAGTACATAGAAAGAGCTGCAGGAGAAGCCTATGTCAAATGTGTCAGCACTGTTGATGGAGCTGGCCAGGGTTAAGAGTTCTCCTTTTATAAGAACCAGTTTCACACGCACAAGAAATATGCAGACGAATCATCAGCTTTTAAGAACGTATGGAAGCTTAAAAACAAGCAACAATTAAACATTAATCCTGCTCTGTAGTATCAACAGAAAATAACCTGACAGTCCCCCGTAAGCATTCTGACACTCCTGTAAGTAGTCAGAGCCCCTGCCGAGAGGACGGAGAAAACACCAGTGCAGGGCCAGCCCCGCAGGTAAGTTCTGCATTTCCACACGGGAAACCTGGGTTTGATTTCTAGTTTGGGTCTCTCTTTCTCTAGGTTAGAGGGGAAGAAGGGAATGCTTTAACGCTACTCGATAGCAACCCCTTTGGGCAAACGAAGCACTGACAGGATTCAACAGGAAAGGCAGGAAATCGGAAGGGTTGTGGGCTATGAAGAAGTTGGTGTAGCTCAGGGGACAAATAGATTTTACTGAGCATATGAAAAGGAAACTAGGAGAATCCCCAGTATGAAAGTAAAGAAAACTCTGATCTTTTTTTTTTTTTTAATCTGCTCCATGCGTCAAATTATCCTTTTACCAAACTACCTATTTATTCCTCTTTAATGACTAGCATGAAAATAGCTATCTTTTCTTAAGAGCACTGTAAACTGAATGACCCTCCTATAAAAAACACTGGATTTATAGTTTTAAAAGGCAAAGTCCCAGAACCGTACTTCTGTTTACTTGAGAAGTATAAACTATTACCCAGAAAACAGAGAAGTCTTTTACAGAGGCTGGAAAACAAATGGTTTAAAAGCATTAAGATCTACATATCTTCCCTTCCCTTACATTCAAAGCCATCAATCATACATAATCCAGAACATACGAGGTGCAAAAGTGCTAAAAAGGGCCCATTAAAATACAAGTCTTTCCAGGTGTACCACCCAATCACTAGAACTAAACGCAGAGCAAAAACAGCTCCCATTTATACACACAATACCATTAGTGGCAATTTATCATGTCTTCTTAAAGTGATATATAGCACATTATGAAATTGCTCATTAACTCTCCCAGCTAAAGCTCAGCATGCCCCCATGTACTCAAGTGACTGTAATTGGCTTTTCAGAGACCTTAGCTTAGATTTACTCTTTATAAAGCTCAGCTTTTCTAACAAACTTCTTAACCTGCTTTTAATAATGTTAGCTTCATATTTTTGAGTGAGTTTTCCTTTATATGCAATGCAACAGTTCCTTTAGACGCCAAAATACAGTATTTGAATTACAGTTTTCTTCCCCTTTCCTCCTCTTCCTTCAAGACCAGTAAAAACCTAAGACTATGCAAATTAACCCATCCTGCCTTTTCTATAAATACAAAAAGACTTCATTAAAATAATCTTATATTAAGAACCACAGAAGCCAGATTTTTAATAGGAAAGTCAAAGTATTCTCAGAAACATATGAAGTCATGAGCTTAGTCATCCTACTACGTAAGTATTGTTAGCCCCAAAGGCCTATCTTTACAAAGCATTTCAGCACACGCTTAAATTCCAGCACATGGTTAAGTCTTAGTCTCCAATGGGACTTAGATGCATGATTGCTTAAGGGCCAAATACAGGTAACTTCCCATACCATCATATACAGGTAACTTCACATATCGTCACATGAGTAGTTTCACTCCCATGTCTTGCAGTTATTGTAAGATGATTTTCAGCCAAAGGCCTCTATATCCTTCCCATGGGAAGACAAGTGTCACTGACTCTTGTCCTGTCAGCTGGATGAGGAAGAGAGACACAGGGTCTGGCCAGCTTGAAGGTTCTCCCTAATGCTGGGCCAGAGCCAGCAATGAAAACTCTCTCAATTCTATTCACCCCAAATTGTTCCCCACCCATGAGACCAGTGTTGCCTGGATTACAGTACAAGATCTGAGCTTCTAGTGTAGAGCTCTATGCTCTGCGCTGGCAAGCAGTGTTGATGCTCACATCAGTAATAAACATCAAGCCTGGAAAACAAGATCTTTGTGGAAGACCTACAGAGCAACTCAGTAGTTCCTACGTGGCACAGCACCAGGACCATGCGAGCAGACGTGAATGAAGAACCTATCCCAGCCTCCTCTCCATAAACCCACACCTGAGAAAAACGATTTAAGCTTAAATTGATAATCTCAGGCTGGTCTAGAAGATTATCACACCCTCATCTCCGACCACTGCCAGTTTCAGCCCACTACTCATCACTATTGTGCCTTGAAATTATTTCAATCTTCTTTTTTTCCCTACTTCATCCCTTTTTCAGTCATTTCTACTATCTTTCTGATAGCAGACAGCAAAGCTCACAGTCACAGACAGAAATGTACAGAAATGTATTACAAGAGATATGCTTCTACTGAGGATGGGGGGGAAAAAGCTCAGCAGSTAAAAGTCAGTGAGAAACCAATTCCCTCAGACAGTGTCTGTTCCTTTATGGGTTAATACAGGGGTTCTCAAACCATTTCATAATTGCATCACTTCTTAATAGAAGGCTGTCATGCTGACACCTTTCCATTTGCAGTTGTCTGGACCACCTGCCCTCTCCATTTGCAACTCCATTACATTCCTGTGACATCCTAGAAGAGCAATGCCTGCCTAGTAATCTATTTTATCTTACCTTATGACAATTTATCAGACGAAACAAGGAGGACCAGCTCCTYCTCCTTACTGATCACGGTTAGTTCTGCAAGAATTGATTTTTATGAATGAAGCTGAAAAACACAGTCATTGTAATTTATTTGATTCCTCAGCACCACCAGAACACCTCTCTGTGACTGCAGTGCTTAGGAAGAGCTGTGTCTGCAACGTCTGTATGGCACGCTGCCCACCTCCTGTGTGACTGCTTATGGAGAGCACCTCCAGGCATGGTACTTTGTGACTTATTAACAAGTTGAGTGTATTTGGCATAGGAGTCCCCATGGATGGCTTGTCAGACAGAAGGGACCTAAACGATTGCAAATTAGAATAAGTTTCACAAACAGAAGAATAGCCTTATTGCTTTTATAGTTGTTTTAAATCCAATTCTAAACAGATACTTTCAATGCTAAAAGATATCATGAAGATATCAAATCCTTCCCAAACCACTTAGACAGTATCTTGAATAGCTCATTCACAGATTGACTGGAGTATGCCATCCTTTATYGTTCACTGTCTATTGCTACTGCCAGGTGTGCTGGCAAAAGCAGCATTTCCCTCAAACTATAYAGCATCTCTCCGAGCAGAAGACATTTTCCTCTAGTGTAATTATTACAAGACTTAGAAGCTAGACTTGAACAAGATACTGTCCTAAGCATTATAAACTATACTTGGTTAAAGTCAACGCCTGACCTTGACAGTTAAAAAACAAAGGAAAGATGGCAGACATCTCCTGGAGAAGCAGTCTGTTATCCTGGTGCTTACAAAGGAAAAACAAGCCCCTGACAGATTTGACCAGAATTATCTGGGATGCCTATAGCAGAGGCAATAACTGAATATACCTCTCTGCAATCCCTGCCTTATAACTATAAAAACAGCCTTTCATCTTATATACTTGTATTTGAGAACCTTMATCTTAAATAAAGCAAGCAAGCAATCTGGTGTATTCACAGAATGAGAAGTAAGAGCAGATTTAACAAACTGAAGGTAGAAAAAATCATATGCAAATATTAAAATCTAACAACTCCATTCAGTTACTGTCTCTGACTTTTCACTTCCTTTTCATTCCTGTGGACTATTTGACAGCCTGTGTATTTTCAGGAAACGTGTGCACTTCCGCAGGCAACCAGAGCAAAGGGATCCACCCAGCAGCATGACACASAACAGTCTACAGTACAGATAATCCTTAACATGGTTGTAGAAATAGAAAATGCCAGTTCTATCATGTCCAGAGAAGTTAGCACTTTTCTGTACAGCTCTTGCGATTGTTTTTGGATAGTTCTCAAACTAATTCCATTGCTGCCATAATAATCCATCTTCTAACAAAAAGTTTCCTTGCCAAGACTACTTACAAGGACAGGAAACTAATGGCTTGCCTGATATTTGGTTCTGGCACATATCTGCAAAAAAACCCACATTTCAGATTTTTGGAAATAAGTTTTTTCCTCATAAATATTGTTGTGGTTATTAGTGATTTCTGCCTCCAAAATGAGCTGCCATCCTAAGGCTCAGTAACTAAGATGAGCGCAGTATCTCATCTTGCTCAAGACCTATGTAGGCCTTTTGGGATCTGTAGACTAACCTTKTGTCATCTTGAGTAACAGCAGAGCYGAAGAACAACTACTTTAAATACATCGCTATGCTACAATGGAACAGTGGGATTGAAGTGTTTGCCTCATTCTTAAAATGTGGTAAAATACTTTCTGAATTAGTTTCTCAAGGCCTTTCATAACTTGGCTTATTATGCAGAAGTCAAATGTTCTAGTGTCAAAGTCCTTCCTCACTTTTTCAGTCGACGAGTGCACGTGTAATACTCTTTTCCTTTTGTCACATCCACATCAGTCAAATGCAAGAAGAATATAAAAATTAAATAACATTAGGTTGCTTCTCAGTTCACTGCAGTAAATATGAACAACACATGTTTTATTTTGACCCTAATTCTTAGCTTATGTTCTTCATCAGCAGCTCCGTAAAGGTAGCTGAGACAAGAAATGAACCATCAGCAGAGACAAGAAATGAACTTAAAATTTCTGAATCCTATTTCCAAAGGCCCATATATTAGACTACAACCAGAGATTTTTTGCCTTAAAATTAACAGTATTTTTCATATCCAATTCACTTATTCTGCATTTTCACATGTACTGAAAAAATAATTTTATAGTGAAATAAACAGAACTCTCTTGTGCAGCATATTACCAAAACATTCTTAAAACAGCACTCWAAGTTACAAATTTGTAATAAAGGGATTTGGAGTATGTATTCTATTATCCTTCTTTCCAGTGTGCTGCTTGATCTTGAATCCTCCTCAAACCTGAACCTGTGGATTCACTTTAACTTCGAAGTGCTTATAGTTGGCTTCTATACTGTGTCCTTTAAAACATTTTACTGAGGATTCAGAATCCAAGTCTGAGTGTAAATATTTAAATAAACAAACAAACATGCAAAAATGCCAAATTCTTTCAAATAGGGACTCTCAAAACTCTAAAATATGCCTCTGARGTAAGACCAGAGAATAAGCAGTATCTGATGGTCCCATCCAGGCATCTGGTTGTGAATTACATGATGTCCATCCCCTAGAGATCTGTTCATTACTGACAAATTTTCACCTTAAGGAGTAAAAAYGTTGTGTTCACACCTTGGACAATTTAAATGGAGAACTTCAGCAGCATCGACTCAAGACACTTTTGTCTTCCTGATTTTCTGATTTCTATCAYAAACTGTTTTTGCAACCACGCAGTGAGGATCTTTCACTAAGCACTCGTTATTCCTTGCTGACTCTGTAGACCTATCTGTGTTTTACTGTGGTATCTATCAATGTTTTGCAATTTGTTTATCCAGGACAGCTCAACTCAGCTGGAGCATCTGCTTTTCAGCAAGGTCCTGCTTTTGTTACCCAATTTTCCAGCTGGGTTGACAGAGGCACAAGGAAGCTGAGTGACCTGCCTGGGGTCAGGTGGTGCCAGTGGCTCGGAACAGATTGGAACCCGTGACCCTCCTGGCTCCTCACCCTGCGCTAGGCCATGCTCCTGTTCACAACTTGTTCTGTACTACACATAAATTGTGTCCACCTTTCCTTCCTGTCTGCAGATATTGCAGTAAAAAACCAACAAACTCATACGCATGGTTGTTCTACTTCTGAGTACAGGCTTAAGTTACTTGGAAGTTGTTAAAATATATGTAACAATACACTCAAGCCTAATTTTTCCAGGACCTTCTGTACTTTCATAATTACAGCAACTTCACTAGCAGTCTGCTCTCCTGATCCTTCTCTTGAACATTGCTACCTCAGGTGCTCATATTTCCTCTACTACTTCCTTGAGGAAGAGGAATGCAATTCATTTGCCACTTGTGCTTTGTCAAATTTTAATTGTTATTAATTCTCCAGCTAACCACTTCCAGTGAGATTTCAAGCTATTTGCAGCTTCATTTATCATGGGAATTCCATTCCCATCAAACAAATACGATCTACAGTTTATAATTAATATACAAATAAAGATGCTAGTACAAACCTGGCTTTACTACTGTATGCCTTTTTACTTATAAGTTAATAAATTGTAAGCTATATAAATGAAATGCATGGTTCGAAACATGCAAGTCTGGGAACTATTTCAAGTTCTGATTCAGGCTCTTTTGAGATCTCAAATAATTTCATTAGACTTCCTAAATCTTAATTTTACTCTTTCTAAAATTATGAATTTCCTACTTTATAAAAATGAGCTGAAACCAAACTGGTTAAGGTTTGCAAAGATGGAAATTGTCAAAGGCTATTACACTGGGGGGCATATACTTCCTAATATAGCTTGAATCTTAAATTCCAGTCGARCCATGCTTTGCTACAGATCCCAGAATGGTTTGGGAAATGTACATGTGCTTTGTGTCTAAAACATTCGTGCATTACTGTTGAACCGTTTCTTTTAAACTCTACCTTCTCAAAGAATTCCACTGACTTAACATCTTGAATTCTACTTTTATTTCAAACTAAAGATTAAGAGAACAAAGGGAGCCTAGTATTACCATTTCAGTGGTATTTCAGAATAAAGTACATACAAAATAGTACTTTGGTTATTCATTAAGCAAAACTTTTACCAAGTCCCAAAATAGCCATTTTCCCCATATATATACTTTTTTTCCTTAAGAACAATTGGATGCATTATTACTAGATAACTAAATATCTGATTGTGGCAAACAGGTGCAGGATGTAGATGTCTAGCTATGATATCCTGTGTCCAAAGTTTACTTTAGAAACAATATACTGCACCTGAAAATACTAAAGCTACTTCTGTCAACATGGATCTAAGTCACTAACATAACTACGTTCCACTCTATAGAAAGAGAAATCTATCTGCTAACTTCATATTCTCTTGCTTTCCAAGCTATTTTAGAATAACTATTTACATTAATATGCCCCTACACCATTCAAATTGGTACAAACTCATTTATGCTAAGCCTGCTTGCTCTCCTTTTAGTTGCAACACAATGCATGTTTAAATATGCGCACTGAATTCATAAAATACCACAGATGGCTTTACTTCCTTCAGCACATTCCAGCTGGTACCTGACCAAGTAATTTCTGTCTCCTATTAACATTACTCTGGCTTTTCTTATACTCCTTCATTAGTGTCCCTAATCATATTCTCATCTAGTCAGTCTGTTTATCAAAATCACCTAACTGCCTGACCCTCACCCCCAAACATGCTCTCTAGCAAGGATTTTTTGCTGTCAGGTGGGTGGACYAGATTCCTAATTGGAGTCACTCATCTCTAACTCTTGCATTTCCATAAAGGTAGGATAGATTCTGAACAATCACAGCCCTCTACAAACCTGTCAGTAGTATTCAAGAATGCTTTATTCAAGTAGGAGCTGCTCAGTCATCCTTTACATTTGTTGTACATTTATCTGTGCCTTAGATACAGTTCTTCGTTAGTGTTTACATAAACTAAATCTGTCCTGACATCACACTTAACAGGTTAGTATGCCTATCATGATCTGAATCAGAAGCACTCAAAGGCAAGTCAAAGACCCCATGCTATATCAAAACACGGAGACCTTTATTTAGCTTCATGATTAGCAATCTGTACTTTTGGGGTGCAAAAATGCTCTCTGTCTTCCTCATATTGCTACTTTGAGTGTTGTAGTATGATGCTTAGCAAGAACTGTTGAGTACTAGGCAAACATGGACCAGTCTCCAGCTCCCTCTCATCCTTTAATAAGCTACAGGAAAGTGTTTTTAGGACTTGGAAGGAAATAGGAGAAATATCAGTCTTCTTTTCATGGGACAACAGGTACTCAGCATTTACTCATTTCCATTCTTTTGGGAGAGAAAAGGATGGTGGGGTCAATTAATAAATTGGGGCATCGATATATAAATAAGTATAAAGATGTGTAAAGAGGGGCACTAATCGGTGTGTAGTTATTTCTTTCTAGAAGGCTTATTCTGTAGCTAGGCAAGCATCTAAAAGCTAGTTATGATACTACAACGATGACATGATACTGGAGCCCCTGTAGAACTAGAATTACAGAGTTACTACACAAAGAAAGTAGGACCAGAAGGAGATGTATTTTGGAGGAAGCAGGGATGAAAATGCTATTTTGGCATTTTGTTTTTGAATTCTTGGAGTCAAAAAGGAGATTAAAAAGAAAAAATGCACAGGGCAGGAGGGGAACAGCTTTGAGCAGGGAATGATTCAGAATGTAATTCTTGCTTTAAGTATCTCCAATATTGACCAAATACAGCAGGCTTAGAACACATTTTTTTTAAAAAAAAAACTGAATGCTGTAATATAAGCTGCAAACCATAAAGAAAAAGTCATGATAACATGTTGGTTTAAATATTTTTATACACTGGATAAAAGGGTAGTCCCAATCTCAAACAGCTTCCTTGTTCAGTTAGGAAAGTGAGGAACAAAAGATTAAGAAACTTCATGCAGGCTACTGAGAAATTTTGTGGCAGATCAAGAAATGAAAATGCTTTATCACAATCTCAGCTAGCTGTCTTAAGCATGGAGTCAATCTTTTCTCATGTTCTGCATTTGTTACGCTCYAATGGCTTTTAAAAAGCAAAGCTAAAGAGAATTGGCAAACAGTACTGCTGTAAGGAAAACGTAGCACATCAAATTGTCACAGCTCCTGAAAGCATAACCAGTTTTGTTGGGTGTTAGACTCCTGAGAATCCACGACTTAACTTCTGCACACTCCAACAAAAAACAACACTACATTTTGCATTGTTTTGCCATTATACTTATCTTCRGTCTTAGTCCAGTATGTCTGTTTTGACAAGACCCAGGACTTGATGCATTTGCCTTAACACAGGCTATTGCAGCCATGTGACACACACTACTATTCAAGATATCTACATGGAGTTGGCATTATCAGTATAGGATCTACGGGAGACCTGCATTCTCTTGGAGGCTGGGATGCCCTAAGGCATCTCAAGAGGCCCTACATTCTTATGTTCGGGCAACTGTGCTGTCTTCAAATCTGGCCAACCTTTTTCTTCATGGTTCACAGAACTCTTAGCTCATCCTCTTATCTGTTTTGTTGGAATCACATTTGCTTGAACCTGGACAAACTTTTCAAGTGATCTGACTTTCTGGACATACGTGATCTGATKTAGTTTTTATAACCCAAAATTTCACAGTCTCTCAGATTTTAATTACTTGGCTCAACAAATGTTACTTATAAATACGTTTTTTTCCTAGAGCAATATGTGACTTACGTTCTTTTTAAAAGCATGTCCGTGTGCACACCGCAATGTCCATCACTTCTAAAGCGATGGACATTCCACGCCAGCAGAGAGAGGGCCACTCTCTCATTAGCCCATCTCCAAAGCTATCACTTAGCATCCATTCTTTCCATTACAGGACTAATAAAGCAATAGAGAAGACAGTGACAGACACAGTGCRTATCTGTGCATCCAGACCGATGTTACCTGATCCTCAAGACTTATCTAAATTAACATCTAATTAATAACTCCAACATTAATAGCATTCAGGGATTAATTTATAGCCTCATGTCTTTCCTCTTCTGCGTGTTACTGTGCATGCACACTGCATCTTTCTCAGACCTTCTCATTTTTTTTTCTCAAGTGTTTTTGTAAAGGTAACAAAGCCCAAAACTTCAAGCTGGTACAGACTAGTTTGTCTCCACTGTCTGCAGTGTAAACCTGCCAATTACAGTAGACGAAAATCTGGTCCAGTCCCTCTCTTCTAGGAAAATTTCCACTTTTCAAAATGCACTGCTATAGACAGCTATTTCTGTGGATCCAAAACCTTCCATTCAAGATGCTCAATGACTTTATATCTCCTGCTAATGTATTCCTTGGGGAAGTTACTATCCCCTAAAGTTATTGTTAGGAAATCATTAACCCACAGCTCTTTTCAACTCTTGGTAATTACGATCTTTTTTAAAAAAGGGGGGGGGAAGTTTTGCAGCTAACAGTTGCAACAATGTATTTGTTTGCCACATGCTATGGAAATCTGATACACAATATCTGTACACTCCATCTGTTACACTGGATTGATCCACTGATGAGATTCTTTTTAGAAACCTGCTTACCCCTGCTGGTGCTGTAAGCTTGAAAGAGAAAAAACACTTTCTTCTCCTTGTTCTCTTGTGTGGTGGTCGACCCTGTCTTCCTCTCCATTAGAACCCATCCTGCTGCCACAGATCTCACAGGATTTATATTGTTTTGATTCCTTTCAAACACTGTCTTGTTACCAACATCTGACAACAGCCTCTTGGGCTATCATGATTTTACGAACTGACCAGGCCTGTAAGTCTCTATAAATCCCTTGTGGATACAGACCTGTGAAAATGTCTTTAACTATCCATTAAAGTACACAGTAGCTCTTTTATTATATAAATAGTCATGGGTGTTCTATACTTACACGGAGGAAGAAGTTGTAATTTGGGGGGTGGGTGGGGGGAAGGAGGGAAGTGCTTGAAAATTCTGCCAGAGGAGGTTGTTCTCCTAACACTCGTTTCACATCAGCGAACGCATTTGCTCACGCCGCTGCTCGACTAGAACACACCCTGGGTGGTCGCCTGGGTCCCCACCCCCGCCGTAATAGTGGCGAAAAGCCACAAAATAGCRAGTCAAATTTAGGCATGACCACACATGCCGGTTTCGCACGAAGTTGGGGAAATTTTAGCCCTACTCTTCAAACAACAATACCCAGAAAAACAGCAACGCAGACACATGGCTACAACTGAAAAATTGAAAACATGTTGGGTATACAACACAGGGAGGAGAGAAAACAGAACTTTAACAGAATATTTTAGGCCTCTGACCGTATCAGTTTAGAGTTTATTGCTATTATAATCTGGTGTGTGTATGGGTATACATATGTATGTCCATATGGATATGGGTACGGATAGGCAGATATCAACGCTTCTTCCTAAGAACTGAAAGGGAAAAGTAGCATGGTTGTGAGAGCGGAGGCTGTACCTACCTTCCCCACTACGAACAACAGTATCAATAAATCAGATTTCTTGCACAGAAACAAACTCATCTGAAGTAACGAGTTACCTTAAAATCACTGTTTGCAAGCGCTGCTGTGAACAAGCTCTTGCCAAATCAAGCAGTTTACTTAGGGAGCGTGTCGGGGCGACGGAAGGAGAGAATAAAAACGGTTAACAGGAGGGCTGCTGCTTTTCCCCCGCGCAGCAAACTGAGCCTAATTGATGCTGACGCATGACAGACTCATGTGTACGGTATTGCCCAGGCTCCGACTGAAGCTGCTGACAGAGGGTAAATGGTGCATGGCAGCTGGTCGTGCCCTGGCCTGGCATGGCAACGTAAGCACACACTGCCTGTCAGGAGATATCATGAGGGCTAATGAAGGGCAGCCCGTATTTTTAAAATTCTTATCACTTAGTTTTGGATCCGACTTTACACCATGAAGCCTCCTCAGCCTTTTAGTGCTTGGTTAAGGATATGTGACACTTATTTAAAAATTAATGTGTTCTAATCAATTTAAAGTTAGAAAACTAAAAGCCGGTATATCTCTATGTGAGAGAGAAAAAGTGCACAGGAAGGAAAGATGGAAAGAAATAGCAGAGGGAAGCAGGAAAGAAGAACAAAACAAGAGGTAAGAAATATATGCATTTGTGCAGTTACTAACAGCAGAAAAGGACACACTAAACAGAGGAAAATTCATCTGACCACATTTTAATCCTCTCCTATAGCTCTTAAAAAATATATGTATTTCTGAAGGGTTTCTTAAAATAAATGATTTCATACAAACCCTAAATGCTTACCGTTTTCCTGAGCCTAGCCTGCAGTTTGTAATGGCAGCTGAATTACAATACCCTTAAATGACAGAAATTCTGCCCTCCTGGGTTTCAGGCATAAAGAATTAAATGTAGAGGAACAGAATTAGGACAACAGAGACCATGTCAATAATCAACCCACTAGGAACTTCAAATCAGCTCCGGTACCTCCGGTTCTCTGGCAGTTTAGCATTTCTCTGTATTCCTTTGCATGGGAAYGAATGGCACAGCTATTTTTGGTCTACCCTGTTCTGGAATATTCTGCGTATAGACATAGAATATACACGTGCAAAAGACTCACGAGACTTTYCAGGCTATACCACCGACCAGCGCAGAACCATTTCTTGCCACGAACCCTGCAGGGCGTTATCCTCGCTTCAGAAAGAAATCGCCGGAATTTTCACAACTGACTTCAATGGATTCAGGATTTCAACAGTTATTTTACATGCCTTAAAAAGAGGTGCTTGGTTCTCATCTAACCTGCAACGGCTTATCTCCTGACAGCCGCTATTAGCTTACACGAAACGGTCTCTCAGTTTATGCCCTGGAAAGGCCAACCATCTTTTCTGCCTCTGCAGACCAAAAGGAAACGACTATTGAAAAAAAGACATTATAATGTTGTCTTTCTTTGTTAGTTCTTCAGGTCTCACAGCTTCTGTCTCCTTTCCACCTTGTTATTATCCACAGCATTGAAATAAAACTATTTTTTTTAAAAAAAAAGCAAACAACTGCCTTGTTAAAGAGTCACAAACTCTTGTATTTATTTGATAAGAAAAAATTATTTCTTTTTAAGTTTATCAACTAATCCAGGAAAGTAGTTAACCTAACTTGGCAAGTACAATAGATTATGAGGAAATATCACACTGCATGCTCTGAAAAATACACATCAAAAATTTACTACAGTKTTGGTCCACAAAATAAAATCTACAAATTCACAAAATGTGAAGCTGGAACAAAATGAAGCACTTTGCACATATTTACAGTCTGATGCAACCTCATAGCACTGCATTTTGACATCGTAAGACGTGCCCCTAGAGGGAATGCAACCTTCCTGTAAAGCAGAATTGGAGGGAGAGGTGATACTTTTACCAAATCAGTTGATAAATTTGGGAGCAAAATGGGTGGTCCAATAAAAGATACTACCTACATCCCTCTAAACCTGRATTCTTACACGTCATTAGACTATTGTGGCTGGAATCAAATTATTCCTACCTTTGTGTAAGACATTTTTGGGCTAATGAAAGTTGTGACACACACCTCTATCAACTAATAATGAAWTTCAGTGTTTACTAGTCTGAGTTACGGGAATCATTTATTTCAGAGGTGAATAATTACATCTCTCCATTAACATTTCTCTAAGGCTCTTCACTAGACATATTATATCTTAAATTAGATACACATTTATTACCATTTTGTTAGAATTTGCCCTTATTAAAATAAAATCAGCTAATTCTTCAAATAAAATTCTTTCTGAAGCATGATTTCTTCAACTAAAGACAAATGCTGTTGCTCTYACTCATTTTCAAAAATGTATCTTTAAACAAACTGTCATTCAGTTATCTATCTATTAACAATTCACATAGGAAATTGAGCAGCCTTGTGTATTTGATGATGTGGAACTTGATCCTGCCAGTGTAGACAATTCAATTCTGCCAGTGTAGACATCATAACTGGTGGCATATACAGTCTTTATCATTGCTGTTCTCCCTGGCATAATTTAGGTTTTAGCAAAGCAAAAATGGGTCTTAAAAGTTTTTTTTTTTTTTTCCTGAGTCTGTAGAGGTTAAAAAAAAAAAGAGAGAGAAAAAAAGAAAAGAAAAACTGTAACATTCAGCTCCCTTTATTCAATTTCACTTCCTATTTCTTCCATTACAGGATGTATATGACAGCACCTCATCCCGTATTTATAGATAAACACCACTGTGCATGATTATAGGAAAAAATGTTAGAAATATATTTTACTTCCAGAACTATGAAGCTGTCAAACTCATGAAACTACATAATTTTCATTAAAAAAAAAGTTGTAATCTCCATAAAGTCTTAATAGACATGACTTATGTCTATAAGCAGTTTTAAATGACAAAGCATTTTCTTTTGACTCGAGAAAAAGAGAAGAACACCTGGTGCCTGTATAAAGGCAAACAAACCACATAAACTCACTTTATGAGTTTTCAAAATCTGCTTTTATGGCCATATCTGTAATTTAACTTAGTAAGAAAGTAAGAAAGAGCTGCAGTCTTATGCTATCCCAACTCATGTAAAGTTCAGTAAGATTTTTCAGGTCTGGTTGAGGAAATATCTGTTCTCTAATGAGATAAAAAATTATATTCTAAATGCTTGACATCTGATTCTGGTCTCCAAGACGGAGTTTACAAAGTCTGTGCTCACAGAACTGCTGCCTATAATGGAAAGGTTCAAAATGAGAGCATTCACCATAGACTTAAGCATACAGCAGCCTGATATCAAAAAGCAAGTCCATAACCATAGGAACTGTCACATTCACAAGCAGCATTTGTAACACTAGATGAAAACAAGTAGTATGCATTAGTGCCAGAAGAGTAACATTTGATTTAAAATTGTATTACACACACACACACACACACACACACACACACACATTCTATACACATCTGTATATCTATACTTTTATTTTGGTGTACACATATATTTATTTATGTCTATGCATGCACATGCAACCTACTGGAAAAAGTGATTCTGAGAAGAGCCTGATCATGTCTACACCAGAAGAAATTCTGTACTAACTGTTGCACCTTGGATTTTATACTAGCAGGTTTTGCCTCTTCATTGTTTATTTTACTTTTTAATTTAAACAATGTTGTTCTAGGATCTCTCCTATGGACTTTTAAACTGGTCAGTTCCAAAGAAGCAACAGGGATTTTTGTGTGCATCAGGATTGCAGAATCAGGTCCTCTATATTAAAAGCTAACTGCACTGGACTGGGTTTCTGCAAAAATTATACACACACACTGTGCTTGTGTACATGTATATGTTYGTGCATAAACTATTTAAGTGCAAATTGCCAGAATGTCAGTAAATTACTGCCAGAGCTGTAAAGCATTTACATACCTTAGGCATGAGCAATCAATTGGAACTTTTAATCTTTTAACAAGTTACTGCTCAGTGACATAATAATGAATAAAATGAAGAGTAATGAAGTTGACCATAAAGCTTAGCAAATAAACATTGTACACAAACATAATAGTTCCTGAYTAGCTCAACTCACAAAATCTATTCATGATTTGTGCCAGTTACCATATGCTTGTGCCAAAACATAGTAACATCCTTCCAC
Organism: Rhea americana; assembly: GCF_003343005.1. NCBI lineage: Eukaryota > Metazoa > Chordata > Aves > Rheiformes > Rheidae > Rhea > Rhea americana. The sequence continues at coordinate 1,182,928 of NW_028186723.1, read as the reverse complement.
YATTGCTTTTGTTGTTACCATTGTTTGAGTTGAAGATCAGCATTTGGGACACTCCCATTACAAGCAGTTCAGCTGAAGACAGCTTATCTTTTTGTATTGTTCCAATGAAGTTTTTAGACTCTTTCTTGTCTCAATACTCCTGTCAAGGAAGTTGTAGAAATCACCCGCAGGATTACTGATAGAAACTTTCATTTGTTTCAAATCTGAATGTATAGTCTGGTTTATCAGCACTGACAGGACAAGGTCATAGACCATATTCTACTGTTATTCTCACTCCTACCAAAGGTCCATGATTAAGTCACCTAAAATAAAATTCTACTTCTGTCAAAAGACATGGTAAATCACTAGCAATAGCTGCAAAGACAACTGACCATTCACTATCTTTTGCAGTTAGAAAAAAAGTATGTCTAGTAAGGTAATATACTCAGAGTATCTTTTCTAATTGTGACTGGCACACCCAAACCTCTTCGCATTTTTATACACAGAGCAAGTCTAAAAGATATCAAATTCAATTTTGTTGAAGATGAACTTGGTTCAGTTGTTCGTTATAATCCAGGTAGCTAAAAAGACAGGTTGGGATCTACAGGATAAGCAGCAGGATTCTGAGTTAGTCACCTACAAAACAGTAGAAACAAAGAAAGGCAATAATGACCATAAGTCATTGCTGAGTGATAAGTCTTTTGAGGTAGAAATCCTCTTCCAATTGGACTGATGTCCATTCCTATCAGAAAAACTGCCACCAGAATTGCTTCCAGTTGGTAGCCCTGCTAGTAGTCGAGGTAGAAAGACTGAGAATATAATAAAYATTAGGAAGAAGAGCATTAAAGGCTGTTCATCACACCGTTAAGGGAAGCTTGAATTGCTGATGTCTTTGCTATCTTTTCTCTCTGAAAAGAAAGAAACTACCATTTCAAGGTACAAATAAGCATTTTTGAAAGTATCATATTAAAGCTCCAGGGACAAAAACTAAAAAGCAAACATTAACCTTTTACTTATTCCTACAATGAAATAGCACAGTAACATGATATTACCACTCCAAGGTAAATATTTACTTGTTGGCATTGGATTCCGCATAAAAATATACCTACTTTCTCCACCCAAGATGACCTGCACTTTTTATTACCAAAAACAAAACAAGCACCCACCCTACAATTCTCAGTTTAGYAGGTTGCATATACTTCTCAACCTATGCTAAGATGCTTAAACATAGAGAGTGATATTTGGAGCTGCAAGTGTAGGACTCTCYATAAATGCATCTTGGATGACAACCGAAAATATATCAAAATAAAAGTAAAGGAAGAAGTCTCTGCTTTCCCTTCGCATGGCCACCCTGCCTCCCTCCAACCAAAGCAGAATTACCCCTTAAGAAACCACAGCTGAATAATGGCTCCAGTACTCTGGAGCCCCACAGAGAGGACTACTGTCTTCCCCCATCAGATTCTGCCACTGCATAGTTTGGCACTTGTCACTTCAGGAAATAACAATAGGATGATTATCTAGACTAAGAGGAGATCAAGCAGTGTAAGTAAATTGTCAAATATCTATGAAATAATTCATAATTTCCTTTTTATTTTTTTAGGAAAGATTTTCAAAATTTTCAAAGCCAGGATGAGTTATGTTTGCTTTTTCTCCCCATTAAGTTTAATGACAAATATTTCTAGACWAAATAATTGTATCAATATAGAGCAGCAAAAAACCTGATCCATTTATGGAAATATTCTAGCCCTCTTTATCAGCATTTTATTCACTACCAAATCCAGTTCTTTAAGAGAAAGACAACACACATGCTTCTGACAGCAGCTATYGACATTCTCAGTGCCTTTGTTTACTCATTTATAAAATGAATAAGTCGCTGCTCATTCAGCTAAAAGGAATGCTGAGAGTCCTCTCCGCAGTCTGATTACACAGCACTGGACAGGGCCCATCAGCTAGGCCCAGCAGTCTGATCATACACAAACCATTTCTCAAGGAGGGGAGCATTTGCTTATGAAAATTTTGAGGGATAATAGGAAGAACATGGGTTGAGAAGATAGGTTTTTACGTGTCATCATTTTAAATTTATAAAGAAAGATTTATCTACAACATTAGACTCTAAACATTGTGGAGTTATTCACACTAAGCATTAATGGTCARCTACAAATTTTACCAAGTGTTTTTGATTTTGCCTTGCAAATATTTAGTTTGATGTTCCAGTAACCCAGACTAAACATTGAAGGAAATCAAAAAACTGTTTTTTGGATAAATTTGGTACTAAAGTACTTTTACTTGAGCTACTGCGTTCTCATTTTCATATAGGAGGAGAAGCACAGAAAAGAGAATGGTTGTCTAAGCTATGCCTTGAGAATACATGTATTTGGCAAATAATTGAACTGATTCAGTATGCTATTACCACTTTCCTGCCCTTCTCTCCCCATCACATATCTTATTAAGCTACCTTYCCTGTAGGAGGTACCCTCTCCATCATGACAGCAGAGCCAGCAAAACACACGGGAGYGTTCCTCGCCTGTCCCTCATAGGAATCAGACAAACTTTGCACAGGGAGACTTGGAGGCACTTGCACTCTTTCCCGCAGTCTAAGCTCTTTGAGCACTAATCTCCAACTACTGTGTAGCAGCATTTTCTCTGCCAGATCTAACTCAAATCGCTGAATGTCTACCCCAGCTCATGCTCGGCGATCTGTCATCTGGTTTAGCTGATGTGGGAGATCACAGGAGATGCATTATCTCCAGGAAGCCAAATCCATTCAGTGCAACAGCAGCCAAACTGCATGCTAGGACTACAGCTAAAACTACCACAGAGGATTTCAGCAATTTGGGATAACAAAAGTTAAGGTCAAACCAGAACGAAATAGTTCAGCATGGTTTGGGAACACTGAAAAGCTTCATTTCAAGATTTCCAAATAAAACAAAACATTCCAGTGTTTCCAAGCCAAAACTTTTCAGTTTCCTGTTCAGTGWAGAAAAAAAGATTGATATGTTAATTTTGCCTTCTGATTTGGAATGAAAACTGTTGAAATAGTGGCATTTCCCASGACAAAGCCCAATTACTGACTAGCTTCAGGGGTGACACATTCAGAAGAAACTGGAAATTGAACTTACATAATTCTTGCTTTACAAATAGAAAGTTAATCATTCCTATGGCCAACTTCACCAGACCATTAGTTCTGTAATACTGTCCTAGAATCGCTTCCTTCCCTGGTAATATCAAAGTTAATGCTTCATCTCTTTTTAATGCCCCTCGAGTGCATCAAGATCTCAGAGTAACTATTAGGAATAAGCAAAAAGGTGCAAAAAGAGCAATGTTCTTACTAATGGCAGGTAAGGTAAGAAGCAACATAGCGCTAYTAATATTTGGTTAAAGGAGAATGCTTTCTCCTCCTTGGGTTACATTAAAATGTAACATTAACAAAAAGAAACAAGTAAACACTTTTCTTACTCACTCGCCTCAATAGCAGCATAATTTAACTCTCAAGACAGCGTTCTAACGTGAAGTTATCTTTGSAGATATCATAACACTGACAAACTTATTCCTTCTTACAATGCCAAAAACACCTTTCTTCTAGGAATGTGGCTGTATCACAAATAYAAAAATAGTCTTTTGTATTTTGAAATATTTAATAAAGAATAAAAGAAAAACTGGCAGCTAAAATACTAAAAGTAATAAACACTTTGAATGATTAACTTTAAAAGTCAAGAAAGATCAAGAAAAAAATGAAGTGAAAAGACATTCATTTATAATGTTCTCTAATCAAAATTGTGATGGYTGGTGCAACAGAAAGATTTCCCTGAATAAATTCATTGTATTTTTAAATAGAGAAATTTCAGAGAAATGTAGTAGTTAGTAAATATTTAAAACAGTAAGGCTTAAACCTCAAAATAACACGGAAATGACAACTGTTTATTTTTCCTCCACATAAAACTGAAAGTTATTGTAAGGTCATTATACTGCAAGCCTGTTTTCTCTTTAAGAAGTAAATAATTACACCACTGATTTGAGTAGACCTGCCAGTAAGTCTACATGTGGTTATGTCAGATAGACCGATGCTCTAAAATTGGCAACTAGCTAGTTTCCACAAGCTATTAAGCAACTCTGAGGTCTAGGTAGCTCAGAGCACTTTCATCGTATGTCTCTCAATAGGGGGAAGAAAAAGAAACACTTTCAGTCTACAATTGTTTGGCAACCTTTGAACAAGTTTCTGCATATTCCATGATAACACAGAGGTAGAATTTGATGTACTGTTCACTATGCTGCAATACTGAGCTCCAACATCCAAGCTCTCTTCAGAAACATGTTACTAATTCTCATGGTTGCAAGGGAAATCTTCAAAGACATGAAATAAAGACAATTTTTAATGACATAACTATGTTTTTGAGTTTGTGGACAGCCTGAAATAATGATTGTGTGTCACTGTGCAATCACGACTGTGTCAAATTAATGGCTGGCATCAAAACAAKGGACTGCTGGTTGCTTGACCACTCTTGTTAACCACTTCTGTGCTGATGATTTTAGCACTACCCTTGGTACGTGTATCCCACCTCTTTAGATATCAATGCCTAAGCTTAATGGAGCTGTTAAGATGTGAAGCATTGCTGATGACRTTCCATAACGCAAACTATGCAGCAAACAGGGAGCTAAAATTGGGCAGCTGCAGTAACCACTAAATAACCATACATAGGTGTAAATGTCCTATATAGATAATACTTTTTCATATTTAATTGGGTTAAATCTTTTGCTTTGATTTGAATAAATCTGCTGCATCAGGCTACTCAGGAGACACCATCACAAACTCTAATCCAGTCTGCCCCAAAACATATGCAGCTTTGCCAGTTCACATCATCATTTTCACAATGGGGCTTCCAATGAAGCCAAAGAGAGCTTTATGTGAGAGGTCAGCTACAGAACAAGTCACATCACCTTTTCTGGCCTGAATACCTACCCCTAGTTRATATAACAATCTGCATTTTCTTCTCAAAAGATAAAAATTGATCCAACTATGACACTTACAATCCAGATTAAAAACAACACAACTAGCTAAAACCAGTCACATCACAGGTCCTGCCTTGGAGTGGCAGGAGGTTGAGAAGGCCTTTCTCTCATTCTGTGAGTAAATAGAAACAAGAAACCTGTATTATGCTGGTGATAGAATTGCCATCATAACACGTCCAAGAAACTCTGAGGCTCCTTTTCTAATGATTTCATGGAACAGCACATACAGATTAGAGCTGAGGAAATGACTGTTGGAAAGAAAGAAAGGGTCCAAGAAATCCAGTGGATGAACTTACATGACAGTTCAAAGAACAAACTTGCTTTGGAGAATGTGCTGGCTGTAGAAGACCRAATTAACACTAGGTGCAAAGCTGAGCTCAATATAGAAACCTCAGCATACAGGTAGACCAAGCAGAGAGATGTTAGTACCATCCTACAGATACACATCAAGAAATTCTCCTTCCAACTGAACTATACCAGCTCTTTTTATTTAATTAAACAAACAAACAAGCAAAAACCAAGTGCCCAAATACCATTCATTTCTCATATTAAAGACTTCCCGTAGCTGGATTCTAAAGGGAAATGTGATACATTGAGGGTTGGCAGAGAGTCACAAATTCAAGTCTTGCCTGTGCATTAAGACACAAAATACTAGCCTCRGCTAAGTCTTCAGTTTGTGGTTGTCTAATTTCCAGTAGTGAAGAAACACAAAGATACAATAACAACTGATAGCGACTGGCTCCCTCTAGTTAACAATTATAATATTAAGGAATGAGTAAGTTGCAGAAATTGAACCATTCTCCCTTCTAGAGCACAGAAATGCATTTTTATAGGGCAGAATATGAAAAAAACGCCCTACAGCTGCACATCACAAGGCTAGTTACAAAGAATGACAGTTTTGACCTGTTTGTCAATCAGAAATCTTTCTTCAGCATTGAATGTATTAAAAGAATAAAAAAGTCTGAGATGTTATCAAATCTATGTAAAGATTAAAGTAGAAGATGAGCCAAGTTTTGGAAAAAAACTATAGTGATARAAAGAAGAGTTCTGAAAATAAACAAATAAAAAGTTCCTTTGACTTGAAGTCCAGCAGCACTTTCATGCTTTTAATGAAAATACTCCTTTTCTTCTCTACAGTTTAGCTATAATTCTGCTATTTATATTCTAAAAATCTCACCTTTCTGGCAAGGGGAAGACAAAGCATTTGAAAGAATCAACATATTTGCTGCCTTTTGAATAACCATATTCAACTTTGGAATTCTCTCTCCTTCTTCCTCCTTTTTCTGATGTAAATTTGCTATGTTAGGACAACTTTAGGCACAAATTCTACAAAAACAGACACAAAATCAATGGAACTACTCACAGCAGTATAGCTTTGCAGATTTCTAACTATTTAAAGATGTGTTAGATAACAAGCTTTCAGGGCAGGAATTACATATTTGTGAATAGTTAACTAGTACATTTTAGGATTCTTGAAATATATTTAGCAACAGGATTAACTCAGTGGTGTTTTTGTTTATTTCATCATTATTTAACAATGCATAAGTCTTCCATATTTAATTTTCTTTTATACTTTCCTGATGTATATAGATATGTAAAAATCATATAAAAATGTATACATTATATAGTAATATATACAGATATGTTCATGTTATATATTCATCACATAGGTTATATTCTACCAGTGTAGAATACTGGTCAACAATAAGCAACCACTCTTATACTCAAAAGTGTTTAGTTGTAAAAATGTTAATGAAATCCACAGAAACACTGAGGAACCATTTTTTTAATCTCATTACCATATCAAGGAGCTCCCTGTTAATCACTGTCCAAATTCATTTGGATTTATTGTATCACACTTATGCTTACAATTAAATGCCACAAGGTCCCAGTCAGATTAAACAAGTGATTTTTCCTGTAGTCCTTGCAGGACTAGTAGTGACAAATCACATGGAAGTAAAATATATCATAATTAATTAGTAGAGGCGCAAAGATAACCTCTCCCACAAATCTCCATGGGCAATTTTAATAGGTTTCAATATTTAAATACAAAAACCCTACGAAATAGCTTAAAATTAAAGAAATACTTGCGCTTGTTATAGGTAACGAATGTATCAGTTATGTAATTTTTTTATTACATAATTATTTCTTTAGGGACGTTAGGAATAAGTAATTATTTTTTTAAAAATGAATTGGCAGCAACTATTTTAACYGTGCCATTGTGAAGGAAATATTATCAAATAATTGTTATATTACTAACAACAGACATACAGAAAAGAAACACATTCTTATCAAAGCACATAACATCTCACCATTGTAACAAATTTTAATCTTCTTTACAGAAACTTCACTAAGCTAGTAGGAATTACAGGAAGATAACTTGTCTTTAATATTAAACATAAATGCCAGTGTGAAGAAAATGGGTTTGGCTTCTTTAGCTTGATTTCCAATAGTACATATGTGAGTTATTCATTCCTCTTATGTATGTTAGAAAAAGTAACAGATGACAGTATTTCAGTGATGTGTTAGAAATCTTCCTTTACCAGAGGAAATACTATTTCAAATATTATGAAATGTTCATGGTAAACTCTCTGCTTAAGAAAATGTAAATTCTACTTAAATCAATTCAAAACAATGTGCTCATTTTGTTTATCAAGTAAGGACCCTGGTGTTCCTTCATATACTCTTCAGCAAACTCTCTTTTGTCTGCCTTCAATCTCTTCTTTAAAATATCAAAATGTCTCATTTCTCATTCATTTCTTGTTAATGTTCACTTAGGGAGATATTCAAAAAGGTCTGTGCTAGTCCAGGAAGACTGGTTTCCTGACACTGGAGTCAAAGGAATTTAACTTAAAATAAATGTTTAATCGTGAAATTATTGAATGTCTGTAGCGTCCAAAGAAAGACTTGAAGTTAAATAGGAAATGATACAAAATATTCAAGCTTCTATTTGAGATGGCAACTTGACTTCAGACTATAGGAGAGTGAAGGAAGTACCTTGAGCAACAAAACTGTAGTCCAAATTCAAGTTATCTTTTTTKCTGTCATTTAAACTTAACTATGGTAACCAATCTTCAGCAATCAGAAAATCTCCTGGTAGAATTTCACACAAATCATATATTTTTTTCATTTGGAAGTATCCTGAAATTAACTCGTGTGTTGGGTAGAAAAACAGGAAGCAGTGTAGAAGAAAAGCGGGCAATTAAGGCTTATCTTCTAATCTTATGAAGCCTGTGGAATGCAGACAACCAAACAGGCTGAGAACTGAATACATAAATGTTACAATGGTCTCCAAGTGAAAATGTCAGGCAAAAGAACAATGAAGAAAAATTAATTTATTAAGTTGGCCTCTATAATCAGAATGAATAAATACATTGGAATTCATAGCACAATTCTTCAGATCACTTATAAAGTGTGATAAACTCATGTTTAAAATACATAGTTATGTTTTATGAACACAGCTTATTCTCAAGTAAAATAGTAATAATGCAAGATTTTCAGCATAGAGTTCAAAGAGGGAAAATCAAATATGTTGCTATGAAAGACAATTTTATAAAGAAAAGAATAAAAAATTCAAAAATCAGCTTTGAAGGGCTGCAAAATTCAGGTAAAAAAGTGATGGAAGTGCATATAAACCATTAAATATATTTGCAAATTATTAAAGTAYATACTGAATCTTCTGGTTATGAAAAGCTGAAGCATGTATATAGATACCTTATATCATGCTCCTGAAGCAAAATGGCCATAAGGCCACTATTAGTCACACAAGGGAAAATTCTGTCAGAGTAGGGGACTTTATTGCTGATGGCCAGCAATAGTATGGGACATAGCTGGACACTTTTCCATATAGATGTTTCCCAGATATTTATTCTGCTCCTGGTGATGCTGTCTGCCAGGCTTATATGTACCAGTTGTGCTGTACTGACTCATGTCAGGGCTTGGATTATCAACTCAGAATGGGAGAGCACAGAAACAGGCATCACATCAGGTTTGCGCTTCTCATTTTCACCCAGGCCTCATTCCTCACTTGTATCCAAGGACTAGTTATTTCAGAACAGATGCTTTGATCATTATGCAGCTCCCATGTCTGCTGCAAGGTAGATTTTCAATCCAGTAAGTGTAAATACATCCGAGTGTAAACTTAGCAGCATATCAAGAGGTCTCAGCAGATTACTCTGGATACATAAACTACATTACCTATTATTGTAGAGATGAAGAGAAGGTCTATACCTGTATCTTCTAGCGGCAGCTMACTATTAGATTTGCTTTGTTATAACATGAAATCATACCCACAAAAATGAGCAGAATTAATTTTTGTTGAAGTGTTGTATGTGGAAGAAAGCCACTCTGTTCACGATAGAGGCAATCGTAATTAGCTGACCAGTTATGGAGTCAATCTCCTGATAAAGAACAGTAGACAAGAATCGAGTTGGAGATAGCACAGAAAGTACTATAAAGGTTGTTTCTGATGAGCTACAAAATGGGAATCCAATGGTATGATAAAACAAAGAGAGGTAATACAAAGAGGCAACAGTTTTGGAAAACAATACTTGAAGCAACTCTGAGAATGGGAAAAAATACATACATAAGATTGAAGAAGTCTGTGTAAATAAGTGAACAGATTTGGAGATGTGTGGTTTCTTAGAGAATATGGTATCCTGTAAGTGCTACGTAAGTCAAATTTGCAAGATATAGATGTGACCTAGACATGAGGACCTATAGAGGTCAGAATTGAAAATGATACTTAATGTACAAGCCTGAGCAGTCAACAGTTAAATGAAACAACGTATTTGTGAAAGGATGAAGCGTATGGGATATAAAAGTTGTCTTAGCCATCTTATGCTGAACTGAGTGCTATGYACTGGTTGGGATTTCAGACAGGACAGAAAAGGATAGGTAAGGAGTAGATCTGAGAGTCAGGAGAAGACACTGTGACTTGATAGCCAGAAGCAGTTAGTAGAAATACTTGTGACCAAAGCACTTTGGCTTCAATACAAGTAAAATCCTGCAAAAATCAAATAATGTTTTTTTAATCATAATGCTGTGTTAAGCAAACCTAAAGATCACCATGATAAAAGCAAGAACATCAACAGAAYTGGCAGTTACCGCTATTAACCTTTACAGAATTGATAATTTTCTGTAATTTCTGAATACAAGTAGTGACATGGGGTGGCCTTTTTTATGATTCATTATCCATTGCTTTTATTTACCTATAACAGCCATTATTTTATAGAAATCTGTGAGATTTCAAGATACACAATTTTGTTTATGAAGGTAAGAAATTATGAATATACTTTTAAACCCAGTTGAAACCTCACGAATAAAAAATATATAATTGTTAAACCAAAGTAGCTTCTAATCAGTTGCCTTTCCCATCATAGCACTGACCCCAATCTCTGGAGCATAAACAAACATGCATATTTTGTGCAAACTTTAATCATAAAAAAGAATGAAAAATATTGCAACATAAATATTKCAGTAAAAAGCCATGTGAAGGAGCATGAATGTTTAATTTAGATATCACCTCTGCCACTATTTGTTAGACATTATACCAATGTTTCTCCTTGGGGAATTCCAAAATAACCAAGTTTTCAGTGCCTAACCGAAAATGATACATCCCCTTCCTCATTTAACACCAGTCTACTTCTAGGAATACTTAACTATTTTAATATTCGACAAAATGCTTCTCCAAGGTGAACACTACCCGCACTGGTCAACCCATGTGTTTACTAATACGAATTTTGAGGTCCTCCATTGTCTTTGCTTATGCATGAAGGAAGGATCTATCATAAGGACCAGATTCGAATGGTTTGGCTTACAATGAACATTATCTACTTCCAAGCATTTCTATTAATGCACAAGGCATTGCTGACTAAAGGTGCTCTTCCACATGTCATTAAAATCTTCCCAGTGCTTTGAAAGGTCAACGAGTTAATATTGTCAGACCTTTTCCAACATTCTTACTTACATGGAGCACTGCATTAATATTTATTTCCAAGACAGTTTTCGTGGAGAAAAAAACTCTGATGTGAATGTTTGTGTCTGTCTTCCGACAAGTGAATACCAGCGAGCAGCTGCATATTTGTTGCGCTTTTCATCAGTCTCAAAACTCTCATTATTTTAGAGGGAAAACTTAGGAAAGCAGAATTCTTAGTAGTGTAATTAATGCACAACAGGTACAGTTCGCTCATTAAAGGAACTCAAATCTTTTCTGCGCAGGAGACCCTGTCATCTATCACCCCCACTCATTCTGTGGGTGAGATAAGGTCTGTCAGTAACTACTCATTTGAAGATCTGCAAAAGATGGACAACACAGTGCAGATTCACACTGAACTCTGAACTGCAAATGAGCCAGGAATTCATTCCTACAAGCCTTGCTGAAAGGCTTGTACACTTACTTAACTTGGATGCAGTTGCAGCTGCAAATACAGCTATTCTGATTTTAGGACTTCAGACAGTATCTGTCCACTGTGTGACATAAGCCTGCTGATGTACCAGAACTTTTACATACTACCTCCTCACAAATTTTACACATACTCATACTCAAGACATGGTCCTCACATTCATGCTTTAGGGCATTTCAGCTCACTTGTCCATGATGAATAAAGTTCTAATATCTTTTAATGATCATTTTTATAATCTGTTTTGTAATGCAGTGTTTTTTCCTCAATTAGAACATACTACTGTGGTCAATTTAAGGTCCTTTGTTATAGGGAATGTCCTTTCACCCATTCAAGAGCTTAGCAGTGGCACGTGAGATAGGAAGAGGGGGGCTTTTAATATTGGCTTCAGAGACTGGTCTTTTCCTCACTACAACAGACAGGAGACACAGGTTTAAATCGAACAGATCAGGTGAATAAAAACACATGGCGTCACGGCTTCCACATACTCAGTCATTCTAGAGAGCCATTTCCCTCATACACACACATGCATAAACATGCATTCGATTTCCTCAACTATACAATGTGATGAACCTTAATTATACTTCAGGTATGCTCTCCTGTCTGGGTATATATCATGAAGCAAATTTTAGCTGAGCATATGAGAGGGCTCGAATATGCAATGCAATAAATGTGTCTAAGATGAATGAAAAATTATGTTCAGCAACTGAGTTCATGTCCTGTGTACAAAAATACTGTTTCATGAACACTAGAAATCTGTACTTAAATAGCACCCTAACATTAAGGTTTTGCTCTTCAATCACCGTACACATTATTTCTATAAAAAGGAAGAAAAATATAAATCATCTTATTTTGGAAGTACATTTTGCAGTACTTCCATGAAACCAGAAATACAGATGCTTGTAATGTCACATTTTATCTTTAAAAATGATCTTGAAAAGGCCTAACTTATGGGAGTAACAACAGCACATATTCTCTTGCTGCTGGTTTGCATGTAACCTCATATTTTTCATTTTTTGAAGCTCAATACAGAATTGGTACTTCTGAGAACACACTGCCCAAGTCTTAATGGAGTAACAGAATGGGAAAGTAGCTCATTAAGAGTTGCAATTGTGACATTTTGTTCTTGTATTCTTGTTCTACCCTCTCCCCCTTGAAATGCTCTGAGAAGTAGGATGGCAAGATGAGATCTACACCTAGGGCCTTGAAACCACATTCGGTGGCCTGTGTTCTTAGGTTAAACTTCAGATGTGTACTAAATTCATCTCAATTTTCTTAATATTTCCCTATGGGAATGTTCCTGGAAGTAAGGTCACTACATCCAGACCCTCACAATAGCAAGAAACAGCGCAATACAAGTTTAGTTTAGGAGCAGCCACAGAACATTTTCCCTATAAGCCAACACATACCACAGAACGGAAGTTCTTCCCAGCATCCTCTACCAAGCTGAAAAGAAAAAAGATTAAAAGCCACAATTACAGTGTTTGAGAGGAAGAGCATAAGAAAGATCAAGGACACTGCCAATGTTCTAAGCTCTTGAATAACAGAGAACTTGGGTTGACTTCCAAATGATCCCAGAAACGAGACCCTGTGCCATGCTAAGAAAGCCAAAAAAGCAAACTTATTTCCTCCAGAGCTGACCTGGGTGAAAAAAAAATCCCTTATAACTCAAAATCTGGTGATCTGCTTAACAATGACAAGGGTAGCAGGATGCACAGAGGCTTAAATGGTAATAAAAGTGTCTGCTCTTACTCTGTGTCTAGCTATGGACAATTGCTAATGCTTCAGAAATAGGAGAAAAATACTCCATGCTTTTGTGGTTCATAGAAAGGTTCCATTATTTGCTCACTTACATTTTGATACTTTTGTGATTTATGGGAAATGACAACAATTTTTGAAGTGATCAAAATGAGCTGACTTAAAATTAGTCTGAGGGTAAAGAAAAATTAAATGGCTATTAGTTATTTCAGTTATTACATGTTACACTACTACTTGGACATCCAAGTGAGATCTAAACCTCCTTCTGTTAAGTGCTGTAAATGTACTTTTTATTGATAGTCTACTGTAGCAAAGACTTTCCAGTCTGTTTACAGTACAGTATATACACAATATACAGAGGTAAAGGATGAAGAGAAGGCTATATTATTAATCCACTTGTAGTATTCAGGAGATACAAAACAGAGATTAAGGCTAACAAGATCAAGACAATTTGTGTAAGATAGGTTTAAACAACTGTAAAAGATTTAAGTCATCTGAGCAAGGTCGAATGAGAAGGGTGTGACAAAAAAGAGGACCAAACTCAGATCTTGAGACCTATTCCAGTGTTCTAGTTGCATGATCACTTCTTTGTTTCTTGCTTTCTCCTTTGATATGTTTTCCTTCATTTGAATGTARCACAAAGACAAATTCCTGCCCTTTCTTACTATTTAAGAATCTGTGAGTGAACACGGAATTGGAAACAGTTGAACAGGTATCAAACCAAGGCATCCCCATGTTAATCCACTAACATCAGATGCAGCTACTGTGGTGAGTTTTCTAAACAGCCAAACCAATGTTTTGTAAAGTACTAACACACAGGACAAAGGAAGATGACTTGCCAGTTAAAATTTCATAGAGCCAATGGCCTCATCTGGTCTCACACTGCCGATTTTTTCTTTCCTCATGTTTAAGAGAGAAACTCTTTGTTTATTTTCCATTACCAAATTCAATGTGCCTCGAGTATGATCGCAACTTTCCATCTAAATCTCAATTCCATCATGACCAAAAAATACTGTATGTTCTATTCTCATGTGAAAACTATGGAATATGTGGTATCAAAAGGAATGATCTTTCTAATTTCTACAAAGATATGGTTCAGCATGTCAATGGTCTTAATATACATATTTATATCTCACTGCAAGATGCTGCAATTTTCAGTGGCTAGAGTGCAAGCAAAATGACAACTCATATGCTCAGCAGCAGTTAGTTTTGATACATAAGCATAACTACATAGCTGTAATTATACCAGAAGACTCTATATCAACTTACATCGCAGGATGATACCAAGTATTATTTAAATTCAAATGAAATTTGTTAAATTTAGAAGTATTTTTTCTGACTACTCATACTACAAAATGAAGTTGGAATCTGAAGCTTAAATTAAATTCATCTCTATCTTGCAGATCCTTAGAAMTAATAAAGCTTCTAAAAAATGTAATTTATTCAAAAAGATTAAGTATTTGTTTCATAAGGGACTAGGTTCCAGTTATGCTAAGCACTGTATAAACACACTGAGTTCCCTCCTCTTGACAAATTCCAATCCTCTTTGTATGTAAGTAACAGATTTGAAGAAGATTTTGCTTCACAGAAGAAATATCATTGCTGGAACACCTTTAAAAGAAGTGAAGAAGGAAAATATCTTTCTGTCAGAAAGAGAAGCATCAATTAAAAATGCACAGATACACTGACCAAAAGGAGGAACCATTTTTTCCAGAAGCAGAATATTTCAAACTCAGTCATGCTAAGTCTTACCTAAGATTCTACACAGGTGCACAATCATCAGCAACAACAAAAAACCCCATATCATGTGTTTATCTTGTCTCTGTAAACTAATATTCTGACAGGCAAAACTTCAAAAGAAAGGAAGAAAATTTTCAGCCACAAGGGGAGAAAAACAGAGCCTTATCTCTAACAAGTGTTTGTCAGCTTCCTTTGCATAAATGATCAGAATTTACTTGGATATGTAAGTTGAGAAGTAACATAAACTGTGTCTTACTTTGTAATATACTTTTGGAGCTGACTGCAGCAACAGGAAACCCTTGCTGAAACTAAAACAGCTCATTTTCATGGRAGAAATAGTCCAAGAGTAGGTATGTGCTCAGTGCAGAATTGTAAATGTGTCCGTGTATCATATCGTAAATCAAATCAATTAGCTTTTACATGGCCTTAAGTAATTTCCAAATAAGCAGATAGCTTCCTGAAAAAAAAAAGTCCAAACCCATCAGTGATGAGTTTTGAAGTTCTTAAAATGTATACATCTCTGGAGAGATTYGTGCCTTTAATTGTACTTTGGGGATTTATACCAGATTTGTCAATGTAGTTGAACACAGATGTCATAACACTTAACCATATAGATATTGCCTTCTGTTCTGACTGCAGTGTTCTGCAAGAGAATCACCTTCACCTATTGCAAGCTCCGATGAGTGCAGAACACTTCTCTAACTCAGTGAGTAGCTGTGCTCACTAACTCAGGAAAAACTTTAGGCAGAAAGCAATAACTGCACCTATGCACCAAGAAAGTAGACTAGTTGCCAATCAGTTTCTGAATGATTTTGTGTTGACCTAAAATATCTGAGATGTTTCTGCATTTCTGGGCAGTATGAGGCACTTGAAGAAAGAGGTTTTTTACAAAAGGAAAAGGCATTTTGAGCAATGGTTTGTGCCTAAAAATAACTGTCCCACTAGAATAGTAAAGRCAGAAAATTTTGCCAACAAATTTTGATGTAATTTTTTTATATGATTTCTAAGATTTGCACTTGTGGAGTAAGCAGAAAAATATGGAGTAGTCAGACAGCAACAGTATTGTGGGACATAGTACTGCATGCAACAATATTATGGGATATAGTACTCTATGTTGGATAATTTTTCCTCTTGTACTTATATATGATGTCTTTTTCTCCCAAACTATATGCACCTTGTTCTTAGTTGTTCAATCCCAAAACTGTAGCTATAGCTGGAGATGACCAAATTACTACAAGCCCAAGAAATCATCCTTTATTGGATGAGCTGAGGTAATCGACTCGTAGCCCATTACATACTTTTAACTTCTTTTAATTACTGAGGAAAGTGTATCTGTGTAAACCACCCTTGCAGGCCAGCATTGAGTGGAACAAACTAGTAATTAATACACAATCAGTAATCACTGCTCATTTGAGGAGGAAATCACAAAGTTACCACAATGGAATTGATCACAATTATCCATTCATATCCTAAATCATACCATGTGCTTATAAAATGCTYAGTACAATGAGTTCATAGTTATGGTTGGAGCCTTTAGGCAACATACTAACAGAACAACAAAGTAATAATAATAAGCAACAGAGGTTTTAAGGAAACTTCAGCATATACCTTTTGCACCTAAACTCCTGCAGTTATCCTACTGATAATTACAAGTATCACAGATCTGTTCAGATGTTAATAGCACGCACTATGGAAAATAAAACCAAAAAAGTGAAATGAAAGAGCTGCTTGAGTGAGGCTGCACAGTGCTGACATGCACAGAAGCTAGGGTTAATATTACATGAAAGTACTGAATCTGTATTAAAATACACTTGAGTTCTATATAATGACTGCAAAAAACACAACACTCCAGGAGATACCTAATCTCACGCCACCTGTTGCCTATGTTGCTGAGAAAAGACAGTGACAGATTGAGAATCTCTTCAACTACTTATTTTGCTCCAGAAGTGGTAGATCTCCCCTTTTTTTTTTTTTTTTTAAAGCATATATGGAAGCATATCTATAAAGATGCATCTTATCCTTTATATCCTCAACATATTAGAATATCTTCTGTATGAATTTCTCAGAAAAGAAATGAGTGAACAGTGATCACAGCATCACAGCTCTGGTGCTACATGATGCACAGCTCAGGATAAAGCCTCCTATATGGACAACCCTTGAACATTTTGGGGCTGTGCATGCCTGCTAGCCTTCTGCCAAGCTGCATTACCCGAACTACACAGTATTTTTTGTAGGATATTGTTCTGCAGTGACCACAGTACAAACTTTATGAGGAACAACTTCAACAGCTTCGGAAATGGCACAATTCCAGCAGGACACACCCTGGAGTGCATTACAGCACTGGCTTGTAAACTCTTTTATTAATTTTGTAATAAATGTTTAGAAATCAGACTTTTTGTAGGTGATAATTAAATATAAAATTAAGGCAAAACAGATGTGTGATAAATTCTTAGCACCAGTCTAGTTTAACTGAACTTTAGCGTCTATTTCCGGCAGGCCTAGATCTGCTCCTGCTTTGGATACCTCTTCACTATGCATCGCCAAGGTCTTTCACTGAGTACTGCAGCTCTCTCACATTTCCCTTAAAGTTTCAGTTACCATTACAAAGTCTAAATGTGGAAAGGTTTAATACTTTATTTGGTTTTGTCCAAGTTCAAATCCATTGCTGTAGTTCAGGGTTAAAATTTTTTTAAAGATCCATAAACTTTTTATGCACTTTTCAGCTCAATACCAGCTCATTTTTCTTTGATGACATCAGTGCAGCAGTGACTTTCTGCTGCACTTCAAAATGGGACCAAACTACTGAGAATTAGAAGTTCTCAGCTCTCAACAGTTCTATAAAAGATGGCTTATACTCCAAAAGCAGAAAACAAGTAACACCTCAGCTCTCCTCTCTTCACATCGTCTCTCCAGGTAGATAAAGAAAAAAAAAAAAAAGTCACAGAAAAGTTGTATGTGAATCAAGAGCTAGAACAACACACAGGGTCCCATTAAGGACTTTGTCTTAAACTGGAGGCTGCATGGTACGTTTGAAGAGATTAATGCTGGACTTTGTCCCTACACACCTGATTTGACTTTGGAAATCCCCAGACTGTTTGAAGAGATTGATATTGGATATCAACTCTACAGATCTGAATTAATTTTGAAAATCCCCACTCCAAAACATGAAGACTTATGGGATTGTACCAGCTAGTTTGATTCTCCCAGCTCAGAGGGTAGCTCTCTACCACAAAGGATCAGTTTCTTTGCCCTGCTCTCTGTTGGAGAAAGAGGGAAAGAAGTGAGCCACAAGGAAGTCCAGTGAATTCCTTCTGAACTGGGCTAAGACTTATTCCTGCCGCACAGTCCTAGACACTGGCTGCAGCTACGACCTCCCACCTCCCACAGACACACGAAGGCCCTTTTGAACACAGGACACATGGTGGATCTCAGGCTTCCCCTTTCTAATTCCTGTTGTACTGCTGTAGCCAACAAAAATACACGCTATGCTCAACACAAATGGGTTTCCTTCCCTTCAAAATGACCCTTACATACTGATGCAATACCCTGCTGAAAACTCTGCCCATTTTGTTAAAAGGGAGCCTTCYAAAGTTTCAGAAGAGTGCAATGAATCTGCCCAAGAAGGTTATAAACTACTTCTATTTGTCATAAAAGGAAATGCATTACTTGTCTATGCTTGGCTTTTCTAAACTAAGGACTGTGTCTTGACTGTCTCAAGAACAGGACCACATCCACCCATATAAACCACTAGACCCCTAACCTGTGCAAACCATAAAAAAGTATTGCAACGTCATGAGCTTCGAGGATTCTTTATTCTGTTGCCCGCTTCTATCCCAGAGTCTGCCCGTATCAGGAGCACTGATGGCCAGTAGGATACATTTTCTGGATTTTACTGTTAAAGRTTACCACAATTAAAATCATTAATACAATTAACTTTAATTCTGTCTTCTAAATACATTATAGAAGTTGTTTTGGTTCTAAGTCCATAATGCTCTGTAAATAAGCTCATACTCATTTCTCTGCTGATCATCTACTGGCATTAACATACAAAATCCAACACACTGAAGGACACAGCCCAAGAGGGGAATTTGCACACTCCATGCCTGCTGGAAGTCCATTCTTGACTGGGGAGGATAGGAAAGACAGAAAAGTAAAAGATCTTGTGGGAACATGTCTTCCACATTAGCCCCACTTATCCAATATCAATGTTTATGAATTACATAAGCTAGAGGAAAGAACAAAGAGAAACCTAGTTATTTTAACAATCTATTTTGGACAGTAATTAATCAGATCAGTCCTCCAAGGGGCTCCAAAGATCCTAAGGTAAACTTAATTCACTGTAATGAAATTAAAAACTATTGAGCTAAAAATCACAATGCCTAGCAAGTAGGATAAAAAATATCCCTATTAAAACCTCTGGTCTTTTTTAAGAAAGCAGGCAACTGGCAGCTGTGCAGAAACTAAGCWGTATAACAACCAAACGTGCACCACAAAAATGCCAGAAATTAGAAAATACCACAACAAAATACTTGTTTTCTTGAGCTTTTGTTTTAATTTTTATGCCTTAAAATGAATCACAGTTTTATGTTCCAAGGTGAATGATACAGTATTTTTCAGAGGTAACTACATATTGGATAGAATTGATCGTCAGCTTGCTTTCCATAATGCAAAAGTCTGACCTGCAAGTTCAGTTCTGAGCTACTGATTATACTTCCCATCCACAGAACAGAACAGAAATGGTGTGTTTTGAAATTGTAACTGTATAGCTTTTATAAAGCAAATAATTTTGGAACTATATTAGTACGTTTTGGTATTCATCACTGCATACAAAGATTTTCATGTATACAGATGTGTTCATCTTAAAACAATAGGGTAATTTTGCTCATGTGAACATGTGTGGATTGCCTGTGAACTATTTGTCCTAGATACTCTTTTGATTACTTGTAATTCATATTTTGCTCTCTGCAACAAATGATTAATCACCACTGTCTCTTGTTATTGTTCTTGCTCGCTGACTGGATGAACCCCAAAGAACTTTCACATTCACAAGCCTGGGACAAATATTCGTAATTACATACCTTTGCATGATTATCTGTTGCCATTTCTTTTCTCTGGAACACTCCATCCAACAAATACTTACTATTAGGAATATTCAAAATGAATGAAAGCTATGTGAATAATGAAAAAGCATTCACAGTATTCTTCTAATGAATGTTTACAATATACGTATTTTAAAAAACTCGGTGTCAGTGCAGAGAATAAGCAAGCAGATCATAAAACAACTCTAGAACAGTATCTAGAAAGTAATTACATTGACAAAACTTCTAATACAAATATTGAAATGTAAAGGAAAAAAAAAAGTTTTACTGCCAAACTGAAAAAAAAAAAAGGTTTTCCTGGGGAGTTTTCCTTTTTAAAAGTGCCTAATAGCCAGAACTATGTATACCCTCTCCCCCCAATTAAATTAAAAGTAGATGCTAGATCTTATTTTCACAAAAATTATTACTGAACTTAGAAATACCAGTTCAATGGCTACTTGATTTGTCAGGAGAATGGAAAAAGATAAACAACTCAAAGTGTTCTGAATAAATGGCAATTTAGGAGAAATACAGTGTTTCCTTGAATGCTCTTTTGGCTATGAGCAATAATGCTGCCACAAAAATCTGGTTTGCATCATCTAAATGCTTGAAAAAAAGAACACATAATTTAGAAAAAAAAATGATGGCTGCCACTTAGCCATAAAGAGCAGCACTAGTGTTAGAAATAGCTTTTCTATGATATTTTTGTTCATGTTCTGGATTTTTTCAGCAGTAGAAGTAATTACTGTGGTTTGTGARGGCAGTGTTTAGTGCTATTACCCTTAAAACACTGTACACAAACACTGAGCCTGACTCCAAAAAGGTTCAGTGTGGCTATAACCAGGGCCGTAGCCACATCCTTGCCTTCAACCCCCTTAAGAAGCCCCAGTGATTTCACCAGACATAAAGGCTGCACTCAAGTAAAGGTGTGTCGCCTTTGATCCAATTTCTTGTCTATTTGAAAGAAACATTTTTTTACACTTTAGATAGTAATTTTTATGCACAAGACTTCAACCTGAAGGAGATGAGTATAATGGTCCACTTTTGTTTTCATGGACTGCATAGTCTTTCTGTTTTCCTTAGGAAATAGACCCCACTGCCAAATCTCTCCTCCTATAATTACACTGTGAACTCCGTATTTCTATGTCAAGGAYGATCCTTTACGAACCCGAGCAGCTTCTTTGAAGAAATGAGACCCTGCATAGCTAGGGATGGATTTCTTAAACATGATGACTGATAAAATAGTTACTCATGATGATAGAGTGGGCACAGGCAGATTGTAAGCTCAGGATGCATTAGGTACCAACAATACTTTTACCAACAATATTTGAGGAGCTAGTCAGTACCAGCCCAGGTCTACTCCAGTGACCTCTTAGGGTTCAAGTTTGAAAAGGCCCATAATAGCCAACTGCAAAGTGTGCAGAAGCTCCAGTCCCCACCGTGATTCACCAAACACTGCACTCATGCAGCCACCCCACTGCCAGCCTGCTTGTCCACACCTGCCCCCAAGGCTTCCTTGCTCAGGAAGGCTTGTAAGGTCATGCGTCACACTCTAACCAGTCTCCTCTAAACTCAGCAGAAGTATTTATGGTAGGAAGCACAAATCTCTTTTCACTGTTGTCTATAATTTACAATTAATTCAGATTCCCGTAGACAGTATGGAAATACTGAGCTTAATACCAGCTCATTTTTCTCTTATTTTTACACTGGCTACTTCTGTAATTATTTTCTAGGAGGGTGCCTTTAAGATTGGTCCTTTAACTTCCTTCCAAGCCTCAGAGGGATTCTGTTGTATTGACCCTCCGACCAGCCGAAGGAGACTGGAAATGGCCTTTACCACCTGACTGACAGGCAGGAAACAAGGAATGCGGGAGGTTTTGTAGGTCTAGTGCAACTTGAATCACTTCCTACAGAAATGCGTGATAATAGCATATATACCACATGGACCTTCTGCTGTGTTAACTCTTGCTGGGAACAAAAGCAAGTTACTAATGAGGGCAGTGGAGTTTCAATATAGACAAGTATTATTCAAGAAAGCATTAGATCATGGGGATGGCCCGTTTATTAACATTTGTTTGCTCTGATTACAAAACTTTTTGGTATTCCCTTCCTCTTACTGCACTCTATCTTTAAGGCTGACTGCAACAAAGTCAATACGCCAGTTTGCGTAGTTTATAAAAATCAAATACACTTTACCAATGAGCCCACTGACGCACCAAGCAGCATGTTCACTTTAACGCTAAGGTGTGGAATCAGCAAAAATGCAACCAACACCACAGGACAATCTTCTGAATTCAAAGAAGAAATATTACCTTTCCAATCAATGGATTAAGCCCTGCAACTGCCTTTGCACAAAGGGTGGGTCTGCCTAATTGGGGCAATTGCCAGCGAGCCATTGAGCGCCCCGCATTCCTGAGGCCACACAATAGGTAAGTGGCACACCTAATCCCTTTAAATGGGATGCCTGGTGTTGCCTGCAAATCTGTTTATACTGGTTAGCRAATGTGAATTAGTATTTGCTAGCATAAATGCCCTGCTGTGCAGACCTTTGTTAACTTCAGGCTATTTCCTTGTTCTCTTAAAGCTGTTAAATGAGTCAATCTGGCCTTAATACGTTTCAGTGCTGTGCCCGCTACTTATCTCTCAAGACCATTGTTTTCTAATGCTTCCTCATGAACCTCTGAGAGGTTCCTCATTGTGACAACAATTTGTTCAATAATTAGACGTTCCTGTGAAAAAAAGACCAACGCGCTCTGTGAAAAATGAAACATCTAGATCTGGGTGGAGGGCAGTGAGAAGGGAAGAGGTAAAGACAATCTCTAAGTAAAAGATTGGTGTAGTATGAGAAAAATAAGGGATTTGGCATTCTCACAGTTACAAAAATACAAAATTAACACCTATGGCTTTTACATAGCCTATTAGCCCATCGGAATRCTGCATTAGAGAAAAAAGAGGTTTCTGTAGTCTTCCCACTGTTCTTTGGCTCACAAAGCGACCTAAAACAATGCAATTCACCACTGATAAAGCAGTGTATAGTTGCTCCTCTGTGTTCAGGATATGAAAGATGAGGTCTGTGATCCAAAGAGCTTACAAAAGAAACATCTGCAAAGGAACTAGAAACAAATTATCCTCATATCCTCAGCTCTATCACCTCTAACGTTAAAAAAAAAAAAAGAAAGAAAGAAACTTCATCAACCTCAGCAAAAAATAAACCTCAGCCAGTGAATACTCGGACCCTGGTTAATTCCTCAMATATTAAGAATTGGCAGGACTGACATCTAAATGAACATTCAAATCAATATGCATACACACACTGTTCAGGGCACAAGTTTATGACTAAAGTGCAGTGTCTTCCTTTGACCTCTTAAACTTATCTTCTGTCCCTGTTACTCCCCTATCAGTGCCTCAATAGAAAAGTAATTTTTCCAAATCCAGCTCTGATGCTCAGTAAGACTGAGAGAGAGCCAACTGCCAGCCTGGGCTTAGCTCAGTCCTGTGGCTGCAATAAATCAACACCCTCTCAGTATCTCAAAAGTTTTCCGTTCTCCCTCTCCCTTCCTCTGGCAAGCGGAAAAAGCAATGCTCATCACTAGAYGTCCTCTGTCACTTTAAGAAGTGAAACAGGAAAACCTGTACCATTTTTATACTTTTGTTCCTTCTTTTCAACTCATTCTAACTCCTTCCCCCTGGGAGTTAGCCCTCCACCAAAAGTTTCTTTCAGTGAAGCACCAGCTCTCTCTATTAAGCTTACCCACCCCTGCTTAGCCTTAACACTGGTTTCTTTGTACTTGCCTGGTGAACTGACCAGCTATATACTACAATGCCTACAATTACTAAATTACACTGCCTGTCACTGCCTTTTGTATTGCACCTCTAACAGGTGTCATTACCATGATAGGCAAATTGTAATAATCCATTCACCGCACCCTCAGTCTTAATAATGCATTTTTTCCATTTTATTTTACATAATCTATGTGTGAATACTGCAAGGAGCCTGAATGGTTGGTAAACACATGGGGCTGAAAGACTGAACTGCATGGAATGCAGGCACAAATAACAGCGTTTAGGACAACAAAACTGAATGCTACCACATTCCCGATAGACTGAATACATGCACGTACACAGATGCATTAAAGCAGTAATACTAATATGTGTGGTTAAGGAAAACATATTCATCTGAAAAAGAGACACATAAGTCATTTCTRAGATGAGGCTGCTCTTAACTCACCCAGTTGTGCCTAGGTATTGTATCATAACGGATATACCAGAACATACTCCTCAGAGATCTCTTGCAAAATACAGCTGGGTGAGGCAAGTGTAAGGAAGCATTGTGGGTTATAAATTCCATGAATGCAGCAATTTAAGTCAGGTATTGAGTATAAATTTAATATACAAACATAATGAGATACTGATTACATGATTCATACACAAAACCAAATGTTTAAGTAARGTTTAACCAAATCAGTAAGATTGGCATAGGCCAAAGGAAGCTGCAAAAGTGAAAAATATATTGATATGTTGCTGTTTGCAGTTTTCTGGGACCTGACTCATTACTGTGTTATTCCAGTTGTACACCAGCATAAATCCATTGACTTTACTCACTGGTATAAAAGGTCACATAGTAGCAGAATGGGTTCCTAGCACCCAATTTGATAATGAAGGCACTGACAGTCCTACCAACATAGTTAGAATTTCCTCAATGCAAATCACAGTTAGAAATAAACCACACAAATCTTGGCAATGTTATACATGGAGGAAAACAACAAAACACTACCAGTCACTCTTAGTTGAGAATCTCCTCTCTCTAACTCACACCTCGAAGCAGCTCTGGATAAACAGAAAAGTCTTGAAACAAGTCTGAATAATACATTGTGTGTGTGTRTGTGTAATATGTGTGTATATATATAGTGTGTATGTATATTTATTTACTCATTCAGAAATTGAAATACAAAGTTAAGATTTTTTTAGCTTTACAGGATATTAGGAGAATTCAGCTGGTCAGTCTAGCTGAGACAAACACAAGAGAGATGATCTGAGAAATCTCATTATGATTCTGTGATAGTTTAGATAATAATGCAGATAAGAACAACAGCTCTTGTCTCTCCRAAACATATTGCAGGGTTTAAGGCAATTCTGAGTTATTAAAAACCTGGCAAGAAATTTTCATGTAAGGTAGATAGTGATAACTCAGGTAGAGTTTTTCATGCTTTCTTGCCAGTTATGCAGTATTGCATGTATCCAAAAAAAAGGATGACAGAGTACATGGAAGCAGTGCAATATAGGGTAGACACCTTATATTTAARATATAATAAATTTAGAGGTGAAACAATTATTCTTATATCAATAATGGATTAAAATCCACAAAATAATGTTAAGTTTGTGTGGCTGATGAGTAAACAATAATTTTCACTGCTTTCACAAAAAGAAAGTCGCAGAAATTGAGGATGTGGAGGAACTGAATGATCAAGCTCCCAAAAAGTGCAGGCTGGCTGATGAAGCTATGCACTGGCTGAAATCAGCTGGCCTCTTCTCAGTTAGAGCTTTTGACTTTCACAGCAGTGGAGAGAAAGAAAAATAAACGAATGAAGAGAAAAAGAACTTGACTCCTCATGCACTGCAGTGGGAGGGCTAGAACAAATCTTCTCTGGCTTTATTTTCCCTAACCTGTTCTCAATGGTCAAATTTCCTATGTGAAATAAGAAACTGTATTTGAAGGACACAAATCTTTTCAGAAATTTGGGAGATGAAGGTGAGAAACGAAGATGAAGCTATAATTTCTGTATCTTGTACCCCATCTGTCTTCTGAGAAAACAATACCATGAGAAAGGGGAATGCATATCTTAAGTATTTTTTTTTTTTAAGATTGATTGATACTAGCAATCACAAAGGCCATATATGAAACRTCATTACCCTTCTCCATAATACATAATACTTTCCCCCAGAAAAATGCAGAGAAGAGAAACATCTCATAATGATTTTTAAAAATAAAAATAGTTTTCAAATGACTGAGCAACAGTGTTTTTTTTTGAGGCTTGATGAGTATTATCTCCACTTCGGGGCTCAACTACTAATGCTACTCACCTTTCATAAGTAGTCTTGGAGAATGTCATAYGTTTACGCACATGAATAATACAGGAAGTAGTTGTTGCTTAAAGATGGAAATCTAAATATTGAGAGGTCAAATTTGACTTCCAAGTTTAACAGAGTACAATCGCACCCCCAATTACAAGCTCAAGCGCCACYGTTAATTACAAGTGATCATTTGTGGGAACCTTCTTAACATGGCAATGTTACCTACATGCCCCTCCTTTTGCTAGCAATTTGACCATCATTCCTGGAAAGAGGATGACAAAGCAATGAGCAAAATAAATGTGTTAGCAGGACTTAGGCTGCAACAAAGATGTCATCAGCATGTGACAGAAAAGTGGAAGACTGGAACTGTCACATGTAGTACCAATTTTCATAGTCCACGGAGGTTTCCATATACCTATGGATGTGATTTACTTTTCTGTCAGTCTTAGCCTGCATGATTAAGAGAAGGAAAATATAAATGAAGGGTGCTCAACAAAACTTACTTCACCCATACTTCTTTACCGTATTTCCTACAGTTATACAAAGAAGTAAAACAGAGTCAATATGACAAGCTGCAATAAGTTGGCAAACATGAAGTATAAAAGCAACATAGAAGCTGCCTCATGATCTCTTGTATAATCTTTGTGAATCATGGGTGAATCATACTCCCCTGATTTAAAATGCAAAAACCGAATGGAAAGTTTCTTATTTCTCTTGTCTATATTTTAAAAAGGCTGTTGAATAACTCAAAAGACTGCAGAAAAGATTTACAAGTTGGAGGTAAAAAAAAAAATTTTACAAGGAGAGATTTAATGAATTAAAACAGTTACCAGAAATAAAATTGAAAAGTGATTCAGTTATAGCATGTAAATACTTTCATGGTAGCAGAGTCCAACTGCTAATGCAGTGTCTAGTCTGGCAGAAAAAGGAGTACAGAAAACTTATAACTAGACCTTGAAGCCAGGTAGATTCAAATTAGAGGTAGGATCCCCTACTCCTTTAATTACACAGTGATTGTAATGTAACTATTGTAATGATTACCAAGGAAAGAAATGACTTCACTACCTCTTGATACCTTCAGACCAATAGTGGATGTTTTTCTGGACAACATACTTTCATGTATGCAACTTACTGAGTTCATCACTGAAATAATTCAGTGATATTCTCTGGATTTCTTTTATACAGGAGGTGAGACTAGATGATTTAATAGTCCCTCTAGCCTTAAAAATCTATACATTTATGAACTGTGTCAATGTCTAATCATTTCCCCCATCAAGTATGACAGCACAGTCTCCCTCTCTTTCTCCCTCTCTTCCCACTTTAGAGATAAGTTTAAACACAGAATCATCAAATTACTCTCCCTCCCCGAGGCACATGTAAGATGACAGCCATGGAAAACTTTGAGGAGATAATGCTGAACTAGAACTTATATACAGTGCAAATCTGAACTTTTCAGTAAGACTGTTAGGAATAGCATGTAAATGTTGTGAAGAAATCTGGAACAAGAGAATAAGCGGATACACAGTGGCAAAGGTAAGCCTCCTCATTCACAGCACCAGAAATTAAATTCTTGAGGAATGAAATGAGATCACCTGCTACTTAAATCTCCGTGCAGCATTTAGGCATCACTGCAATAGCAAACTGCTAACAGACAAACAAAAAAATCCCACAATACTTTAGTAAATACTCTAAGATAATCTTACTGAACATCTTTTCTTCATTTCTGAAGGTCTAACATAAGCCATTCCCAGTAACCAGCAATGAGGACTCCAGAATCAACTGTAACTCTCCACCTCCCACATGAAGGCCATGACCGAACAGGCTGCTGCTGTACTACCAGCGCCCTCAACATGAAAAGGTTTGCAGGGGAGCTAATACTTTTATAAGATACAGTTTGAAAAGAGGGACATGTGATTGTGTATACAAGCCCCACTTTAGGTCTGAAAAACAGAGCGCCTCATTTTGCAATGATTTCATTAAAAACAGCAATCCCTCTATTTACATGTTCACAGGCTAGCACAGATTTCTTTATTACATCCCAAACTCTACTGAAGAATTGTGTATTTATATGGAGACAAAKATAGAGAGAAACAGAAACAGTGTGCATGTGAGTATATGTACAAAAGATACATACGTACAATCTCCCAATGCCTTGTAAGGCTACAGRAGCTACTGAAAATGTTTTCTATGACAGCAAGCAGTTATGTAACTCATACATCTCTCAATTCATCACTAACACTGAATTTTAAAACCTTCAGTCATTGCTTCTACAGTTGAACAACTAAGCTTTAGGTCTATCATACTTTTAAATATTCAAGTRTAGTGGCTGGCAGTTAAAGTCACATTATTAAGAAAAGTTAAGCATACACAATTATCAGAATGCGCAACCATTTGCCAAAATAAAACGCACTCTGGAAAAAAGTTTTCTTCCAGGATATTTTGATGACTAGGAGAATGAACATGTAATTTTATTTTGACCTTTTTTGTCTGCCTCATCTATCATAACATACTGTTTACTGTGTAAGACAAAGGTTTTCACATTAAATATGGCCTGACCAATTATATTCCAGCCTCCTGATTTATTATCTTAAGTGTTTATCTGACCCATGTCAGAATTATATGAGAGCATCAATAGTAGAATCTAGATTTAATGAAAAAAAAAAAAAAAAAAAAAGACATGATCTGGGAAGACTGGCTCTTACAGGGTCATATCTGAACACATCCAGCCTTTGGCTCAAGCTCAACTAGACTACAACACATTTCTTAACTTTCTACCATCCCCAACTCTTCCTGATACCTCTTTCTCTTTTCCTGTGGTACCACTACTGTTTTCTGTCATCTAAGCATAATCTTTAGGTTCTTTTTACCTGACATCTTCAGCTTCTTTTTACCAGCCTAGGTCTAAAATCTTGCAGATTCTCTCCGGATAATGCTAAAATACAGCCTCTCCAATCAACTGATATGTAAATCTTCCATCCAAGCTTTCAACAGCCTTTCCATTACTCAAATAACCTCTTCTCTGCCCTTGACAAAAACAACTTTACTTGTTTCTAGCAAGTGATTTTGGCTGCTTATCTCTCTTTGCAGTGCCTCTCTCTACTTTCTTCACTTCTACTTCCAATTTCCATTCCTCTCTCATATCAAATTTAGGTTGCTCATCTTCATTTTCAAGGCCGGGCCAATCCCACTTTATCAATTTTCACCCAGTACATGAGTTGGTCTCTCAGCAAATAYGTATGATTGGCCAAAGAGACCAAGTTTCCACCAGGTGAGTTYGCAAGCAAATACTCTCTCTTGCCGCTTCTCATTGTTGGCAGGATTCTCAAAACAACCTACAAATACCTATTATTTCTCCTCAGGAACTTTCTCAATGCCTTCATTAAAGGTATTGTTTATAACAAAAAACATCCCCCCAAATTTACCATATGTAGGCCACAAATGTATTGAGATCCCTGCTCAGGATGCTAATCATCGTTACAGTTTTCTCCTTTTTCTCTCCTACTGGCTCATCCTCATCTTCATACCTTGATTGCCAGGTTTTGGGGATRTTTTTTCCTGTACTTGCACAGCAACCAACGCCACAGAGTCTTGATGCAAGACGAAAGTCCTCAGTACTATGATGATAGAAGTTGCAACGTAATATATATAATAATAACTACAAGGATCTGATGGGCTGCATTATACATATAAGCTGTAGATATTGCAAATTTCCTAACTCCTGGTATAAAATAAACCTTGCCCCATGCCACTGCACCACATTTATACAACATTTCTTTAATATACTAGATAAAAGGAAGAGTTTCTGATTACTTAGTAATTATTTTCTATGGACAAGGGACATATACTTCAAACCTAAAGAATCTGTCTGCTCTTTTAAGTGCTGCTATGCTATACTTTTTTAGTGATCACAGACATATGCGTCCTAACCAAATTAACTATAAAAAATTTAAGTGACAGCACATTTTCAAAATACAACATTATACCTCAGTAATGAAAAACTACAACATCACTACATAGGAACTTATAAAAAGGGTAGAATAATACCCTCRTAGAATCACATTGGAAAACACAACAAAAAACCTACATTATGCCTTTATGACGTGCAATTAATACTACACACTTTTGAAAAGGACCACCTAAAAATGTACCCTGCTACATAAGAAGTAATCTTATCAGAACTAAACAGGATGTACATTTCAGGTAACTTGGGTTTTGAATCCACAAAGACAAGAAAGCARTATCAGCCACAATTATACAAAACAAAGATTTCAAACATGCAAATAATGATTCAAGATAGCATGTATCTCTCCCTACAAAAACCATTTTCTCTACAAAGATTCATAAATAGAACATACACAGACAGACACACAACCAAATGCAAAACTAGTTATAATGACAAGTCAGAAAATATAGAGACTACCTGCACAAAACAAATTGGTACTTAAAAATAAAACAGGTATGTTCCTTAACAGAGGATTTTCTGAAACAGAAACAGTMTCTTTAACAGTATATCATATATCTACAGAGTATGAAGTTTATCTCACTAATCAGTTATTAACTGGAGCTTTAATAGTTCCATTAAATAAGGTAATTCATTYTTTTTCTAATACTTTCATTTCATTAAGTGACTGATAATCTCATATAAATGTACTTATATTTTCCATGTACTGTACCCTACTTATGACTCAAAAAGTAAAAAATAGCAAATATCTAACACTGAAATACAACATAACCTAGGAAACTAAAAAATTTTGAATACACTGCTCAGACACCCTCCATTCCCCAYCAGATATAGTTAGTGCTTAGGCAAATATATTACTAATGTGTAATACAAATTAAGCAGAACTGAATAAGCTTTTGCCTAGGCTTACAGAACATTTTACATCTTCAATTAGATGAACAGCAATAATATTCACTTTGACTTCTCAAATCCCTTTCACAGATAGGTTAATTGGTTGATCTTACAGTATGGATAAAATTCAATACCTAAATTAAAAGTGTGTGTATGTGTGCATATATACATATATATATATATATATAAAGTATCTTTACAATTTTTGAGAAAGTTACTTTAAATAGAGTAACAAATATCTTTTGAAATGAATTAGTTTAAATCCTGTTCAGAAAAACACCTTTAAACTACTTTCATATTATTAACGCTGTATTTTTAACTCTTACTCAAATATAACTAGATTCATTTTTTGTAAATTTATTATTAATATCCTTGGTATGTGGATAAATGTTTAATAAGAAATTGATATACATTTCAAAAGAACAAATAACTGTGTTATAAGCACGGTATTAAAAAGTAACTACAACGTATTTACAGATACAAAATAAACTAATGGGGTCAAACTTAGAAGGCACTGACTAATGTTACAAGTAGGTACTTAAAAACACRCTGCATTTTCCCAAAATTCCATTATGGTAACAAACACAAAAAGATGCTGATATCCAGTTCTGTGAAGTACATCTTCTGTTCCACCCATTACACAATATCAAGTAAGAAAACAGTTTTATCTGGCTCATGGCTCAATGGCGCAGCCTATGTGTGCAAAAGTATAACACACTAAACTTAGACTTTTATAAATGACTGCCAGCCCTCAGGTTTCGTTGCATTTCAACAGCTAACCATAACTTCGATATACAGAAGTGATCAGCAGCATACCAGAAAGGCTATTTTAACACAAAATGCATGTTTAGAAATCTAAACTCATGAAATTATCCACAACATAAAAGATTCTATGCAGAGTTTGTAAACAAACAGCATTTGTACTGATTTATTTTCTGTAAAGYCAGGTCTGAAACAATGAGTCTCACTCATCTTTTATGAAAGAAATACTACAGGACATTAATATTTAGGAGATTGATACATGTATATTTAGGTACATTAATTTTGCTTGTTTTCTGCTTGTCTTTTTAGAGACAAAACATCCAACTAGATCTACCTTTTTTTTTTATTTCCAAACATTATATGCAAAGCRTAAAATATTTTAGTACTATGCTATAGGTAACAAGAGCTTTAGCTAAGAATTTTAGCACAGAAGCATGCAAACATAAGCACAATCAAATATTCTCCTTCAGTATACGCAGCTAACACGAACTAGCTCTCCTGCCTTTCCTACTCTGACCCTCACTTTGTCGAAAATAACCAAACACGGTAATTCAGCCTAAACATGATCACAGAGCAGTTACAGTACAGGCTGATCTAAGTGTGGGCTGCAAAACCTGGGCTACAGGAGACGAGAGAGAAAGGCARACAGGCAGACTGACCAGCTCAGGCCTCTAAAGGATGGAATAATAATTTTCACCTCAGTTATAATACAGCTCATCCAGTCAAAATAGACATCCCAAACCAGGCTCTGACACGTTAAAACCAATACCACTCGTTGTAAGTGAGTTCAGTAATCTTAGGGGGTCTTGTCTGGGGACGCCTGCAAGCAATGCAGGTTGTTTAGTCAAAGAGATACTCCCCTTGCTACTTTGCCAGATTGTAAAACAAAACAAAAGGCTGTATCTATATAAATATACATATACATATATAACACACACACACAAATGTTAAATAAAATGTTACTCTTGTCCCAACAAAATACGAAAATATATCAGTAAAAAATTTACTGAAAAAATTCTTATTTCAAATCTTTTAACAGTTAGCTGTTTGTATTTTGGTTTAGAGAACAAAGTAATAATGGTCTTTACAAAGCCAAGTATACTGACATAAAAAAGTCCTTTTTTCTGTCATGCAGAGTTCGTTGCTAATCCACACACATAAGAGAATATCGTTTTAAATTTTCACTCAATTCCTTTTTTCTATTATTCTTATAAAATGACCCTGCAAATCTACTCATGCTGTTTAAATACATAAGACGTGCAAAAAGCATAACTTGCATCACATTACAAACCCAAAGCAGTAAGAAAATTACAAGTGCAGAATTAGATATTTAGTTCAGAAAAACAAACTGTAAACTTGGTTCAGAATATCACTTATGTATAAGTTAATTTGAGATTAAAAGCAATTTTTTATATTTAAGGAATTTGTTTTTTAATTATTAAAATCTTTTTTTATTACAAACAAGCAATGAAAAAACCCTGGATTTAAGCTCAGACAACTCAGCTCCTTTGTTTCCTATCTAGAACAGTTGTGCAGGTTTGTTTCCAGACAGCTCAAATGATATTTCTTTATGTGCAAAAGGAATCCATACACTAGCTTCATTTTTATTTGCTAACACCGTTCATCACAGACTATTAGTTAGTAGTTCTTTGGCCATTTTCATTTTTGAAGAGCTTTTACAGCTTACAATGCATAGAAATGATAAGCTATATATCTGACATTAAATTTTCCAAACCAAAATATTATATGTTGGAYCAGCAGAGTGAGGACCGGTATCCTACACCAAATGCATCTTGGATTTTTCATAATAACGATTTTGCGCATTTATTTAGCAGTGCTCTTTAGTGCTGTTTCAAAAGACATTTGTGTTCTTCCATGAATGTGCTCACATCCTAACAGGGGCTGTTTATCCAGTAAAAGTTAAATTGCYACCCCAAATGTTTCTTTGGTTGCCTTCTGTTTGCTCATTTTAGAATGAAACTGGTCACACATATTTTCCCATTGAATTGTTCCATTAAAATAATACTAGACAACTTTTATAGACATGGTTCAATTGAAATGGATGTTTATTAGTCAAATCATACTCCTCTACAGAAAATAATTCTCCTGCTGCTTCTAAACATTTTGATCAGCCATATTCAAGTGAAAGAACAAGTGTAAGGGGGAGGAGGAAGGAAAAGAAAGAAAAGGGGAGGAGTAGTAGACAAGGACACCATGTACAATACCCATGTGATCTGTGATACTACTTAATTAGAAAACTTAAACTTTCCATAAACCTTTGGTTGGAAGCAGAAGCATTACTAATATCACACTTCCGTTTGTGTTGGTTGATTTACCYATATTTCCTTGGGTGCAGAAATAGAAAATGCAATGCACAGTTTTGAGGAAGAAATYTAATAGCACAATGTAAACAAGCACAGTCATTTTAGAAACTGAATGCAAATACAGTGAAGGGATTTTTCCAATAGCTCTTTCTTCATTACGGTACAGGACACATAGGAGAATACTACTGAATTTCCACCTCAATTACACTAGCCAACAAATTACCTTTCACCGCTAAAGTAGAAAACGTTCTTCAGCGATATTCATTTTAACATTCTACGCTGTCTCCAGGCTGAAGGTGGTCTGCATGTTGAACTTAGTACTGTGTGGGTTATAGTCTTTGTTTGCAGTCTTAACTGGGGATTGCACCTTAGCTACCGTAGTTCAAGCGTAAAAATACTTTGTCTGTAACACTATATACTGTTGCCAGCGACCCTCTAAATCCTTGAACCAACTGTGTCCTCTGGTGTCACAGAAGATAATGCCAATTTATTGCAATGTGTGGCTTTTTTAACTGATTAAAATTAAGCCGTAAACACGTGACAATGGAATTAGCACATTCAGAGAGTCTGTTTTCCCACATCCTATTTTGCGCTAGTGCGGCTGATCCCTGCAACTCTACGCGGGTGCAATTTTAATGACTTCGCTAGGTTTTGATGTTCTTATGAAAAAGCAATGCTTGGTGTTTGTGGAGAAGGTAGATATGGAAGCTGAGTAGCTGTGATTGGGGACACTGTGACATCGTTTCTGTTTTTCGATAGGATCGGTGTCATTTTCCTCCCCACGATAAGACACCTCACTGACAGAGCCCGATTAGGGAAAATTTTATTATAAAATTCACTTCTATTGAACAAGGATGGAGTGATAAACAGTTCAGCCTCAGGGAAGAAACAGGAAAAGATTTTTCCTCTCTCTTTCTCTCTTCCCTCCCCTTTTTAATTTAAGAAAAATCCTCCCTTATGAACAATTTCACTACTTTTCGTGAAAGTGATTGTGTTTCAGTTAATCAGAATTCCGAAAACATAGAGACCAAATATGTTTGAATGTTGTTCTAAAAACAGAATTGTGACATTTCACAAATTCAAGAATAAAATAAAAAAGAAGTAAAAATTGAGGACTTTTTCTAAATTACCATTTCTGACAAACTTTTTTAAAAAAAGAGTCTTCTGAAAAGGAAGATTAGATAGCAATAGTATTTCCAGTAATACTTCAGTTACTTTCCAGTAATAATTCAGTTATGTTTCTCCCTGCTTAGAAAACTGGCAAGCTGCAGGGTAAACAGGGAAAATGGATGCTTGTGGCCCTCTAATGCTTGAAGAAGGACTAACCTCCAAGGAAGAACATAAAACAAATATTGATTTTTTTTTTAATACTAAAACATCTTTGCTTCTGTGTTTTGATAGTTCACAGAGAATACCTTTAACCRGGCCTCTACTGCCATATATGCAATACACTTCTGTACACTAATCAGTATACTGATTGCCAACAAAGATGTCTAGAAGATAGTTTGGGGAACTTCATGAAAACATGGTACATGGAGTAATTCATTTTAGTTCTTTATTTTGGTAGTTTACAGTACTTCTCAGAAACACATTTATTAGCTGATGATGAAAATAATCAGCCAAAAAAAGCAAACAGAATGGAGACTGACAAAGATACTTCCAAGCCTTCATGTTCGAGTTGTAATGGTGCCATGAACCGAATTTTTTTCCTGGAACTTTAACAAATGGAAAAAAAAMCAGCTTTTTAYTTCTGAAACTAATGTCCAAAACTGAGTCACTACAGTCAAGCCATTTCCTCAAGACAGTGGACTCAAAGTTACAGGTCCTCCTTAAATAACTTTTAACTACTTTCAATAAGAACATTGCAAGTCCACTATTAGACAGGCTTAACATACAAGTCTTTCTAGCAGCATTCTAGATTTGCTTGTATTAAACAGCCATGGGAGGATGTTAACAAGCATGATAATTTTCATTAGGTACATTCATCCCCAAACACAGCACACATACGATGCAAACTTCAAATAACTTCAGTAGCATTTGTAGCCCTAGAGTAAAAAACTCACCAAAAAWTCATGCTTATTTGGCTAATGTGCCTTTCTAGAAACTGTATTTTCTGTTACCTATGGCCTTATATTAAAATGAATTTAAGTATTAACTGAAGGGCCTGTTGAAATAACACAGCAATAAAGCCATTTAAGACAGCGATCAAGATAGAGATCAGTTCCCTCACTTGCTACTTGACTGAAAGAACAAATAAAAGTGTTAAATAACATTGCTGTAATTACCAAGACAGAACGTATATTCCAAATATCCATAATTTCAAACAAACACATTCCATTTTTAAACACTGTACAAACTATGTCRGAAGTCCTTATAATGCTACCTAGTCTTATTGTAAAATACTAGATTACTATTGAATATTATTACCATGTTATTCACACTGTTGATTAAGTTATATGCTATGCAGTCCCACATAGCCAGTAAATGCTGCCTAGTAAAAAGCAGATTTTCAAAGACTGCTGCATTAGAAACATACAACAGTCAGAAAAAATATGACTAATGAAGGTAAAGATGWTCAATAAAGGGCAAGTTGGAAATCCAAAAAGGTTCTTCTTCACTTCAAAATGACATTTTAAACGACGAGTTAGTGACCTTAATATGGAAAGTAACTGGAGGAAAAAGGTGCGTCATTTGATTAGTGGTCTGCTAGACAGCTTTCCTTCAATAATTTTGCAAAACATTTGTTTCCGATTGAGTCTAACTGCAGCATGGGAGCTGTTAACAGTGTATTAGGCAGGAAAAAAAATACAGCTCAACAACCCCATCTAAACACTGAGGAATTCTAATTAGCTTAAATAAGACAGTAAGGCCACTTTCCTCTACAGTTCCTTCCCACGTAAATGTCTTYAAACCTGTTTGGAACTTGCTACTCTCAAAAAACCAACCAAACAAACAAACAAAAAACCCCAAAGCTACTTGAAGAATGTAGACAGCTTACTGTTATGATATCCTCCTCATGCTAAAGTTGGCTATTAACTTCCGCTCTGCATGTAGACTAAACAGGGAGCATGCAAGAATGACTGGCAGGAAACAAAGGTGAGATTAGAAAAGYGCATTTTTCAGTTCTATGTAAATACACAGTGTTGCAGTCTGCAATACAAAATAGCTACATCTGAACTCCAGCACCCAAACAAATAATTACATCTTCATAGTCCCTCCCATAAATACTACATTTTTTCCTAGAATATCCCCAAAGAACAGTGTTCTTCAGAGGAGACACACTTCAAGTCTCCTGGAAGACGTAAGTAATTCTATCTGTGACCCTTTAACATGTAACACACGAGATGCCTGTGYCGATCTGTGTAGCTATAAATATCTAGAAGATATTTATTATCTAGAAGAAATAATCAAACAGTCTTTTCTAAGAGGAGTGTCTGATTGGTTAGTGGAAAATTGACACAGTGGAGTGAAGAACAGCTGATAAAGAGATAATCCAGTGTGGCAATGTAGTTCTGCAGCTCTGTAGCTCCAGCCTTCATTGGGTGGTGAGTGTAGGGCGATGGAAGAAAAGGATGGGCTTCTGCTGTCTGCATTTGAAGTACGAGGGAGGCATGGTGTGAGCAAACTTCAGACGTGAAGAACAAAAGCCCAGTTTTCCTCTATACCATCTYTAACTACATGATGAAGCAAGCCTAAAGCTGAAACACTGAACTATTACATTTTCATAGTTGATATTCCATGTATGTGTTTTTCCCTCTACGAAGCAGAGATGTGAATACTTGCACATATTTATTCAGTGCACGCATAGATACATTTTTTAGAGAGAGGGTCACTATATCTATTTTAACTTGACCTTAATTCACACCATAATTTCCCAGACTGCTGTAATATATAATGCTCATTATTGGTATAACCAAACCTTTCTCAAACAGGGGTATGTTTAACTAATATCTAAAATTACATCCATAAGACCGAAATATCCATACATCTTTTCATTTTTTATAAATGAGTAATTTGGACAGAAGAATAGTACCTAAGCTGGTGGTGGATCAGAGCATGCCAGTTACAGGAGCACTTAAGCGCCCATTGGCACAGCAAGACTCAAAGACACGGTAGGTTTCAAAGAAACACTTTTTTTTTTCTCCTTCTAGAACTCTTTGCTTTCTAGTAAAGCTGCAACCACAATGTTCTCTCTCTTAATGCCACCATAAAAAATCAAAACACTTTAAAACAAATTGATGTACTCTTTAATATAGTCATCACATCATCACAGTACCCTTGCACCCTGCCTGGTGACAACCAGAGGGATGCATAACACACACACACATCTTGCCCCCCCCCCCTCTTTTTTTTTTCTTAAAGGCATTAAAACAGGCAACAAAGAAGGAGAGAAAGACTGGGAGAGATACTCAGTTGAGATATTGGCACCTTTGATTGACAAGATCTAATCAGCTTATCTCCACACTAATAAAGTTGATGGCCTGTGGAGCCGGTATATGTCCAGCTATAAGTGAACTTTTAGTAGCCAAAGCCTCAAGGGCCAGGACTAAGACTCAGCTTATCTAAACTGATTTAAATCATTTCTTAATGGGCTATTTCAATTTGATCAGTTTTCAAGGGATGGAAACCTGTAACCACTTGACTCAATTGTCTTGCTTCCTGCTGGCATCATTGCAGATTCAGTCAGAGGCACAAACTATTTTTCTACAGTGAAACAATAGAGCACAACTTATATCTCACAAATAATTCGACCTATTTAAAGATCCTATTCACTATATTCCAGAGCAAGTGTCTTACAGAGCTACCTCCCTTAACAAGTATTCAATTAAATGCTTAAATATGTTATTCCAAGTTAACTAGAGTGAACGCACTAACTAGCACTAGCAAACAGAAGCCACGTGCAAAATATCCTATACCAGAAACAGGGAACTGCTTTGCAGAACTTGAAAAAGTTTTGCTGAATTAACAAAGTATTTTATGTTTTGAGGGCTTGTCTGTCCCTCCAAAGGTAGGACAGCAGAATGGAACAGTGCGGTGAGTATGACTACAGTATTTAAATAGACTTCATTCATTATTAGTAGAATTAAACAATTCACTTCTGAAGTTCTTCAAATGCATTTTTACAAAACTCAGTACACTTTCAACTCCAGAACTGTAACATGACAAGAAAACACATGTGGCTGTATGTATTACTTTATACTGTGCAAAAGGCTTGCTTCTTCTCTCAGGGTAAATCATTGCTTCTAAGAATGCAAAAAATTTCATAGCATCAAAGTTCACTTACATAAAACAATCTGCGAATTATGAACTCTAGGYTTCAAAGAAACAAAGTAATACCTTTTGGAAAACATGGCAATATTTTGAGAGAATCATCTGAAGAGAGGAGAGCCATATGCTTACATGTACCGTTCAGACTTGCTAAGGCATGATCAGTGAAATCAGGTATGAATAAAGTATTTTTAGTCAATAGTACACACTAACACCTTAGGAATATCCTGTTTTTAACAGGCAATTTAAGCATTTTCTAAAGGGAGAGTTTTTGTATTAATACTGGATTATAAAAAACCTTAAGCAATATTTTCATTCAGATTGCAGTTTTCAGGCTGTAATTGCTTTATACAAAATCCACTCTAGTGTTATCACTCAATATCATCTTCACTGCTGTACATCTGAAGATAATTTTGTAATAAAACTTAATTGATAGAGCTTATTTTTCACTAATCTCCTAATACAAAAAAATGAAAAAGTACTAACGGTACGTATTATAAGCTATGACCCTCACAGTACAGCATATTTCTAGTTTATCAAACTAAAATAGATCCATTTTATGGCATCAAATATTTTATGTATGTTAATAATGTAGAGACATTTTCCCAAAATAGGAAGTAAATGGAAAATTCCCTTAATAAAGCTGTAGAAATAATTCACAAAGAGGCTAAGTGGGACATCTCATTTCATACATTACTAGTATGTGCCCCACTGACCATTAGTGTAAAAACTTGAACCATTTCAATATTTCAATTATGGAAATCAGTGAGTGCKCTGTCAGTGACACATATTGAGAAGTGAAATACAGTAATTTTACAGCTATAAGCTGACATACCACCTGCACAAGACCTTTTGTTTGTTTGTTTTGTTTTCCCTCTCAATTAAAACACCTTGGAATATATTTCCTTCTGTTCGGCTAAGTTAGACCTAGTATTAATYTTAAGAGCTTCTCATTAAATGTCAAGTTAACAGCTGTACTAACTACAAAGGATATCAGGAAAGATAAGAGGAAAAAATGTTCTGGTCCTCAATGTTCATAGAGGACCAGAAGTTTGAATTCCTAAAGCTTTTTCTTGAACCACAGCTCACTGTTACAGCCAGCACTCCCAGAGCATACAGAGAATTCACCAGCGTAAGCAGCCATGGAGGGGCCATCAGACCTGACAGTGGCATCACCTTCTGCAGTCCTCACACTTCAGGTTATGTTGAGATCTAGGTTGGGCACAGTGCTGCTGTGCAGATCAGATAATTCACAGATTGAAAAAGAAATGGTCTCCAGAGCCAGAAGTTACAGGAGCCAGAACTGACTTGCACTTAATCCAGAGAAGCTGGTTACTCTAGACTTTTCTTTGCTACTGAATTGCTGAGAGACCATGGACAATTTGGCGCTTTGAATATCCAAGTGCTGCTCTGCATTCTGCATGGGCTAAAAGGAGATAACTCTAAGCTGTCAAGACCGACTTGACCTCTCTGCTCCTGTGTTTTGACTATTAACCCTCCACTCTCTCCAAACTTGCCATCTTCCTGCAACACTTCTGCTTTGATCTTTTATAGCAGGATCCAACCTGCCTTGCTACTCGAAGGTGATGCAAAGCATCAAACAGAAAAGCAGGGAAACCTGTTCTATTTTTTGAGAT
The DNA here is from genome assembly GCF_003343005.1 of Rhea americana. NCBI lineage: Eukaryota > Metazoa > Chordata > Aves > Rheiformes > Rheidae > Rhea > Rhea americana. The sequence continues at coordinate 1,142,050 of NW_028186723.1, read as the reverse complement.
GTCTACGCAGACTTTTGCGGGAAATGTCAATGTAKCTATACTAACTTCCCTGACCATTCAGGACTTCTGCAAGACACAACAAACACTACATAATCATCTCGAGCATCTTTCCAGATCTGCCTCAACATTGTTTGTCTGAACTGCAGAGATTAATCTGGCTTGGTGATGCCTTCCTCCCCCCATTACATGCTAGTCTTTCTATCTGCAGTAGGAATACAGTACCACTGACCCTATCTCTCAAAGGATAACAGATGAAAAGTTCCTGAAGCTCACGAGAGTAAAGAGGCAAACCTGTATTGCCAYCAGGCCGGCAATACAAGTGCAGCTGCTTCATTTATTCCAAAACTTTAACTATTGCCTTAAGTTTGCATTTGAATACTTCATACATTGTCATTTAATGAAGAAAAAGGTTTTTTAAACATAGCAATCAGTTTGCCAAGATCACTGCACATGTATCAGATAGAATTAATGACTAAAAGGCTGACAGACCTGTGCTTTGTCCTGTGTGAATAAAAACACTACTCTCTGGACCAGATAAAAATCAGCCTCTGCCTTTTTTGGCAGTCAGATCATAACAAGGCCAAAGTAATATTAAATCATTTATGAGGTTTTTAAGTTTAAATATCAAAGTGATATATATGCAGAAGAACTGTTATGACATTTGAATTTCAGAATAGGCATTCTTTAGACATGGTAAAAACTGACATTTCAGTGTTTATACACAAAAACCGCTATGATACAGAAAAACACCCCTCTACCAATACTTCATCATAGAAAACTTTTTTTTTTAATATAGTCACGTTATTATATTGCAGCCTGCTGCAGAACAAGTTCCTGCCTAGAAACCTGTCATCCTTATGCAAATAGGAAAAAAATCTACTGTATTTTAATTATGATTTTTATAGTGATCACATTCAGTCTCCTCATTTCTAGTAGTCAATCTTTCATCCCTCTTATTATTCATGTAGAAATGTTCTTTAGGCAGCTAAAATACAGTACTTTTATGCAATGTTTTGATGAAGAGTGCCAGATAAAATGGAATGAAATGAACTGGACTACTCAAATAAGGAAAACACTACAGGTGATATAGAACTGTTTTGAGTACTATTTTCCTGAGCTATGAGAAGTAACATGTACTGCTCATCAATTATTCCATAATGTACAATGCCTGTCTCCCCAACCTTCTAACAGCTGGGATTGAAATGTTTTGACATGATGATCTCTAGGTGGAAATACTGAAGGCGTTAAAATATAGATATAAATAGGGTGATAATGAAGAACAAAATGTGTACMATTTTCTTGCAGTCATAGTTTGCAAATTAACAAGCTACTATTGATTTTTCTTTGAGGTCAATAACAACATTTATTGATCTGAGAAGTTAATACTCACTGAGGTCAATATTAGATCTCAAGGGTCAGCAAATCTGGATACTGACTTCTATTTCCTGTCCATATATAAATATTACATAGGCAAAATGGGCACATTTAATCTTTGGAGATAAGAAAGCACTGCATTTGACAAGATAGGAAAAAATGAAGAAATAAGAAATTAAGAGTAGAGCCTCCTAAGATCATTCTGGAACACTGTTCMAACATTCTAAACCTTATATTAACCTAGGAGTAATGGCTTAGTGAAATACATCTTTAGTTCAGAGCTTAAACTTTCTGAATTTCTCAACGGCTATTGCTAGATCTGATGTTATTTCCCAGAACCAAAAATGAACCCATTCTAGAAGTTAAATAATATCAATAGGAGACCAATATATACTACCAAATTAAAATAAAGCTCAAAATCAATGAAGTACCAAATACGGTTGTAGGTTTTTTTTTTATTTTACTTATTTCTTATTTTTTCTAACATGATTTCCAGCAAAATCAAGAGAAATACTCCTACCACCTCCAATGAAATCTGAATCAGGACCTTAAAAGTCATAGCTTTCTGATTTATATTTTGTTACTCAAGCATTCTCAAACATCTTAAGAAAAATCAGCAGCTAGCCATTTGTCTCCTGATAATTTACACAATTATTAATGAAGCTCTTAGAAAAATGTCTAGAAAGAGAATAAATTACAGGAAATGCCAAACCTATACAGATACTTTTGCAGCTAGATACTCYATTATAAGAAATGGCTAGTAATGTAAAATCTCAAAATACAGAAGTTACATATTGGATTTTAAAAGAACATTTGTGTGAAGACAAACTTATAGCACAAAAATGGCACAGTGCACATATCTTAGCTGCTTTAAAAGTTTGCCAGTTACAGCACTAAATATTCAGGACATTTGCAGASCTTCACATTTAAAGAACTTTTTCTGATTATCATTATGCAAAACAGAAGATGTTATTTCCATTTGATACATGAATAAGCTGTAACAGAAAGACTGATTTTCCCCATATAATACAGAACTTGAACTATTAATACTAGGATTCCAGGCCTGTGTTGAAGTTGTAAGTGAAAACATAGTTCATCTTTTTTTTTTTTTTTGAAAACATTATCTTTGTTTCATTGAGGTGCAGTATTTGAGCAAGAAAAGATGCAAGACAATGGGAGTACATAATATTATTTCCAGCGCTTTCTAATTTTGCTTAAACTTTCAAGGTAAACATTCAATAAAACAAATGTTTGTTTGCTACTAAAAGRCATTTAAGTTCCCAGAAAAAATGCATATATAATGGAGCAGGTGTGTTAGGCAATGTGTTTCAGGTGATAAAAAAAAGGAAATACGATGACCTGCTGTTTCTTATGGATAGCCTAAGTTCTATGASTCAGAAATATGCATGATTATACATTTAACTATCTATGTAACTAAAAAGAGAAAATAAAGTAGTAGGCATTGTTCTTTAAATATATATAGAAATGCACATTTSGTTTAAACCAGAAGCAGAAAATCTTTATTTAAGTAACTACATTTACTTTTATTTTAAACTGCTAGTTTAAAATTATTTTTCTACCAAAAGATTTTTTTTTTTTAAAGGAGATCTTTCAACTAAAAGGAAAATCTTCCAAAACAAATTTTAATCTTTTGAGGTATTCAGAATGGTATGCCATACCACTTTGTATTTCTTTAATACCTGTGTAGATTACAGAATAGTATTCTTATTTCTTAGGTGATTTTTAAAAGGTATTTTTTTAATTTGAAGCAATTTTCTTGGCATAAGGAGCTCAAAAAATTATTCCATTCTGCTTTATTAACATTTAAAACTAATGACTTTTCTTTTCCACAAAAATTATTGACTACAGACATGTCGTTTCTATACCTACGGGCCAGATTTTTACATGTATTTACAAGCATTTCCTCCAAAAACGGAGTTACGTACCTACAATTATTTCAAAAAGTGGTAAAGTTGGTTGGTAGCCAAGTACTATTTTATTCCATTTGATTTAGGTAACTTATCTGCTTAGTTCATTCAGAAAAAGCTGATACATCCTAAATGTAGCTCCATAACTTATTAAAACTGACCCTCAATCCTACTAGATTAAATTTACCGGATTATTAAGAACTTAAAAGGGTAGAATAGACTTGCTTGTTTTATAACACTAAATCTAGCTCTTAATTAAAAATGGAACAGTCCAAGCAAACAACTTTTTTCTCTTTTTCTGTGGGTAAACTGAAAACTAAAATAATTAAGACAATAATCTTTCTGCACAATAAACTGGAATGAGAAAAATTAGAGAAAGTATTAAAATCAACATTTTCTTTATTATAAATAGTTATGGTAAACACTTATCTAGCAAATGGTAGTGTGACATACTTATAAAGCTGGTACTGTTGCTAGAATTTAAAGATATTTCATTAAGTATACAATAAAAATCCTCTATTCAACACATTGACATTTGAGAAAACTTAAACTCAGTATTTATAATTCATTTAAGCAAATGAATTAAGAAAATATTTCTAGTCAGGCTGGGTTTAAATTGATCTTCACCTTAAAACAGAAGTCAGTTAATTTAAAAAAATAAAAACAAAAATGAATTTTCATATGGTATTAAACTTTCACTTTTACCACTTTTCTACTTGATATTACTTTCATTACTGAAAAATATGGCAGTCCTTATTACTAAAACAGCAAAAGCAATTACATACAAAGTAAATATAATCAGTCATTCAGACAAAATTTCTCAAGATGGTATTCTGGCCAAATACTGTAGCAGTTAAGGCCAAGATTTTCAACACATGGAAATGTTACAATACTCAATTATAAAAAACGGATTAATATTTGCAAGACCTATGATTAAAACAAAGAATAATGTGAATAATGAAAACAGCCAAGACTGAAATATTCTCATGATCTAAGTATTGTGCACGTTTGAAATATCCTCAAGATTTGTCCATCTATATCCCACAGGAGAGCTAAACAGGAACCACATCCAAAACTACACGAATATTCTCCAAAATCTCAAAATTTACAGAGTCACAGAAGCCATATGGAAAAGCTCACCGTAGTAGAGACCAGTCAGGCAGATGCTGGAGACCACCTTTGCACCAAAGTTTTCCTTTGCAAGATGCAAGAGGTAAACTGTGAGCTTTATTTCACAAAAATGCAAACCACATGACACCTGTAATCAGACCTATGGTTGCACTGAGCTTGACCTTGGCACAATGTCATGGAAACACATTCCAGTCTTGCAACCCCTTTTCCTAAGGTACTGGGAAAAAAGACAACCTCTTTTTTCCAGCATGCATATGCATGCACCCACCCACTTGCAACTCAATATGGGAAATGCTTTCATTCTGCCAAAGACTGCCATTGGGCACGTTTATAATCTTGACTGTTTATTGCAACTGCGGTAATCAGGCAAAGAGGATAAGATTTCGTATAAAAATTTACCTTTACATTTTTTCGAGCTAGTGTAATAACACAAGTTAAATATTAGGAAAGGCCAGAAAAACAACTACAGCATGACAGACAGCTTATGTTGGAAATTAAGAGAGATGGGAGAGTCAGCAAAATATGGAAATTGGAGGAAAAGAACGCAAATCACAGAAACAATAGGACCTTGCACTAAACTAGATGAATTTGTATGAAGAAAAGAAGAAGTCACTGTTTAGCCAACAAAAGATACAGAGAAAGAGAAATGGACAGATGGGCATAAGTAGCCTATGATAGACTGAATAAAACTAATGGTAAAATTGTGGCATTTTCAAAGCTGTGAATAACTGGCATTCTGTGGGTTGACAGTTCCTTAGCATAGCTGGTAGCAAGTAACAAGCCAGTAGTGCCCCAAAACAAGGCTTTAACAACTCAAAGAAAATTACATGTGCAAGCACACAAAGAAGAGCAGTACCGTGCGTCAGTAGTTGAGCTCACTCTGACATGAAATCAAGTCAGACAGTAAAAGGCTTCCTTTATTCAACACCCGACCCCTCCAAACGAATGCCATTAATTTCAATTTTGCAATGTGTACACTTCATTTACTTAGTAATCAAGTAAAATTCATATTACGGGTTATTAGGCCTAGAGCCTCACTTTTARAAAGTGAAACAGTACAACCAAGATCCAACAGAAAAATAGCAAAGTTTCAGTTTAAAAACAGACCTGGTGGCAAGTATTACTTGGTGAAATCAGAGGCTATGTCTTCAGCTGACACAGCTGAATAATTATGACTGAACTAATTTTTAATAAAGTTCAGTATTTATCAAACTTGCATGTTTGCAGAGTGAACATTTCAATAACTTTTCTAGACTTTATATGTCAGTAATTACAAAAAAATGTATTTTATCATCAGGATAATAAATTCAGTAGGATAAAATACTACAACATGATTTAAACTAGCTGAAGAACTGAAATCTAGATATTCTGTTCTATGTGTGTCCATACTGTGTCAAGGATGCAGTTTTTTCAAGCGTCAGTTTCCATGTCCAGCTTCAGGACAGAAGTTTGGAGTTGTTTTTTTTCCCTTCTCCAAACCCAGGTAATTGTGTACCTATAACTAGAATTTTAAGTTCTGTGTTGTAGAAAGAGTACTTGAAAGATGATATACCATGAGAACTCTCTTGATATTGACTTTACCTACAGAAAAGCATGTTCAATACAAATAATTTTTTAATACTAAACTTCGCTCTCTTGTGAAAATAGAGGAAAACACAATTAGCCTGACAGGAATTAGAGGCAGACGGCTTCAAATAAGAAATATTCCCTCCTCAAGTCTAAGCTCATCAACTTTTCTACTGGATATAAGTAGAGCCCTAGCCCAACAAGATCTCATGCTGTGCAGGGCCTATGTAATGAAAACTTCGTTACAAACTGTCAAAAGTCATGCTGCTTATTTAAACATCCAAAATAGGAAGTCACTGAAGGTTTCTTTTTACGAAATATACAGTTTATAAATTCTGTGGACAATGAAATCACCAAGAGAGGCCATTAAATTAGCAGAGCATTAATATATTTGAAGGTCAGAAGGTGGGCTTGTAATTCTATTCAGCTGTGCTCTTTTAGCTCCTAACAGACTGACCATCATTGCTGAGCCAGTATCACTCTAAGTCAGGTGATTTTACTTGGTGATAGTTCAGAAGAATCAAGTATRGTACAGGACAAGGAAAAAGATGAAATTATGGCTTAAAGGGAAGGTCTCTAGGGACAATATAACAGGATTTGAATTCGATTCATTAAAGACTAACCAGTAGTTTCCAACTATCTGAAACTTTTGGACAAGGTCTCTACAATTTAGTTCTATCAGGAAGAATACAAAACCCAGCCAAGAGAGCTTCTCAGGTTGAACGTCTCCCTGCTACAGGTAGGGACTTACGTTCTTTGTCCTTCCATCCCAGTAAGTTACCTGGATTTTAAAGACAACTTGAATGCGTTAGATAAAATTCTGACATCTCACAGTGACAAACAAGCACAGTGGCTGACAGTGTAGTGCAAATGAGGAAGACAATATATGTTTGGAGGAAAGACAATTTAGTGACTTTTTCCATTATCTCTTTGCCAAAATAAGGTAGTTAGGAGAGTCTACTTGGACTTTTAGAAACAAAAGCAAGTATTCATTTGTCTTTATATATTCTCCTCCTTTCTTTTGTTTGCCTTACCTGCTTAGAACCAAAATAAGAACCTTCATTTCCTAGATAAACGGTAACCAGCCTAGTGGGGTCCCGCTGCAAACTTAGATTTTTGCAAAAAGCTACTATAAACACATTTAAGGAAGGCCAAAGATAAAAGGAAAACAATCATCAGCTTGAGCATAAATAACACTACTTTCACTTTAGGTGACTACCAAGTATTTTAGAACCAGACAGCAATATTTAAAATGTTATGTGAAAAATTCCTCAAGGCTGAATTATTTTAAGAGTGAAAAAAGCAGACAATGCAGTTTTAGACAAAAGAAAAAAATCAAATAGCTCAACGAGAAACTTCTATATTCTTATTAATACACAAGTCCTTACAAGCTTTGCTGTGGACTAAGCTACAATGAATACTAATGTCAATATTATCAATATCAATGAATATCAATAAACACCATATTATAGTGGTAAATAAATTGGAGAAAGGGAGTCATAGCTCCAAAAAACCTGATGCTGAAATACTGTTTTTAGTGATTCAGTAGGGTGTTCTATTTCCTGTAAAATAGCTTACACAGTAGAGTTTGTTCAATACAGGTTTTTTTAAATAATGTTTTAAAGGTATCCTCTTAGTTCAGGTAGTTATAATTCAGATATTAATATTATTCATGAGTATTCTATGACAAGTGCCAGGTATTTGTGAAAATATATACAGATTTCTGCCTGTATGATCATTTGTCTGTAATGCAGATAGGAAGTATTTAAGTACAAAGTTTCTGATATCTGAAACAAAATGTTTCTTTCATTCCATCAAGGAATAGAAATGATACCACAACACCAATCAGTTGTGTAACTATACTACAATCTGAAAACTATGCTTCCATTACACATGAGAAACTTTGTTGAATAACCTATCTTTATGAATATATCTGAATGCTTTGTTTATCCAAAAATCAATCTTAAACAAGCTGGATCTCAGCTCCTAGCAAGACTGAGCTGGACTTGTCCTGTGATAGGTGACAACAACGAGTTCCTGAACAGCAGTGAACATTAAARTAATCTCCAGCTTCTCCCAGAGCAGGGAACATTTTTTCCTACTATACCTTAGTAAATCGGTACTACTGAACAGACATGATGTTACTTTTTGGATGTATTATTGGTATAATCCCAAACCTACTGAGGTGGGGAAAAAAAAAAAGCGTTTATTTTATTGGTATTTAAGTCAGTTGAAGGGTGCTGAGCACCCAAAAGATAAGTAATCTTACAATGTTGCATATAATGTGAGAAACCACAAAATAAGTTATTTTTTCTTCTTATCTTTTAAAAAGTGTAGAGGAACTTTTTTTTTTTCCTTCTAAAGATTTTAAACCTTTTTTTCAATATTCTGGAGCAGTTAAAAGTTTTACTAACTTCTAATTTACTAACAAAAATTCAGTCTTTCTTTACTTTATGGTACCACTGTTCTCACATGCATCATTTTTATGTGGCTAAGAAAATAATACAAGATCTGAGGAACAGTAGCATCAGTGAAGTCCTACTACAGAATCTTAAAGCCAAAACAAAACAACAACAACAAAAAACTTTATACTTATCCAATTCTGYAGAATGAAAATATGTTTTAAGAGTTCAAAACCATTTACTGTATGCTCACCATTTCCATAGGTGAAGGCTCTGCCATGGCCAGAGTCCCATTAGGGGATGCTAAGTAGAGCTGAAATCTTGGCCCACTGACACATTCTGACATGAATCCAGTGTTTTATCTACCATTTATTTCTGCCTTAAAATGTTTGACAGTCAGGAACAGTAAGCATTTTACGTATTTTCTCATATATGAGCATACTCAGCCAACCTACACCTCAGACAAATCTTAAATTACTGATACTTCAGAAAAAACAAATTCAGATATCTTGCATTTGAGACAACACACACAAAAGCAGGAGGAGGCTTTGGAMACTCCTAGACAAGGCAGATTACTGGAAAAACATTCCATGCCCACAAACATGCAAGGTCTATGTTGTTGCTAAATAAAAATCTTTAGCAGAGAATGCAGAGATGAGGGGGATGGTGCCAGAATTCAAATAAATACATAAATGTGGAGATACGTACATGTATATGTGCACGTGGATAAAGACAGCATATAAAAGAGAAAGTTGGAGATAGAGTTAGGAAGGTCAGAASATGATGTGCTGGAGAAAGGAGGGARGGAAGATCCAAACACAAGAAGAGAGGAGGTGGCAGCAAAGAAAGCCAGAGGGAGCAGGTAGACAATCCGACTGGCACGCAATGCTCAATTTGATGTTGCAAAAAGCAGATTGCTGGTATCACCAACTGCACTGTAAAACACTAAGGGATGGAAACAGAGGAGTAGTTCGGTCCTACCCTCTTGATGCTGCTTCTGACTGTTTGTTATAAGGCAGCAGTGCTACCCTGACATGTGCATCTGTTTCCCTCCAACGATGACCATGCAGCTGGGATGCTCCTGAGGCCTGACATCCTCAGAAAGAAAAGTATCTCCATATTTCTTCCTCATCCCCACTTTAAAGCCTGGACTCAGAAGGAGGGCAGAGGGCTTAGAGATGTAGGAATGCAATATGCCACTTCAAAATGAATTTCTGAAACAATAAACAGATTTTAATAGAAATCAGCCAGCAAAGAAAAAAATTATATATGAAACATGAAATACTGTTCCTAGTAGAAGAAACAGGGATCATGAAAAAGCTCTCTCTGATGGTGACTGGAAACCGCATAAAAACTCATTTCACTGTAAAACTTTGGATTAAGATTTCAGTAGAAAGATGTCTGGCATATCAAAGAAACACCTGAGAAGGAGATAGTGGTATATGCTCCAGAATTCAGAAGCCCCCCCCCCCTCTCTGGCTCTCTAATGAAAGGTTTTACATACAGTATTCACATATACATGTATGAATAATTCATTAAAGATGAAATAGGTGGATATTAAGTGTAAATATCTAGGACAGAAATATACTTTTTTGTTGTTTAAAGCAATGGCCACTGGAAGTAAGGTCCTGATTTTCAAAACTTGCCTTCCATTTCCACACTGTTAGTTGTATGGGGCTCAAATGGAATTACAATATGCATGCACCTGGACACACAACAGGGATGTGAAGGTCACAGTGATATTAACTAGCATAAGCAAATTACTACATATACAGAATTATGATATAAAAGAAGCAGCACCATTTACACTAGTCTAATGTAGCCCTGCATGTATAAATATCACAGTTTGTTAAATTAACACTAGGTGTTAGATCCATTTAAAATTTTTTCAAGCTGAGCAAGCAAACTTTTTAATTTGCTCGTAGTAATGCTTACTACATTGTCTACCTGCAACAGAATCAGTTTAGCAGTATTTAGTTGTTCAGTATTAAAATATTCAATTTAGTTTTTATGGTTTCACATGTTTTATGTCAGCTCTGGTGTGCATCTCTCATTTATGCCACATGAACAGCAAAACAACCCATAAAATCTGGCAGGAGAAGGTCCTTCAGGGCAGGAATTTGGGGGCTGGGGTTGTTCCGTCAGTAAAAGGAGTCGGCAATCCAAATCTCTCAAATGTTACTGTGGACAATGAGCTAGTACTTCAAATTCTATTAGTCACAGCTGGCAAGACACCTACCAGAGCTGTTTTAAAATAGTTCCTTACGCATTCTGAAGTCACTGAATCTGTAATGCCTTCAGGAGCCCTCTTAAAGACTTTTTAACACACTTTCACTGATCCTTTCACTGTACTTCACTCAGTTCTGCATCCAGATAAGACAGTAACTACTACTAAGCTAGAGAAGCAAACACACCTCTTTGTCTAATGAGGCTCCCATTTGCTTTCCAACGAGAAGGGTGCTAATATTTTGGGGAGGGCCTGACCATCTGCCTGTCAGCTAGGATACCACTACATTACGTGATATATTTGTGGTTCAGTTCAAGAAGGGAATTCTGGTTGTAACTCATCACGACATGTAAAAGCCAGTGAAATTTGCTTGGATGCTGTAGTGCTGAGAATTATTCATGTTACATAAGGGTAAGAAATAAGCTGTTCTGTCTCTTGTCCAAGATGTTTCACCTTAACTGTTCCAGAATTACCTATACCTGGAATTTCTAAATAGTAAGGAGGATTGAAAAAACATTTTAAGCAATCTAAAGTCCAGATTCAGAAAGACTTTTTCTTCTTCTTTTGATTTTTTTTTACATCACCACAATTTATGTTAGTAAAGGGATATAAAAACAGAAGCCAAGCCAAAATGTTAAGATTCAGAACAAAGAATAAATCTCTTCCCCAGAAGCTACAAACACTTCTACCAGCCCAGATAGCTAAGAATTCAGAACCACAACATGATATCCAATAATCATCCTTCACAGGGGCAAGCTCAAGACTTGGCTTCAAATTACATCTACTCAAATCTACAGAAATATCTATGGCTCATGGAAAAAAAAGAAAGAAAGAAAAGAAAAAAAGTACCTCATAAATGTATGTAATTTTGTTTCACCATGACAGACTGGACAACACGCAAATGGTGCATTTCCCTTGTGTTGTCATGAAACGTAGTTAAATCTCTATATAAATGCTACCCTTTTTTCCCTTAGAAGGTATCTGGCAGTTGAGAAGAACTTAAAGAAAGCATTTCAACTGCAGATTGCAAATGGCAATATTTATTTATATTTGTGTGCCAACTTTATTTATGACCATGAATTTAATGAAGCATTTTGACCAATTTCTCATTCAGAATTCTCCTATCTGTAGCAAATATATGTAAACTGGACAGAAAGAGTTACTACACTATACCCTGCTGGGAAAATAAGGAAGTTCTGGAATTCAATTTGAYGCTGTTAAAAATCTGAGCCCAGGGAACAGAATTATGAAATATCCCCCTCCAAATTGGGGGAAAAAAAATATGATTAATTATCTGGATTAATTCAAGAGACATTACTCTAAATTGAAACCAGTGATTTTCATGCATCTTAAAATCCTTCTGATATTCTAAGGCTATACAGTCAGAGTAAATGATCTGAAATTAAAAATACTGTGCTCTAACCCCAGCAGACACAGAAGATGAACTTCGGAAGTCAGTTAACACATGATATTCCACCATCCATAAATTAAATCATAATATTACGCTCTTGACTCTCATAGTTCAGAATGCTGTGAGGTCTATGGAACACAAAGAAGTACGTAAAGAAGCCATCACTCAGAAATCACAGTTAACAAATGAAAACATTATCTGTAGAACCATACAGCCATATTGTGATAATCCAGGTACTATTTCATGGTAACTGCTGTGAAATGATGACTTTATATTGGTCATTTTAGACCTTGGTGTTTAAATAATGAGTGGTATTGGAAATGCTTACTAACCAGGCTGTAAACCTGGTTGTCTATTCCTTAACAAGAAAGCTGATGATAACAGAAAATAAGGGTGGGGGGTGGGGGCAGGAAAGAACAGGAAGTATTCTTCAAAATAGCATTTTGTTTAAAAGTAACTAGATRAGTGAACTCTGATGTGTTATCAGCCGTTATTAAGACTTGCCATAGTTGGTAGAAACACAACGGAGACTGTCAAGATTCATTCAAACAGGCAGCGTTTTCCCTGTAATGGTGATATGTCCTGAAAGCTGCCCCTCATCCGCATCTGTGCAGTACAGMTCAGGCAATTAAAATGCAAGCACTGTGACAAACTTACTGTGCTACCAAATCAGCTACTCAAATGTCTGTTAAGTTTGGAACATACCCCTGTGAAYATTTAGGAGAATGTTCTTCTCTTTACAGTAGAGCCACACAGACTTTGACTATGACGGAGCTGGCTGCAGATACTGAAAGCTTCATTTAGTTACTCAGGAGGTCTCTGCGTAGATAYAAGCATTCTCCAAATCAACAAATGATAACCAACAAACTGTGAAAGCCTGACAGTCAGTGTCGAATTGTGTCTTAGAGATGGTGACATGAGTGACATCCTGTTCAGGTTCCACTGAAGCCCGTGCATCAGTGGCACCACTGAAAGAAGGAAGTCAGACCTCCCAATAGATCTTGGCTTGTATGAACAACTGTACGTAAGATGAAAGAGCTTATCAATTTAGAGATGCAAACAGGAAAAAAGCTTCCAATTTATCATGGTAAGTTTCAGGAATGGTAATGTGAAATTGCATTAAATTAGTTATGTGATGTCAGATTAATCCTTAGATGATCACAGAGACAGGTTAAAATAGTATATGTATTTTTGCTGATTAAGGTAATAAGAAAGCCCCAGATCTGACTTATTGCAGAGATGAAAATCATTACAATAAGCAACATACACATACGTAATTATGAAAAGACATCATACAAAAACAGAAGAACAGATAGTTAAGGGTTGTCACTTGCACCTCATTTTTATGCAAAAGAAGTAATAACGCAAGACTGGGTCTGAGAAGAATAATGAATCAAAACTCCAAAATGAAAAATTTTATTTTAATATTGGACCTCAACATAGAATGATTATACAGTAACTCCATATGTGATAAAAGCAAATTCTTCCATTGCACTGAATTAATCTAATTTCAGTCATACCTTGAATCATCACGATCCATAGCAGGAACTAAATATAATTAATCTGTTTTTGTAAAAATCTTCTGCAAAAATCTATATTGCAATTTTAAGTCTTCAACTTACATAATACTATTACATTTTACTACATTACTAATCTCCACAGAGTTTAGGAAAACAAGAGCTATATAAATCACTGCCTGCGATGAAAAGTAGACAGACATGTAGATAGAGTGAATTCGTTTAACTCCATGGAAGTCAATGCAGTTACACCTGCTTTTGGTGCCTTCTCTACAAACATGCATTTGTACTTCAACCATATTTCTCAGAGATCACCACAGAGATGTTCACTGGAAGTTAATATGATCACCATCTCTGTAAAAACAAATTCTAAAGGGAGTAAAAATGGAATAAGATCTCTCTTCCCCCAAATGACTAGGCTGAATTTTTATATACTGTTACTCTGTGAAAGATCTATGCTCAAGTAAAGTAGATCAGAAATCATGTTTTTGACCTGATTAAAGTAACCCGCTAAAAAAAAAAAAAAATGTTAAAATGATTGATGGAACAGATCTGAAAATCTGCAGGAAAACAA
>NW_028186723.1:1059386-1125205 GCF_003343005.1 Rhea americana | reverse complement strand
AAAAAAAAAAAAAGAAAGAAAAAAGAAAAAAACACAAGCACTTAATAAAATTTAAAACCTTAAGTTAGAGTGCTGTAATTGAAATCATGATAGCTAACAGTGGTGCGTATTCTTAGGGCTCATGGTGAATCTAGATAATTAGTGTTAWTTTTTCTTATTTTGTAAAGGCATCTTTTCATAACATCTGCTGATTCCTCTCAGAGCCCACTAGAAAAAAAAAAAGAAAAGAAAAAAGAACTATAAGCCTGCAACACAAGCCTTTCCCCAAATACAGTCCACTTGCCCCATAGTATTAAAGAACAATTAAATGTTTAATATTTTAAACTTTTAAAAAACATCCAAAACGTGACACTATTACATAGATAAATCTCATAAAATAAAGTAGTAGAAAGGATATTACTGGGGCGGAGGGGGAATTAAAGGAGGGTTTAAGAGATAAAAATCCTAAAAGTTAGAGAGGAGGTACTTTAAACAAAGCAGAGACTGGGAGTGAGCACACARAATAGAACATTATAATCACAGAACAGACGCACAGGGCTGTACTGGTATACAGTACAGAAAAGGCTATCCTGCTATGTTAATGGGGGGAAGAAAAGGGAGAAAGATTTCACAGTCTAATACTATTATAATGTAGAAGAGCTACCCAACAAAAAGAATAAGCATTTCATTGTATATTTTTATATACTATATAAGCCACATTTAATCTAAAAAGTAAATTGTAAGTCCACAGTTCAGTCTCACTACGAGCAACCGGAATACTAAAGAACTGTGAATTTGGTGCTAACATTAACTCAAAGCTGTTTCTTACCTGATTTCAGAACCTTTCCACCCAAGCCACTCTATAATAAAACCTAATTTTTGTTATAAGTGATGGTGTTATTTACACTGTTTGGTTTTGGATGCACACTGTCCTTTGGTCATGAAATCAATGCACTACAGTAGCAGCTGACGCTTTCAACCGCTTCGCACCCCTTCCCAAACTCCTTCTCCCCCGGTATCCCCTACTCTTTGTGAGGTGGGTAGCGAGGTGATTCAGTGCATCTTGTAGCTTCAGAAACAGCCTCTGCCTGGAGTTATAGAAGGAAGTTTTGCAAAGTGGCRTGCTATCACTAGAGATTTAGTCATTCCATGTGGGCTGGATTCAAACTGAGATCTCAGAAACTAAAAAGACAGAGCGACACAGCCTCCACAGAATTCTGTGTACTGCACGCGTGTTAGAATAGAGCCTTGTAATGAAAGGAAGTGCAGGTTTTATTAACAAACAGTATGGCAAACCACAAATTCTTTTAAGATCAGTTCATACCTCCTTAGGAGAACTATAATTGGGGATGCCTTGATGTTTCACTATGTTATGAGTTAAGAATTATGCCTGAGTCACTGTACTAACCTTCATTTAAACCTTAATGTGCATTTTGCACTCAGTATAAAAACATCATTATGATTACAACCTACATAACATGCAGTGGGCACCTAAGTACAGAGAATGTTAAGAATTGTTTTCTAAATTATTTTTTTCTCTCTCTCTCCTTTTTCAATTTTGATCTAGAAAAAATGATGAATCTCTTTATTTAGTTCTATTTGCTACTGGCTATCAAAGCATGCAGAATGAGAAAAGTAACTTACAAAGCTAAAAAAGAAAAGCAAAACCAAGAAAATTATCATCAATGTCAGAATTTTAGGTAAATGCTAGAGAGGATTTATAAGCTCCAACAGATTTGACTGATGAGTTCAGTACAGCTCTCATGTCACAGCCTTTGCAGTAACATTCTGAATTTTCCTATTTGTCTGTAGCCATTTCAAAAAGAAAAGTAGTTAAGTGGCAGCTTTGTTCATTATATTCAATTTGATTTTCAGTAAAATTTTGAAATTAGAAATGCTAATTATAAAATCACAGTAACTGTTTGCCAGGAAAAATGATCCCACTACCTTCTTCTACACAAGCACAGGAGCAGATATGCAGGTATTATTAAAGGGATGAGCAAAAGATCCTTGTTCTTCTGAAAGTAAWCTCAGAAATCAGGTTGCATAACCCTTTGCAACAATATTGTCTTCTGCTTAAATATTGAGACTATGAACATGTTAGGGAGGGGACCTCAGCAATGATGGGAGGGCTTTCACAAGATTAGAGGTTTATTTTGTTTAATTTTTAACTGCTTTATTCTGCAGCTCCAAAATATCAATAATCAGGTCCACTCCAGACCAGAAAAAGGAAGAAAATATAAAACGTTCAGGAAACTGGTGAAAGACTCTTTACATCACAAATATCCTCATGTTTGTAAGAATTTCCTGGAAATGCCCTCTATCTGTTTCTTTCTCATTCTTTGTCATCACCAATCCTAAAACGTAAAAATCCACTTCTCCAGAGCTCTGTACTCACTACTGATATGTCTGGGCATAGATATTTCAATCAGAATATGCCAGACAAATATGCCATACTAAAATATTCATGCTTCTAAATATATTTGTTTAAATATGTTACGAGTTGAAATTCTCCATACAGAACTCTTCAGAAATTTGACCTATAAGTAACGTTGACTTTACTGAGACCTTATTTTTGGTGGCTATAGAGAAATAATAAAAAAGCAGTTCAAATACATGTTTTGCTATAGCAAAAGTAAGGGAGGATATTCACTTCAGAAAATATGCTGAAACATTTGAGGAACTGACCATTAAAACAGACTTCCTACTCTAAATATTTATGAATCATTTCCTAACTGAAAGAAAGGTGTTCTGGAATACTGATCTCTAGTGTTACACCTACAGATCTACAGCATGCACAAATAAATAATAAATATTGATACGTGTGCATAGGTCTACGTGTATTTTCAGTGGGTATACAATACCCCTAGTAATATATCAGCTATTGCAATAGCTCACACCCAACWCAAAACATTATGAAATACTGTGCAATTTTTATAGTATTTCAGCAGTTTTCTTTACCAAAGCAATGCTTTCACTTTCTATACCAGTGTACAACTGTATTTACCCTATCAAAGATTTTGTGATGCAAACAAGATTATTACTGTACCTGATTTGATCATGGTATTCTAGCAGAGATCAAATAACAGTTTTTTTTTCCTTCTTTTTCTAGTGCCTTTAAAAAAAATTCCACTATCAAAGAATGTTAATTTTCAAGGTTTGATCTAGAGATTCCCATGTAAGTATACAATTATTAGGAAAAAAGAGGCACAACAGTGAATATTTTAAAGCAATGTAATCAATATTTTTGCTTTGTGTAGATTTCCCTGCAACAATGAACAAAAAGATCTACTTCAGATTTAGAAACTCAGCTTTAAAGGGAAAGCTAGACAACAAAAAGCAAGAAAGTACTCACCTCTTCACGTAATTTTATCAACTGCAACATGAACGCACAAAAAAGATAAAAAGGAAAGAAATGGCAGGAAAGAAAGATCAGTTGTGTGACAGGATACAGAATTAACATTGACAATTTATCTGTTTACATGTTTAGCATTTAAAAATCACAGACAAACACATTAAAAGAACCTAAACATAGACTACATGCAGAGTTTTTTGAACGAATAAAGATCACTTTCTCACACTGTCACATTAAACAAAGAGAATAGTGTGAAATTCTCTTTTAAACTACATCTAAGACACCATCATGAAATAAAGGGGAACGACTTCATAGAAGTCTATATTATAAAGAAAAAAAAACAAGTTTACTATTCCTCTCTTCGAAGATTGTACAGCTGAAGTGGTTTTGTATATACAAGTTTTCAGAATGTTTTCTGTATATTTTAGTTGTGACAACTGATTTCTCATTTTACTAGCAGATCTAACTTATTAATAGATGACTGCATCTTTATAGCATGTCAKCAGTATAGCAACTTTTTTATATCTTAGTTGTATTGTAAGCATATTATCTATTTTTATGATTGAACTTGATATAGCAACCTTTTTTTCAGTTAAAATGAAGCAGTTTAGTTAAATGGCTCAGAATTTTGATTTATTGCCTAGCATATTTAATAACAGACAAAGGAATAGGGACCAACATGAAACGTGATTGCCCTCAGAAAAGGCTCATTCCAGATTCTTAATCCTAGACCACTATATACTCTGCATGTGTGTGTGTGTGTGTGTGTGCGCGCGCATGTGCGTGTGCGTGCAATTTTATTTAACATATGCCTGTAAAATCTAACACAATCTATAATACTGCTGTGGCAGCTTTACTATAAAATTTAATAAAATCCAGTCTGAATATCAAGCTATGCTGCAGTATGTTCTCCATTTAGAGAGAGATGTATCAATTATTTGTTCTCAAACAAAAACTACAATCACAACACATGCCTGCACAGGAGTGCCCCTTTACCAAAAAATTACAGTTCTCTCACCAATTCCAGTTGAATTGAAAATTACAACAGCTACATCATCATCTCAGTTTACGCTGATACTTCACCTACAGTTTTATAACAGTACTTTTCAACGTGTGCGCAAGCTGAGCACGTTTAAGCCGAAGTCCCTCCCGCGCGGCAGCAAACAAAGGGGCTTCCACGATCGCCCCCCGTCTCACACGGCTGCGCTAGAACCGAACCCGCGTCTCAGCCTGGCGCCAGGCCAGGCCGGGAACCCGACCGCGGCGGCGGSGGCTGCTCCCGCACGGGCTTCGGCCGCAACAGCTCCTCAGTGCCTTMCGTAACGGAACTTTGCTAGAATTTGGCAGAAAGAAAACCATACTGTCCGCCGAACCAGCTCGTAAATTCAACTACTTGGCCTACCATAAGTCAGGCCCTCTCTCCCCTCCGCCCCCCGCCCCGGCTTTTCCCCGAAAGGCAAACATTAAGTCTCTTTAGAAAGGGACGATCTGGGAGTTGATCACATCGCTATCTTTTCTTTCTGCGGCCACCATTCTTCAGTTGGCTATCATACTTAAAGGGCCAAAGTTTAAAACTATSCCCTGCAATAGAGTCCATTTGGGCATGCCACCCTGCTATAATCAATGAGAGTTTTAAAATGCTGCACATTTGTTTTTTCAATAGGTCCCAAACAAAAATGTTCCATCTTGTTTGTGCTGCATGGCTGAATTTAAGCTCTGCATGGGATTTGCAGCTAAGCTAAGTAATGGGAAAGTTTTTTTTTTTTTTTTTTTTTTTTTACGTTGGCTGAAAGATATTCATTCAAATTAACAAAAGATGTATTTTTCCCCCATATAACAATGCTCTTGATGAAAATGCGTTACCTTTACTTTTCTATTTTGAAATATTTTCTGGTATTTTTATCATGCTTACCGCTCAACTGTAAACAGAATTAAGCTGTGTGCAGCCACCATTTTAGGATATGATAATCAGCATATTTTTGAAACAAAGATTTTTTTTTTCCCCCAATACAGAATTCGATGCAAGAGGTAATCTGTTCCTTTGTAGGCTAAAAAAAAAAGGGAAAAAAAGAAAAAAAAAGAAAATCTGGTTTACGCTGGTTTGAACCAGTGGAATCTCTTGTGGCTAAGCCTTCTGCTGTGACTGAAATCAAAACTGCGSCGCAGAGAGGGAGCGCGCGCGCGCGTGTGTGTGTGTGCGTGTGTCTGTGAGGCCCCTCACGTGACATACAAAACTACCGATTTTTTTTTTAAAGCTGATAACGCTACTGCCGTCTCTGTCCGCATATAGATAACGAATAAATGCTGAACTCTATTAAACGTCCTTTACACATTATCGTGGGTCGAACACACAATTTTCTGAACCTATGATGACAGTCTATTTATTTTGCTATAAACCCTCGGCATGTAACGAACAGATTTGTGTCTGGTAATGATCTGCTCTGCCAGGGCTATATGAAATGATACCGACCTTCTTTAGATCTTGGGGAATTAAATTGACCAACTTCACCCCCTGGTCTGGAGCTGAAGTCTGACACACTTTATGCACAGCAAGCCCAAATCTAATATTATCAGAACTTTGTAGTCAGAAATTAAGTAGCCACAAAATAKTTGTTCACCACAAATCATGTATAGAGAGCGTGTGTGTGTACRGACACACAATTTAAGCTTCTAGTGTGAATTCAGTTAAACATATTAAGGAATGTAGTTGAGAAAGAGAAAGGAATAGCGTTGAATATTTCAAGAAAGTGGCTAACACGGTACATACCTGACACTTTTGGTGGAGAAGAAGGATTTCCRCTTTAACCCTACATCTACTTTCTAAAAGATACGAATCATCACAAAAAATAACTGTATAATTAACGTGAAGCCACAACTTCAAGCAGTGAAACACTGCACTGAAAAGCTCAAAACTTTCAAGGGATTTGATAAGCCCTGATGGCCACAAATAAGACTTGGAAGTATCAGAGCCTGTTAAACAGCACTCCTGGAAAACAAACCACCACACAATACTCACAGGAGGATTTCGGATTTGGGGTTGTGGGTTTTTTGTTCGTGTGTTTTTAAACGGGAGGAGGGATGTCTCAGCCTCAGATGCCTCATCTGACTGCACTCACCAGATGCAAATTAAGATGAAATTAATGGATTACTTTATTAAACCCTATGTGCATTCAGAGCATACCTTATTAAACAGACATGAATTTGTTTTAAAAAGAAGTTTTGATTAGGGGAATTGTACATTTTTCACAACACCAGAAGTTTCTGTATATTTTATCTATTAAAATTAGTTAGATCTGCATTACAAGGCAACRCCACTTAAAACATCACCTAAACATGATGATAACTACTTACAGAAAGCATATAGAGGAAAGGGGGGAAAGAAAAGAGGAAAGACCAATAAGCATAATTTGCTCATTCTTTACTCAGCTACTTGTTCTTAAGTCTTTCTGCTTGGAAAAGCAAGTGAAAACCTACTGCTACAACTTCTACTGTATTCAGTACAGCTTTTAACTTATTTCTGTATTTTGCTATAATTGTACCTTTGAAACTCAAAAAAAAAAGTTAGAAGCTGAATCAGCAGAAYACTCAACTGTTTGCTTTTCATATAGTGAACCATTTATTACTAGGTACTCAATATATTCATACTGGTCAGTATATTGATCTGTCCTCCTCCTCCACAAAAAAAGTTTGAAAAAAATATTAATCATGATGACAAAGACCATACCTARAACACTTAAGTCTTATCTCTGTTTCCCTTGGTTGACTCCCAAGTTTAACCAGATATTTAACATTTCTATTGATATATTTTATGAATCTTTCTGGTTTGCTGTAGGAGCAAATCTTAGCTGGCAACTGATTCCTTCACCACGAGAGGAACCTCTCCTCCCTTCCCTCACCCTCAAAGTTGGAGACTGAATCAGAAAATAATCATCTTTCGATTTAACTAATTTAACCTAGCCTAAACTGATTCAGAAGTAGAAGTCCTGTATGAGTTGGGTGGGGGGGGTCAGTCCATCTATCTACACTTATTCCCATTAAACAAAATTAAAGCAAGTACTAGAAACATATTCCAACATTTTACAGGGCTACAAGTTCATCATACTTTCTTTATCTAGTCCAAGTTTTCTATTGATATAAAAATATGTAGGAGCGAAAGCATGGTAGCCCCTGGGTTACTAGGTTAAACAGATAGAGACAGTATGCTCCTTGTTTAAGTAAGAGCCCAAACCTTACACTTGATCTGGATRGCTGCACCCACTGGTATGCTCTACTTCAGACTAGAGTTTGTGTAGTGACTGCTTGTACCCATACATACATGCACAGAAGATAAGCACAAATGTAAATCATGRTATTTCGTAAGAAAAAGATTGAGAGGTTGATTAATGGAACAACATAATACATTTTTTAAAAAAAAATATTGGCCTTCACATATTTAAAAGAAATTAGACATCTTCTTTATGGTGATATTTCATAACATTTTTCAGGGAAGAAAAAGTAGTTCAGAATATCCAAAAGTATGGAGGTAAGAATATGGGTTACAAAAAAGGATTTTGATTTCCTAAAAGATATAAAATTCCCTTACCATCTGAAATTTATTCCATTTAAGAAGCAATCATTTGGAAAAAAAAAAAAAACATGTTTGCAAACAACTGAATGTATCATTCGCTTCATTGGTTTCATGAGATCATGTTTCTTCCATCAAGTATAGAAAAGAGATCATAACTTGCAAATGGTGCACATGTGAACCAGTTATCTAGTCATTCCTTAAAAAGCAAAAATAAAATATTTTATCTCATCCTTACACATAATATATTCTAAGTAAAGCATATCACAATTGCCCTTTTATGTCTGAAATTGAACACCATTTTCTTGAAATGTAAAAATAGCAGCATCTTAAAAAAATTAAAATAAAACTCTCAACACTTACAGGACTGTGGTTATGTTCATGACATGCAAACTGTGGAAGTTTTTTCCTTAAAACTATCCTTTCCATACATAATTTATTTGGGGATAGAAAAACTCTCAAATTTTGCAAAAATCCTTGCTATAATGTATAAATACGATGATTATTATCTTTTATATCTACTTCTTTGCATGGACATTAGAGCTGTTATACACTACAGAGTCTTACATTTGCAGATAAATTGCATTCTGCATATAATTTCATTAATATATGCATTAAAGTCTATTACAGGATTTAAAACTTAATCATACAGCACATTTAAAATGCCTTATAAGATTAGGGCTTAGGGGGTCTTTGTTTTAAAATTAATTGTACTGGGATAAGTCTTAAAGTCTTACTTTTTTCTATCCTTAGCAAAACTTACACCGAAGGTAGAAGATACTAAAAATTTCACAACATGGCTCCATTTTGTTCCCAYGTTTAATACTGCATTTATCAAGTAAATGTTTATCAAACTTCACTTATGCTACCAAAATAATTTAAACTCTATCTCTCCAGAAGACAAAGTCTCATATGTAAGAAAACTTTCAACAAACTTCTAACTCAAAACCTGTAACTTTGATTCCAACTGAGATTAAAAAAACTATTTTCAGGATAAAAAAAAACAGACAGACCCCYAGAAATTTGTTTTCAAAGCTAGTCAAACAAGTTTCAGCACCAAAGGAAATATTAACATGTCAGTCAAAGTCCTCTAAATATAATGTTCTCTTTAAAATTTTTAGTAGTCTAGTAGGATCCTTACTGTAATGTTCAGAACAACAACATGGGTATAAATTTTGAAAAAGCTTAAAGGTTATCAGGCTTTACTTCATTAAAAGAGGTGGATAGCACTGTACATTCAAGTGCAACATGCGTTATGAAAGCTTACTTTTATTAGTACAACTTGTATTTTTTTGGTACAAGGGGAGAAAATCTGTTTAGGGAAGGAATCACACAAGGAAACTGAGTGGAGTTCTGCCTAATTCTAAGAGTGCACTTTCATTTGTTTTGCCTGCCAGTGTTGATTTAATTATACTGCATTATTATCAAAGCTGCATTATGTACTTTTTTTATTCCTTTTACATGTGTTTGAGGTGAAGACCTTGGCTTTGTCGGCAAACAGCGCGTTTCAAGTTATTTCTTAAGTACTAAATAATAAAGAAAAGAGAAGAAAAGATTTTTTTTAAGATAGCAGACAGTGATCACAAGTTAAAGGGTTAAATGTAAGATCTCCAAGAAACATTTTGAAGTTGATTAAGACCCCAGCTTTGCATTAAACAGTATCACTTCCACATGAGTTGTTGCTAATGCTGTTAAGGAGCAGCTTGAGAAGCCCAGTGTGCCAGTGACCTCCTTCACCCCCCAGCCACCCACTAGGGCTTCTTGATTAGCATCCTACCTGGTTCTCTGAGGAATTCCCATCATCCCCTAGGAGCTCATTCCGCACCTCATCACTGTAGGCGATCCGTGACCTTTTCTGTAAAACAAAAAGAAAAAAGGGTTAGGAAGTAAAGCTCCGAAGCCATTGGTATCAAGGCTGATCATCTTAAACCTCGAGAGCCCCCTAATGGATACCTACTTGATTAAAAAAAAAAATCTGCAAGAARAAGTTATTAAAAAGTTCTTCAACTGCCATATTTTGATAAATCATCATGGCAAAACCTGAGCATGTTTGGCGTGATTTCTAAGACAGTCACATTCCTCAACATTTCATCACTGAAAGTAGCCTAAATAAAACTCAAGCTACATAACGTGATCTTTGGTCTGTTAAGTAGGTAACCTTAAGAGGCTATATCTGCTTACACCAGAAGCACTGAAGAAATGCATGTGTGGGACAAATGCACTCATCTGAAGAACGCCTGCTAGGTGGGCTGAGAACTCAGACCGATGCTGCAGTGATGTCATTAAATAGGAAAGGAGGACTGAGCTTTTCCCATATCAAAAAGATGACTTTGAACAACAGACATGTAACAAAACTTAAAATTACATATGTATAAAATCAAAAGGCTTTCCTTTGCTGTTAAGGCTATGAAGGCCTACAGGGAAAGGACCAGAAATCAAAGTGGAAAAGAAAGGGGAGGGACCAACAGTATAGTGAAACATCAATTTACAGCAGTTTGGGGAAACCCCCCAAAATTGAGACAGACAGTCACACATTACATTGTTATGAAACAGTCATTATTCAYAGTTTATGAGTTCCAGACTTTCTTGGCGCTGTTCATTGTATTGACTCTAAGCTAGATCAATGACAATGAATGACTGAAAGGAAGTGACTGAAGATTACCCAGGAACAGGACAACAGGGAAGTCCATAAACAGACAGTAGTTCAGCTTGCAGTTTCTGTGTTGGCCAAATAACAGGTTCTTTAGCCAGGCAATTCTTCTACACTCACCATTAAAAGAGGGAAAGAATTTTTAAAATATTTTTAAAACCTTTTTATTTGAGTGTTGTTATGATCTGTTTTACTCTTCCTAAGAGGAAGAAATCCAAGAGTAGCAAATACCAGGAGTAAGGCCTTTCTTTATTGATTGAAGTTGCCCACACAGCTCTGTGGGAGTAACCAGTAGTGGGAGCTCAGCAGAAAGAAATACTTCCTCTAACCTTCCCTAAGTGACAATCACACCAAAAAATGTGTTTGAGACTGGGACACAGAAAACAGCTCACTGGAAATTACACTGAGCACCGGGAAATTCATTACCTTTGTGATGAATAGGTTTGAAAGTAGGTCACCACTTCCACTAGAAAACTAGCTGTTGAGTTAGCTCTAGTAAGGCTCATCTCGGAGCAGCACAATTCAGCTTTTTATCTTCTGTAATTCAAGTATGCCCTTTATTACCATCATCATTGCTACAATGCTTACCAATATGTGATTCAGTTGCTAGTGTTCAGTACTAGATTATATACTAAAGCTACAGATGTACATAACAAGCACAAAGCATACCATGGACCTACTACAAGAGCTGAATTGTGCCAAATCTTTTGGAGATCTCAGCTGTCACAGTTTCATACTAACCAAGCAAAAGTAGTCTACAGCATTAAAGGAAATGAGAACCTTTAAACAGGCTGTGGTATCAGAGCTGCTTGTTTAAATTATTCATTTCATCACTATGGGGGACTAAAACACTCCACAGTATGCAAGAATATCATATGGAGATAGGTTTTGTTTCTCTCTTTTTTCACCAAAAAGCCAACAAATTGGCATAGATTGCTCAATTATATTATTTTCCTATTTTTATTTGATAAATATCAAGCAAGGGAAGAAATTACAAATAAATGCCTTTTTTTTTTTCAGTTAAGCGTTAATCTTCTCATTTGAGGTCCAGTAGTTCAACTGTACACTCTTTCCATTTTACAACACAACTCAGATGCATTGATTCTGGTAGTGTTAAACATATTTGTCATTATCAGACTGAAACGGAGAACACAATGCTTCATGAGCTTGTTCTCCAGTGAACAAGTTGTCTAATTATATATAGAGACTGAGATGGTCCTTGGTTACACATCATTTACCTGAAAGATTTAACTGGCTGATAYTCTCATTCATAACAGACTGTATGCAAGAAAAAGAGTAAGAATATTCTTCATGGGAAAGAAAAAAATGCTAACAGCGATACAATTTCTAAAGGCTCTTTATAATCTTTGATATCATCATCACTGAACTTAATAAATATATTTGTATCATTGTTCTTTTATTGCAATGATCTGTCATGATTTGAAAACCAGCAATTATATTAAAAGAAATAACCCTTTGACTACAATTAGATGTAACTCTTTGCCATAATCAATAAATAATTTGATACTACTTTTGATCACAGTTTCACCACCAAATGAATCAATAATATAAAAGGAAAGGCCTTTGAACTAAAATGTTCGTTTGTTCTTTCAGGATTTGTCCAAAATATCAATATATTTGTATCTTCAATTACTATTCTTATTTTTATGAAAGTAACATTGCTAATATTTTCAAATGCAGCTATCAAAATTAGTGGTAACAAAACAGTTCATTTGAACTCAAGAATTATCTTTAAATTTTTTTTTTTATTTCAAAACTATCAGCTGTTTATAAATATGTACTTTAGCCAAGCACAAGAATGATAGTTTGAGCTGGAAATGTCACACACACTGCTACAGTTTGAAGGAACCCAATTCATAATGCATTTTATAAATAGTTAATGACTTCTATACATAAGCTAACCAGGCAAATCAAGAAATTGTCAACACTTTTAGTCTTAGTTGTCAGTTACCACTGTCTACTGGTACTTTATATGTATGTTTTTAGAAAAGAGAAGCTTTACAGAGTGTGTAATCCAATGCATTTTCTGGGCAGCTCAATATAGGTTTGAGAGCTTCTATACGCAGTTTTTCATCTGTAAAGGTCTGTCATATATGGAAGTTTACCTTGTATTTTGTTTTTTCTTGCATATGCATATACAAAAAGTCCTAAGCACACAAGTGTTTTTAACTCAACATACACGTTTGCATTTGAATGTAGTATACACATGAACACACAAATGCACAAAAGAGTTAAGCTACTTTCCACAACAACTTCAAGACAGAGAAAGTTTCAGGAGCTGCTTTAAATATACTGCAGTACCCCGGCCTTCTGACAAGGAAGAATTTCTGATTCCAGGCAGATCTYACTCGGTTTATGAACAAGATTTTTGCATACTGATTGGGTGATTTTCTTAAAGCCCTGTTCAAACAGATACACTTGCTCAGTTCTGTCTGGCAATTTGGCTTTAAACAATCTGTCTACTTGACCCAAGCCTTAACATTTCCCAATAGAACTGAATGCGTTCACGGGCAAGCACAGCTAAATTAGAATTGAAATGAATTAACTCAGCTTAAACTAATTAAGAACTGTGATCTGCAGTACCACCCCCCTGTATGATTCTACATGTGAAGCAGGGTACATGTAACCAGACTGTAAGAATTCTGCTATACTACTAATCCGAGCATAACAATGAAGTTCGTCTATTACTAAAGCATATGAGAAGTTAATTTCCATGGCCTACACATGGCAAAGCAATTGCTTAAATTGCCTCACCTGGGAATTTAATACAATGTTATCATCAGACCAGCCACACTGTAAATAGATTTATAATGCTTTCCATGTGCTAGGCTAGGTTGCATATGAATTAAGTAATGATCTGGTATTACAATACAATCAGCTAGTTCCCACACCTGGCAGACAGGATATTTTGCTAAATTATTACCTATACAGCTACATCACAACATAAAAACAGAAAGGCAATGGGAAGAGAAACAATCTGCATGGTATACAACTGATTTTTACATGGTAACCWAATAAGATGTAGATAGAAAGAGGTGTCCCAAATAATCTGTTTCCAACATCTGTATAACAGAACGCATACTTATTCATTTCTATTCAATTTTGGCCTAATTTTCCGCATTCTATACTTTAATTACTCATCCACATTCTGCAATGCTCCCATTAGTGAAGGCCAGAACTAGCCAATGCCCCCTCATTCCAGTGTACTTTCAGCAATCAGCCAAATAATTGATATAAAGTACCACATATTTTTATACCTGGACCAAAGAATAGCTTTGTTCCTAAATGCTAAGCAATTCCCTGAACAGACAACCAAATCTAGACACATTTCAGACAAATGCCACTGTTAACCCTTACATCCCAACCTCCCCCTTTTTCAGTCTTAATGTTTTAAGGATGAATTCAACAGATGATTTTWKWTATATATATATATAAAACAAGTATAAACAAACAAAAAGCTTATTTATCCACAAACATCTGTTTTCATACAAAACTCATTAGAATTTCCTAGAGCCTAGTTTAAAAAAAAAAAAATCAGGCATGTGTTTCAGAGTTTGGCCCTGTTCTATATGTAAATAAATATTTAAGATTAGCATAACCAGAAATAATTTGTAAGAAGAAATTCTGTTTTATTTAGCGTTCTTTGCAGAGTAATCAGTTTTACCATTGCTCCAGTGAAAGTTTGGGGAAAAAGGGGGACTTGTTCTTCAAGTAGACTGCTCAGTACGGCAGAATCTAGACTCTTACTTCTACCTTTTTGAATATATATATATACTTAAGCAATTTTTGCTGAGCAAAAATGAAAAAAAATACAGCTTAAAAAATGTAGAATAAAAATCTATAATCCTTCTTAAACATCTTTATTTAAAGTTTTTATTTAACAGTAACACAACAACACTTTGTCAAGAAATAAAATTAAAAAAAAAGAAACTCTTTAGGCAATTGTGYTCAAACTTCAATTTTTGAAACTTTTACATTTCACTGTAAAGATGGTGTGCGAACAATAGATTAAGATGGTTCAGACTGCAACTCCAAAGCAGTTTCCCCCTTACAGAGTAGCTTAGTTTTGTAATTTGTTTTTAAGAAGCAGAAAACTGATTATATAGTGCTAATACACAACACAATGCAATACCGAACTTTCAAGCATTTCCATGTGAAAATTAAAAATCACAGATAACACAGTTCTGGTCAAAGGAAATTAACTATTTTACAGAACCTACGAAGCTGCCTGTAAAGTACCATCCAACAGTACACGCCACTGGAAAACGTCAATGCCTAAGCCACTGCCAGGCTTGCCCTCTCTCTTCTCACGTGCACAGAAAAGATTGCAGGYGACTCTCAAAGAGAAAATGCATATCTTAAAACTTGTATTCCTGCCACTCTTCCCAACATTGTTGGCTCCTACAAGAGCAGAGAGAAGTCAAACCATAAGTGCTAATGTGAAATTAATGCAGAAATACTATAACCATTTTAAACAGAAGTCCCAGGTCTATAAATCTTTTCAATAATCTTCATCAAACACACTTTCAGTTTCATTATGGGGTGAGGCAGGGAGGAAGGTCAAGCTAACCCCCATGAGGGTACATCGTTTTACACTGGTAGTGAAAATGCAGCTTCTGACAACAAAACTGTCTCAAATTCATGACCAGTGGACCATGTATGTCACCAATACAGCTGTTGCTTAAACACCCTGCTAGACTGCATGCGTTGTAACTGGGGATGAAAACAGATGACCTGTGAGAGARTTGTGACTAACAGTAGATGATTTCTACTGTGAAAAGACATTTTATTTACATAACCAGCCAATATTTAGGTGAGCTTTACTTTTTAATGTTAATAACTTAGAAAAGGAAGAAAAAAAATCAGAGGTTTGGAACCAGATAAGCCTTCCTCCTCTTTTCCTTTTTTAAAGGATGCTGAAAAAATCATTGCCATCACTTCCAATTGAACTGGATGGTGTCTACAGAAGAGTTATATAATGAAATATTGTAGTTACAAATGCAAGCCTCGAAAACTTGAGATATGCATTGCTTGGGCTTTGATAACACTCTCCAAATACAGCAATGAATAATTCCCCATAGTCTAGTGATTATACCTTTGTTAAATTTTATTTAAGGTATCACTACTCATAATTTTGCTTGTTTGAATTACCACCTCCTGTTACCAGATAATGCTGACTTAAAATGTCACTCCTGTTACCYCTGCATATATATTACTTTATTCTTTCATCAGAAGTCAGTTTCTCCAAGGTTCTTTTGGCTTTGGGCTGCTCTACATATCAGTTTGTCCTATACTCTCACCTGTGTGCTGTGACCTCAACAAAATACACTAGGCATTAGCTGAGGCATGAAGGGAAGCTCAATATTACTGCAAATGTAAGTGAAACTTCTCTGTAGGCCAACATGTGCCTTTTGCATCACCAACCTGCACCTCATCCGCTATCTACTACTACATCTGCTAGCTTGTTCCCATAGTATGCTCTTCAGTATTCTAATTTCAGTATTTTGTACAACTCCTTTCTGTTGATTCCCTCAAATGACCGTTATCTACCAGATTTCAGTATTCTAATTTCAGTATTTTGTACAACTCCTTTCTACTGATTCCTCAAATGACCATTATCTAATCTACCAGATTTCATTATAAGACCTCTATTTAGCCGGCGTTCATTATAAAATATCTATTTAGCTGACTAAATAAACCAACTTCCTTATTCAGTCAATGCAGTCAATCCTCTAAATAGGAGCTCATTCCTCCTTAGACTCCTTGGTCCTTAGATTCTCCTTTTGAAAAAGCCTCTTGCTTCCAAGCGAACAGTGTGTGGGTGTTGAAAGACTAGCCAGACAACCTAGCTTGTTAAATGAAGTGCCTAGGGTTGGGTAACATGAGCRCACTTAACTTTGACACACATAGCAAACATTGGCATATATTTGCCCAATTTGTTGACAAAGAATTTGAAGCTTGCAGACCCTTGTTTATTGCAGTCGTTTCCACCAGCAACACTGGATAAAAAGACAAGAGCAAGACTGGAAATGGGGCAATCACCTCCCACCCCAAATCAGCTAACAGTTTAAAAATAAAGGCATATCAGCAGTAAAATATATTAGAAAGGGCTCTCACCTTGTCCTTTACTAAAGGCCATCACGTCCACTCTGAACTCCTAAGAGCCTGTGGAACCACACAGTGAACTTGATATTACTCTGATACAGCTTCAAAGTAATTCGCAACTTGACTAGTTACTTGGGTGTAGGTGGAGGCTAATGGGATTAATTTTGTTGTTTGTAGCAAAGGTCCACACTTAGTCTTGGAGGTACTAAGGGCATTAGGCTGTGGCAGCAGCAACAACAACAAAAAAAAAGCGTGGCAGGAAGCGCAGGAACTGCCAAAACAAAGCTAGTATTGCTGACAGATGAATTGGCCCTCAACTTGTGTTCAGGCTGATCTGCAGAAGTGTTTAAGAATGTCAATACGACCACTTAAGAAGATTCTATCCTTYATCAAATCCTAGACTCCCACTCCTAAACCAAAGAGAAAAAAAAGCCATATATCTGACCTCTGAAGTTACTCACTAACGTTACTAGGCTGCTCTTTTCCAGGAGACACTGCTAGATATGAATAATTTTAGACTGAAGTCAAACACTTTTTAAAGGGTAAGTAGCAACTACGCATCAAGATCAAATACTTCAGACTGTCTTCTGCTCCAAAGATTTAATACTATGTGGTAGGCTCCAAGTTAACATAAATGTTTCCTAAATCTTTGCAACTGAAAACAAACTCCAGTGTCTTGGCCCAACAGATAGGTGAACTGGGAATATGAAAATACGGAGACATTTTCATACAAGTGGAGCAGAAGATGTTTACACTACAAGGACTAACCTTTAAACAGAGCATTCCCAAAGATAGCGAGGCAGAGAGATAAATGCCTTAGGGAAGCAAATAACTAATTAGCTCATGCCATGGTAAAGCATAAGAAAGACATCAGATCAACCAAAACATGAAGCATCATTAAAATACCTTCATTTCAGCCAGTATTTCCATCTAGAGCCCAGGTTCCCATTGCTAACAGCAACAGGACATCTGCTGGTACGTTGCACCAGCTCCTGCCCTTCCCAGATAGAAGTGTCCCAGTGTTACTTCCTTCCTCCATTTGCTTGGTTGTCTTCATCAGCCCGTGTCCRGGCTCTCCTAGTCAGATACCACAGAGACCGGGAACTGTAATGAAAAACTGCAATTGGGCGGAAGCCGTTGCCATTCTTGAATATCGCAGTCATCCTTTTCAGCTCTCTCACTCCTTGGATACCTAACTGTAGGTTAAAACCTAGCAAGGCTAATATTTTGGGGGGGCTTTAGGGCTTTTCAGTTAAAAGTGCAATTTTGCTGCAGAGTTGAGTTCTGTTGCTGAAGTATACATTTTGTCCACTGTGAACGCTAAGAATAAAAAAACAAAATAAAAGCATAATGACGGATCTCATTTTATATTACCAAAAGACTCAGAGTGAGGGCAAGGCAGATGAATGAACTCTTTTCCAAGGCAGCTGAATTAACCCACCTAAAATTGTGCCACTTTAGTAGGACTTATATTAGAATAAAAAAACTTTAGCAGGCCTTTCTGAAAATACTTTTTATTGCATAAAATGGTATTTTTACACACTGCCCTTTCACTGAGCACATCCAGTCTCTCAGAGATATCTACCTACCTGTATACAAATATGCACATTTTTAACCCCGGAAACTAATATGTGGAACAATTTCAGTTAAGTTATAAGAACTCTGATAGTAACAAATACAAAAAACGTATGTTCCATTACAGTAGAAGCAAACAATTTCTGGCTTCAGCATTAAATATAAAATAAAATAAGGCTTGATGAGAATATTTAAATAAATAGAAAAAAAACAGCTTAATTAAGGTGGCTTGCATACAAACATACCTACACGGTATGCATTTTGTGTACTTCAATATTCAATCCAAAGATTTTTGGACCACAAGTACATTAGCTAAAACTAGTGATTAATAAAATTTTAAATGAAAAATATTCTCTGTGTAACACTGTTCAGTCAAAATTGCTTTTTGGATCTTAACTTCCATGCTTTTTGACTTTATTATTTGCACTGACATAATTTAGCTGGGCTTCCTTTACTTCCTTCTAATTCGTATGTGCTTATGCAAACACATCGGCTTGTTTGAAAAAGAGAAAAACTGCCTCAGTTTAATCATTTTAGTAGTTAAATGGTCACAATTAGGCTTTGAAGTTTGCAGCAGATTGAAGGAGGAGCAAATTCATACCTTCATTGCTTCCTACCAAGGAGCAGCCAAGCACTATTGGGACAGAACCAGTTGTTTCATGCTGTGTTAAATCAATAGCTAATATGATAAAATACTAGCCCAAAGCTTGGGCRTAGCATTTTCTAATTTTATCACAAGCTGATGATTAGCAGTTCTTGCTTTACGCTATCTGAGATAAAAGTCAATAACTAATCCACTACCTATAATTTATCTAACTAGAGCCTTCCTGCTTTTTATCTTGTCTCTTCATTTGAATCCCTCAGTCTTCCCCCATTCAGTCCAAATATTTATAATGAATATTCCTTTCTTAAAGGGTAAAAAAGTGGATGAAAAATTATTACATATATCTCTGTATCAAAAAAAAATCCCACTCCAAAACCCACCTACTGGGTTTAGTCCTTCAGAATGTGTGCCCTAAGCCTTTCAGTACAGTATAACAGGAAGTTAATGTATTCATACAAAACCTTTGGTATTTAAAGTGTCTTTCTGACAGACAGGCTTCAGCTAACTTGTTATGTCTTCCCCTTATCTGTAGCATAATCATAGATTCTGCTTCCAAGTGGACCAACATACACCAAATGCAATAATGAGAAACACTGACACAGGCAGCAGCTCATTTCCCAGTATATATTGATGTCCAAATTTAGAAAAAACAAAAACAAAAACAAAAAAATCAGTGAGCATTTCTGTTTTATCCCTGTTCTTATGTTGTCTCCAAAAATGTTTACACATTTCTATCGATCTTATTTAYAGCTACCTAGACTTTCACTGTCAGGACAGTGCAATGTGAACCATAAGGTCAGCCTCACATATAAAGACTATGTAAAGACTGCCCATATAAGTCAAAGCTCCAACAAGTCTGGAACTTGTACTGTCTCCTATAGTAGCCATTAATGAATATCAAGAGGAAATCTTGGGAGCAGAGCAGAGCAGGTGTAGAGCAACTCTCATTCTACTAGATGCTTCCAGTTTCTGAAGATCAGC
The DNA here is from genome assembly GCF_003343005.1 of Rhea americana. Lineage (NCBI taxonomy): Eukaryota > Metazoa > Chordata > Aves > Rheiformes > Rheidae > Rhea > Rhea americana. The sequence continues at coordinate 1,105,371 of NW_028186723.1, read as the reverse complement.
AGTTTAGGGACCTCCTGAGCCTGAAGTACAACTAGGTCTTCACACTTATTTAAAATTTGATGATTACAGTTTACATAATACTTTCTTTTAATTATTTATTTAAATAGCAATGAATAAGCGCTCATGGACATGAAAATTGTGAAAGATGTTCAAATCTCTATAGTAGGGCAAAGATTAAATGCAAAAGTTACCATGGTTTTCATTTGGGCAAAACTGAAGTGAAACTTCCAAGAAAGAAGATAATACTTAAAATATCAACAGAAATTTATATATATCACAGAACACCATAACATCTCTCCCATGGGGCACATATTAGCAATGTGAACTTAATCCAGAGATTCTCAAACAGCTTCACAGGGTGAACTTCAGAACAAGAGAAATTATGAAGCATAATTTCCAATTCATGCTCATACATGTAGTTTCCTCTCTGTCTCTTAATAAACCACAGCAAACACTCAAATTACTTCRAATTAAAAAAAACATACACAGAACTACACTTTATAATCATATTACATATATGCTCTGTTCCTTTGAACTGCAAGAAAGGCACAACATCATTTGACCAAACATCTGTCCCTCCACCCTACCAACTGTTCTTGCATGGCACAGTTCAGAAACTTCTGATATAACAAAGCTGTTAGCATCAAATAAAGATGATCTGATACAAACAGAATGAAAGTTTGATAGTACATGGAAAACATAGTACTTTCAACTGCAAGACATGAACCAGACACACAAAATCAACACAAAAAGAATAGAAAGAATAGGAAAAAAATGCAAGAGTTTGACACTTATATCCAGCTCCTGATTCCTAAGCCTTCAGAGACAGACCCAATTTATGTAAGAATTTCAGGTTGAAATTTCAACCTAAAAATGAACTCACAAAAAGATCCCTTTCTACTGAATTCTCATGTAATGTATATGTCATTCTTTCCCATCTATCACTCATCAATCTTCCGACCTAAACCTTTTATAGTTAGTACCTTCTTCCCCTAATTTATTACCTGCTTTCTCAGCACACTTACCTCTTTCTTCACGTAGCATGATGAAACATCATACACTGTTCCCTTTCCCACCACTTCTTTTGCTGCTCCCTCTTATATGCTAGCTGTCTCCTTATATCCTAATGATCCCTTCCCTCTGCTYGGATGTTTGGGTCCCCTCTAGCCTTCTTCTCAACTCTTCTGCCGCAGCTAACGCTCCACAACGAATGACAGCAGCCATCTTAGAGAGTTCACACTGGTTTCACCGCCACTGCACTCGGAACTACGTCACTCGTTGTCACCGTGAGCAGCTTCACTGTACTACAGAAGAACGGCAGCCGTTACAATCAGGATCACAATAATTTCAAACGTCTGAAGTAGTGGTCCCAAAAGTTTAGGTGATTGCTAGATGAGAACTTAAACTTTTTTTGAACAGAGATGTGCATACATAATGTTGTATGACTTAAGATATTAGAAGACTTGTTGATTCTGACCACAAAAAGCCATTTATTGGCAGCAGAATAATGAAAATCTATCAACGTCCTCTTGTTCTAAAAGTTTATTGAACATCAGTTTGCATATTGGAAATATTTTGTTAAAACCCTTTTCCAAAAGAGTTGGAGAAAGTTCAACAAAAAATAAGGACAAATCCAACATATAAGATGTGTTTCATTCTGAAAGATCAAGAGCAAATGAAAAATATAGTTCCAGCTGATCTTGAACAGACCTCATTATGAACCTGCTACGCTTTCATTTAATAAAATTATCTAGATTTTGCGTGGCACAAAAAAGGCATGATCACAGAATTTGAATCAAACAGATCAGTAAATCTATAGAGATGAAAGAAATGAGCAAGGATTAGGGTCTTTCACAAAATATTTCTAAGTAAATGGATATGGAATTAACTAATAGATTTGTCTACAAAAAACCTTCATATAAAACCACACTGACTTGAGATACAAGATATCCTGAGAAAGTCCAGGTACCAAAGTATATGGGAATAACACATAGCAACCAGAAAGAAATCTTTATGAGTAAAACACATGGCTTGTCTGGCTGTCAATCTGTGAAAAACTTGTCCTGCAGTAAACCAGAAGAGTGACACTTGAGCTTTAACTCCAAAACATAAGCAATTCCACATATAAGCAGCAAAAATGCACTATGTAGCTGCCCGTGGCTGACTTTCGGGAATATGTTCATCTGAGGGTGAAAAGCAATTCTCAGAATGCCAAGGACCTAGAGAATCAGAAATTTCCAATTGTTGCACTTTAAAATCTATTTTTTTAAAAAAAGTGCTTACTAGATCACTAKGACTCCTAGTTTCAATTTCATATATTGATATAACAGTCTCACTAGAAAGAGGATATTTTGGTTTCTTATTTTATACTGAAAGAATCATTACAAGGGTCTTTAGAAAACAGTATTTATTCTCCTAAACACAGGCACCATTTATTCTGAACACATATATATATTCTATTCATGAAGACCCTGACAAGATTTCCATAGACAGCCACTAAGGATGGTAGGCGGGCTATATCAGCCTGGAAAACGCTGCCAAAGACTAGTGGTTGGATTTCCTACTCCACTGTATAGAACTGAAGAGTTGATCCATAATAATCTGAATTAGTTTAAAACAGACAAAATCCCAGAAGAACATAAATTGCCAAAAAGAGCCACCAATCAGACTAGCAGAATCATTTACTTAGGCACTATCTGTTAAGGCAAGAGTGAAAGCATTCTGTATTTTTCTAAGATTCTTCTAATCTCTCTAATTTCATACAGGAGCATCCCTTGTGCCAGTTTTCTGTTGTTCTCAGGGGTTAGGTATTTCCAGTTGTTATTATGAAAAAACTATCAGTCCACTATCTCAAAGAGAATGGTGTGCATACACATTTCTTCTTTGTCTGTTTGATTTACAGACCTGAGCACTACGGATTACTTCTGTTATCTGCACAAACAAGCTTTGCTAAAATCTTGGCATTCAGTCAACTTTTATCTTGGGGACCCCAAACTGTTCTGTTAGGCAACAGAAAGCACCTATCTAGATTGAACCATCAAGCAAACAGATTTGTGTCAGGTGCTCAATTTGTATTGGGGAGCATGCCAACAAAAACAAAAGTCAGCAATTTAAAACAACAAACCAGCCCCTGTGCTGACAGGAACAAATTACTAAATTCCAAATGAGTAAGAATTACTGTAGATCACAGATCCTAAGCATGAACATTATACAAAGGGAGAAAAAATATTCCTCAAATTAATTCTTTATAGGAACTCTGCACTCTGAAGCGGAGAGAACAGGCTGAGAACAAATAAAATACAATAGCACAAAATAATACAAATAAGTTTATAAGAACACATAAATAATAAATTCCTCTTTGATTGTACCTCTTTAACAACTAGCAGTGCTAAGAAAGGAGACGGGTAAAGACTCATTAGAGTTCAAAACTAAACTCCTGCAATTGGTCTAATGGTACAGCAGTATGTTATACTTCTAACAACTCCAAGATCTGGTTTCTAGGCAATGACCTTGCAGAGGCTGAGTGCACTGCCGAGGTGATGCATGCATCTTYTGGGGCAAAGATAGAAGTAGCTGCGAAAACACAATACATTTTGTTAGCCCACCCTAGGAGCAAAACTTATTTCTGTTCTTCCACAAACCACACAGAAGGTCTAGCACAATCTTTTCAAAGAAATCTTCTGATCACTCTGTAATTATTCTTTTTCGAGTGACCCCATTCCATAACACACCATTCATGAAAAGACCTTGAAAACACTTTCCCTCTGAAACTTGATAGGATGCTATATAGACCTTAGCATTTGAACTAGGAGTTATTTTTCTTTCATGGATTACAGTCCTTTAAAAAGGAAACTTTCATCTACAAGCTAATTAGAATGAAATTTGTCTAAATAAGTTTTTCCCCCCACTGTTTTCAATATTCTTTTGTTTTTATTTCATTTTTTTTTAACTCAGTTAAGAGCTTGCTCACTTACATTCTAAGTTCTCTGCTGGCTGATGAAAGAAGCTGCAACCTTTTCTTTATGATTCTAATTTCTTATCTTAGAAATTATGATGCGAGAAAAAAACGACATAAAATCATACTGCAAAATTGAGAACCAGTAGAGGTAAACTGGTATACCAAAAACACCACCCTTTTGAACATCACTAATAACTAAGCTGATAGAAAAAGAGCACAAAATCAAGTAAAAAGTAAATAATCTTTATCTACCTGAAAGTCACCTCCTAGCACAATTTACAGAAAAAGCCTAATATACTCTTAAAAATGATTAATACTATAAAAGTAAAACTGAAAGCAGACGTATATTTTAAAGTAAGTTAATATATGTTGGGTCATTTGCATTATGTACACAGTTTCTACGAAGTTATAAAGTAAGAAACTATCAAAAACCACCCACCTCCCCTCATATTAAGATCTTCAAGAGTATCAATAAAGTGAAAATGATCCTACCAGTATTATAACCAAAAACTGTAAATATATCAGACACTAAAAAGACAATGTTTTCAGACAAAATGTTTTTGTTTGTTTGCAAAAAATCACTCTGAACTCTGTATCTGATACCTCCATTGCTTGATTATGGTAACAAAAGAAATTAAATGTTTGATACCTGTGCTGCAACATTTGCAGTGTTATTTTCTTTAGGAAAAAAAAGGCATGGCTCCAACCTATTTCAGCATAGTCAAAGATAAATAAATAAATAGAAAAGAAAAATAAAAAAGACCCCACATCTGTAGAGCAATAGAAACATACAATCTGATTTCCTGCATGTTTGCCAACAGAAAAAAAAAAWCCAAACAATATATGAAATTAATTTATAAGATCATCTGCATGAGCTTCTTGCCCCTTATTTAATGCCAGTCATCATAAGAGTAAGGTGGAAAATCAAAAATCTGTTTGATTCTGTTTGCTGAATGCAGTTAGAAATTTTTCAATTTTTTTTCATACTCTTCACCTAAATACTCCTCAGCCGACGTCTGCAACGTAGTAATCTTCATTCAGCATCTTTCAGAGGTTCTCTCTCCATTTCACAGATCCTTCAGTCCTCAAAAAGAGTGACATGACACGTAGCCTGGTTGACTTACAGCTGCTCACAGGAAAGAGGCTCCAGTAAGGCTGGTCCTTCTGCAGAAGCATCTGGTATTGTCTTCTGMGAGCTCAAAAGACACAAACGCTGATCAATATAGCGTGCCCTTTCTAAAGATAAAAAGGGTGCTCTTCTCACAACACATCCTGGTTATAGGTTTAAGATCACCTTTTTCTTTCCTTCCACTATGTTCAGACTAGAGATCCACAACTGCTTTTTTCTGTACTCCATCTGCTTTTTTTCTTTTCCATTATCTGAAACATCTTTTAGTGAAAACTTCCAAACTTATCAAGACTTCTAAATAAATTCTAGTCAAGCCATCTAACTCAAAACATTTCTAAAGTATAGAGATTTCTCACATCATACACACAAAACAAAATGGACCTAAACCACATCAAAATGTTAGCGTCCTTTTTTTTTTTAATGTTATTACAAAGTTGGTTTATAATTATTGAATAGCAAAATAGTCACCACAACAATCAATAGCATTGTGGTTTCCAACAAGACATGAATTTCAAAATCTAATATGYCCTTATCTTAAAAGTGGAAGAATATATAAGCCATACTAACAGAAGTTATTCAGGGTAATAAAATCACACAGATACCTACTTCTTGAGGCCATTGTCTTCTACTTGTGTACTGGCAAAAACACTGCTCTGTCTAGAATGGAAGTTTTTATAGCTTCCTTGTGGGAATATGACTCTTTTATGTTGGATTCAGAATCCAAAGCATAGGTAAAGAAAATCTAAATACAGCTTTTAACTTGAATTTTGCAAAATTGGCACAGCAGGAAAAACTTTGGTGAACAAGGGTAGGATGGAGATGGGAAGAGCTTTGACTGATTGATTACTTTTTAAATAGGGAACGCAAGAAAGACTTTTCCGGTTTGACAGCAGTTAACAAAAACAAACTCCTCCAAATCTCAATTGCTAAAGTTCTTTTTAATGAGGCTATCGATTTGGGGAAAATATCAACTTTTCTCCCTGTACAGTGACAGCATTCCTGTCATATTTTCCTACTGAATGAGCAGGGAACACATGAACACCAGCTATGTGGCTGCATCAATAACCTCTTTGATTCTACACAGCAATTAACAGAGGAGCATGGAAGTTTAAAGAACACGTACTACAGTTTTAAAATTTTTAAATCATATTGTTAGGAGCATAACATAAGAAAATGAAACACTGGCTTTTTTTTAAAAAAAGAGGTCAAGCAGCTGTGTTTTTTTGTACAAAATCTGGTATCACCAAAGTGGGTTTATTCTTCATCAGCAAAGCCAATGTAAAGGTTAGATATTTTCTCTTCTTTGGGCAGGGAGGACATCTTTCTACCTTTACAGCATCTGCTGCTGCAAAGGCACCAAGCCTGAGGGAGGCATTTGAGCCCCATTGAATTACAATTAACACAGTAATATTAGACAACACTTCCTCATTTCTACAGGAGCTAAGTCAAAAGTATCAGGTTGTCTGTGCAGTTACATAGTAATACTGAGAATTTACCAGTCTGACTTAAGCAGTCACACTCAAAATTCTACAGTTGCACTTCCAACAGCACTTTCAAACAACTTATCTCTAAGAACAGTATAGTAATAATTGCTATCACAATGACTAGTATTGATTCTCAATTTTTATAATGTTTTATTTAATGGAAAACAAATGAGACTAAGAAGCAAAACGTGTAAGTGTGTATGTATTTTTTAAATTAGGGTTTTCTGTTAAAACATCTGCAAACAGATTTAAAAAATTTCTGAAGGAACTCTTTCAACACATACTTTTCATTTCCAGAGAGTTCACTAGCTGGTTATTGCAAATATTTTAAGTGATTACCTTTTTAAAAAACAAAGGTCATATGGTAACAGCTTGATCCCCAGTTGGAAGATTTATGTATAACCAATACAAGTATAGCCCAATATGTGCATTATCTTTCAGTAGGCATATAAATTGAAAAAGCAAACACTTAAAAATTTCCATTTACAGAGCTTTTCTCAAGAATATTCCTATACAGTGAATGAGATAGAGACTTGAAAACAGAAGAATTCTACTTATACTTCCAAATAAACATTTGCAGTATTTTCCCCTACTGTAGTTATATTACTTCTAGAACTAGTGATTGCTCCAGGTCAAAAGAAGTTTTATCTTTTTTCTGAACGAGCTGATGCTAAGTATATGGAACTATTACCCCAGGCAAATCAACACTAACCTGCTGCCATCCCAAATTTTTAGTTTGTAGTGATGACTACTGCTTTTCCAAGCAAGAAGTTCCCCGTTCTCAGAACCAGACAGTCCACACATTTATCCTGTTTGTACCTAACCTGGGTACAAGCCGACGAAAGAGACTCCATTCTCTTCTACGTCACTCATCGCTCACCTCCTCTGTATGCCACTCAGTTCTATACATCCCTTCCAGTTGCCTCTTTTTCCAGCTGAAGAATTTCTGTTCATTACCCAGTTCCTTGCACTGAGACATTTCCAGACCTTTCATCGTCATTGTTTTCTTTCTCTTCACCTTTTCCAGTTCTATTGTGCTTTTCAGGAACAGGAAACCATAATCACACATTGCATTCAAGAGGCATTAATAGAGGCAGGTAGAGAGATGATTTGTGTCAGTCTCTATTCCTTTCCTGATAATCCCTCAAATCTGATTTGCTTTCTTGGCCCCTATTGAGTTTGGACTATTTTATCTTTTCCGAACAATAAACAGTTCCCTATCACTGTGAATACAAAGTCAGGATTACTTTTCTCCCAAGTGCATCATTCTATAATTACCAACAATGAGCTTCACCTTACAAGTTTATTACTTAGTCACTCAGTACCCAGGATACTTTTGCAACAATTCATTTAGCTTTCCTTTTTTTTTTTTTTTTTTTTAATGTATCTTAAATATTTTAATATCACCAGAACTTTGTCATCCCTCTTCTTTGTATTAAGACCATTTACAAATAAATTAAAAAACCAAATTCTTAGAACAGGAAAACGGGGCTCCACTGATGAACCTCCTCCACTGTGAAAACTGACCATTTTCTCTTATCCTTTATTTCTTATTTTTGACCTACCTAATCCATCAAAGTGCCTTCTATCTTATGCCACAACAGCTTAATTTATTGAAAAACCTTTGCTGAAAGGAAATCTGTGGAATCTCATCCATACACAGCAAACTTGTTAATTTTGCTTAATTAAAGAGAGGTTCAAAGTTGTGTACATCAAGCAAAATGCAATGGAGTGAATTAATTAAATGAAGGGTATGAAGTGCAGCTGTATCTTCTAGACACTGCATAGTATTTATTTCCCTCAATATATCTATAGAAATTTCTTCTCACAGTCCAAGCAGATTTGAGAGACACACAGCCTAAAGATCTGTTGTAAGAAYGTATACCATTTTTAATTTATCTTAAAGAGAACCTATGCTGACACCTAGCAGATAAATGATTAATTGCACTTCTTACTAGATTTACAGAGGCCCTACACTAAAATATTTTAGTCTAAACTGCAAAGTTCATCCAGATAGAGAATAGGTGACACTCATATGCATAAAAAAACACACACATTCCCAGAATAAACAAAAGTGCAAGCTATAAGCATAATGAAGCATTTCCTAAAATGGTGTCTTTGGGTACAGATATTCTCATTTGTTGTATTATACAAGACATCTGTTCAAATCTAAGTAGACAACAGCATTAATACAAAAGAAGAATCATTCCAATGCAGAGAACAGCATACAACTTCATAACCCTGATAAGTTATCAAACAGGAGACTTTAATACTAACAGTATAATAGCAACTCCCCCTCCACCCACAAGATAGTAATGTTCAGTTGCAAGGATGAAACAAATTAACGAAGTGAAGGAATCTGTTAGTATGAACCAAAATTCAACTGCACTGCCAATTACTATGCAAACTGCATCTCTGATCCCTTCTAAGCTTGAAAAGGAGCCAAGAAACAGGTAACAGCGTGAGGTAGATCATGGTAGCAGCATCCTATTCTCCCACCTTCAGGTCTGATCCTTCTGCATTTTGCCTCTACAGGTCTTCAGTTCAGTTTGGATTTTGCACTTTCACTCCCCTGAAGCAGCAGTCATTAGAGACCCAGCTACCTCCAAGCAAAACATTAATGGAAAAACAAGGGGAAAAAAATTTGCCTCCTACAAATTTTCTTTTTTTTTTTTTCCTGCCCACACTCTCTGCAGAGATTCTCCTGTGTGATTCTTCTTCCTCTTGCCTTTAAATTCACAATTTTAAGGTCTGATTTCCATTTTGATGATACAGCTCTAGGCTGGAGACATGACTTTCCACTCAAGAACTTGTCAGTCACAGTTTAGAAGGAATACACTACACAACTACCTTATCCTTGTGTGCTTCCCTAGTAAACTTCTCTTAGTCACTTACAGGGTAACAACACTGAATTATGGATTTCTGGTCCCACACAATACAGCCATCCTTACAGTGGCTGGGGGATATACTACTCTATTCTAACTATTGGAGCCTAACAGAGGATCCAAATATGAAGTACCAAGGTGTTGACTTTCTAAGATTTTCCATCTCTCCCAACTTTATCAATAYATTTCTATATGAAAATTTTATAAGAGCTGCACTTCACTGACTGGGTTACCTTCAGTATCTGTAATACCATTCTCTTATACATAAATTGCATTTTTCCTTCAAGCTTAACACTGCATTTAACTTCCATTTCAATCTTGCTCTCATTCAACTCTAAATGATTTTAAAACAGAAACATTCATTCCTATATGAAATAAAGGAAAAGCAATGTTTTTTGTTTTTTTTTGTTTGTTTGTTTGTTTTTTAGTAAGAGCTATGTAAGGGTAAACAGCTTCCTGGACTGCACAGTCATCTTGAATCATGCCCCAGAAAGAGATTATTCACTTGCCAAAGAAAGTTTTTTGCAAGGTAACATTCCACATGTTCATGCATTTCATGTGTGAAATGTGCAAGATCTAACACTTTTTAAATCTTTTATGTAACTTCTGCCCCTTCCTCCAAACATTTAAGGATCAGCTCTGCAAACAAGTTTCCATTTTTGTTATTCTAGCTGGTAGGCCCACATACCCAAAAGGCCTCTGGATATATTGGTCATTCAACCATACTGGAACTTCATAAGAAAGAAAACACGTCAATGAAAATCTCCAAATGGCAATACCTCCAACTTCAGTTCTGAAAACAAACAGACCTGTTATTAGCCTTGCCAAATAACAGGATCCTTTCAATTTTAAAGGGTGAAGTATTTGAAGAATTAAAATTAATGTTTTTCTCAGTTCTTAATGATTATTCACTTTCTTTTCTCTCACTATTTGTGATGTTGCTCTGGAATATGGACACCAGAAAAAACAGTTTATTTTGGAACAAAAGCYATTCAACCTTGATCAGACTGAAATATCTTTCTTGAGATGAGACCTTGTCAAACGACGGAATTTCAAAAGCACTTATATAAAAAAACAAGTCCCCCTGAACTATGAAACGAGGTGCTCATCTTCCCTGGAGTTTCAAAGAAGTTTCTCTTTATAGATTACTCGTGAGAATTTGAAAATCCCACCCAGCAAAAACACTTAATACTAGAATTTTCAAGAGAGGTCCAAGCTTTGAAAGCCACTGAGGATTGAGCACTGACTTCAGGGCCCTTTCTGAAAAATCACACCTTCCCCCCCCCCCTTTCTTTAAGCATCCATAGGTAAAGCTTCCAACATCTACAAACAAGGGCTTGACAATGGAGGTGATGATAACGAAGTCAATGGTAGTAATCAGAGGTAACACTTCTGCATCTTCCTGTAGACCTACAGAGAAAGCAGTTTTTGATAACAGCCTCAGCAGCACCTCAAACTTCTCTGCTGAGGCGTGAAGCAGCTGCAGAATGGACTGACATAAGGGAAGAAACAGATCAAGTGGAATAAGATGAATTAAGAGAAGACAGAAATAGTAAGATACCATCTAGTTATGTCCTTAGTGGAAGAGAAACTCAGAAAAATACCAAGATGAAAAAAGTTTTGAATTAGCACTTTCCACTAAAAGCAGAGAAGGAATGATGCTAATAAATATTATCTCTCCGCTGCCCAGCTGTATCTCACTTTCCTTGGACTTGCAGCTGATAATCAGGTGACAGGGAAGAAAACTAAAACACTTTGAGCAATTCCTTCAAGTCTAACTTCACCATGGAATGTATGCAATAAATATGATCACATCATTGCAGATTTCATATTTCTAAGCTTGAGTTGTAGTGTGATTTTCCCTGAATTTAAAAAGCTGCATGCAAATCCAGGTAGGTTACACAAAACAACCACCCCAACTACATTTATCTAGATATTAGTGAATTTATTTGTACCTAAAGAAAGCATTGCAGAGAAAGAGAACCATGTCAAGATATACTGAGATAGCACTCCAAGATTTTTTCACTAAAGTGGTCATTGAGATATCAATTTACAATGCAAAGTGGTCCACAAAGGTGTAGAGAAAACTTCCACTGTAAAGGAGGACTTCGTATTAAGGCTAATTCCAAAAGAAGCTAGTTCGAAAGTCAAGACATTTCATAGTTTTTCTCATACTTTTTATTTTGGAAAACATGTTTATCTGAGTCATAGATGGATTAATTTAGTTGAGTTGAAAGCTTAGTACACCTTTTGATTATTTGGGGCGTTCACAAAATACAAAGTAGTAAACTTTTTTGCTGCTTGTTATTTCAGCTATTTCCTGCCTATCCTCAGCAGCCTTCCAAAGCAATGCAAGGACAAAACTAAATTAAATGTATTTATATATTAAAAGGGTCTTAAGTTATATATAGTTTTAACCACTCGGCAGCTGCCATAAGCCAAGCTGGCATCAATATACTACATATTCCACTGTGCTACAGCACAACGTTATATGTGCATCCACAGACACAAGGAAGTACATATCCAGCTCTTGCATAAATTTTGGGCATCATTAGAAACTTTGTGATATGTAGGAAGCAGTAAGCTAATATGTAGTTTGGCTGAGGAATAGAATATGCTTTGAATGAAGGTAGTTCAATTCAATTACAATTTACTTTGTATCTTCATTATAGCCTACAGTTATAGAATTTGCAGGCACACTGACAAATCCTATTTTTTTTTCCCCTCAATCTTTCACATTTTGTTTCCTTTTTTTTTTCAAAAAAAAAGGAAAACAAGCTATGCGTTTTGCTCTATTTTACATCTTATTTCCTTTTGACCCTTACTTTTGATCCCCACATGGAACATGAGCCTAACAACACTTTAGAAAGTCAGTTCTTTAACCTTTGCCTTTCCTCCCAAGGTTGCAACATTTGGAACAAGTTCTTTATGGCAGACCAAAACCTTGCCACCCCAGAGAACTCGCTCGTTATTGTAATAAAATCGTAATGGTAAGATATGTCATGTCACTCACTCAYACACACACACACACACACACACACACTCAGGTGTGAGACAAAATATACTTGGGAATGAGACTTTTTTGTGGGATCAAGCAGGAAATAAATTGGGCCAGAATGAAAAGCTCTAGTTTAATCAAAAATACCTGAAAAAATAGAAAAAGGGATATGATGTGATTAGCCACATTGCTTTTCTTGTGCATGTTCTTTGACTCCCAATTCTGCCTATTGTGGAAGTTCTCAATCAAAAAATATCTGCCCTAGGCCCCTGCCTAGACCATGTAAAGAAGAAAATCCATGCTTCAAACACCTATTGATTACATTTAAATGTGTCTAAACATTAATGTATTTMTGCTCAAACACCTTCCTACAGTTTACCAATCCATTTTCAGCAATAAGATCCATCAGCTGTCTAGTTAAACATGCACTTAAAGAGACAACATTGCTGTTCTAATCTTGAAGTTTTTCTGTCAACTTTGCTACCAGAAAAGGTAGCCAGGGAGCAGGCAAAGCACTACGCTTTGTAGTGACAGGGAAGCAGCAGTAAGAGGGACAACTGTCTCCTTTTAGTGATCTTGTTTCTAGCTGAAGAGGTGGAAGTCTGAGCATTTCCTTCCACTCCCAGCCATCTGTTATAAAATGTAATAAAGTACAGTTCTGCATCAGCAATTATTTTTGATAAAAAGTACTGTGCCATAATCTTTAAAACAGGATGTTTAATTTTATCAGTCTACAAAGGAACTTACTCTCTTTCACAAAGCTTTTGACTAAAGGCAATCTAGATACCTCCCCCAATACACGCTCCTTCCCCAATATGCAGCACATTTTGTGCCAGTGATCTCCCTGGAGTTTAGCACTGCGTTATCTACATTTTGGGGGAGAGGGGAAACCTGACCTCATATAGCATTTTACAAGGAAAGGCTATCTCTCAAAGGGCACTAGTACAAATATCACAAAAATAAAATTAAGGAAAATAAGAGGGACACAAAAAACCCCACAACCCAAAACACAATAGAAACAATACTTTGTGTTCCTATTCTAAGTGCTCTCTCAATGCTCTATGCATAGCAGCTGAAGGCAAGCTGGAAACCAGCCAGGTCCTGGCTGCCAGCAAAAATTTTGTCACCTCCTTTGAACATCTGAAGTATGTTTACCCAATAGATTTCATTAAATTACACTTCCATTAGGAAGCATACAATGTTGATACTCATCTCAAAGATAAAAGGGATCGCTAAGAGGCATGTCATCCTGCTCCCCAGCTGATTGCTATTTCTGGGCCAATCAAGGGAAGGAGCCAGAACAATACTTAGTTAAAAAAATGCAGCATCTCCCCAAGGACTACATACTAAGAGACTGCAGCTCCATTATCAAAATGAGCATATCATTAATGACAATACACATACAGTGCGTTATTTTAATACAACTCATACACAACAAACAAGCTGTATTTGGGTCATTAGCTGAATTTGTAAAGCAGTATTTCCAAGGGTTAGAAACTCCTTATCAAGATACGAAGTTTACAGGTTGAGGGGGAAACAAATATTTCATATGATCACAAAATGCAGCGAATAGAACAACGCTGTGTGGTTTGAAAATGCATTGTAGTAGCTAACAGAACAATAGGCTACTCAAACACAAATTCACCTTCTAAAACAAAGCAGAAGTAATTTAAAACAACAAGCACTGTTTTGTTAAATATCTTAGAGGGACAACGAAAGCAAAATGCCACTAATGCAGTTTATATTGTATGTATCACCTTTTAAATTATTTTTATTAGCTCACAGTTGAAAAAAAATTTTTAAGAAGGGACCCAAAGCAAATGTTACAAACAAAAAGAAAATCTACAGGAAAAAAAATGTGCTGGTAGAGAGGCAAGACAGTAGGGAGGGAATAACACAAGAGACTCAAATTCACAAGTCCACTAGGACTGTTTAGCTGTTATCCTACGGTAGGCTGAATCTTTCCTAGTGGAGAGGAGGAGATATCTTTGTCTCTGAGCATTGGCATTAGATGTATGATGTTTACTGTGCTTCCTAATCTCCAATTCACATAACAGCAATAAAGGGAAGAGGACAAAACCAACCATACTAATTAAAAAAAAATGAAGTAATAGGAAATAATAGGAAAAGGCTGGGAGGGAATACCTCTTTCAGCTAAGCTGTGTCCAATCTTTCTGCAGCAACCTGTGATTATTAATCTCKAAAAACACTCCTTGCTCAATATTCCGCAATCTAGACTTCAGCCAGTCTCATTCAACATGCAGACAACCTTTTGGTTTAGCCATATTTGACATATCATATGAACTCCAATTATCCATCTTTTTGCAATTAATCATCTCACAATTACATTTCCTGCACTTATAAGCATCCAGCTGGGAACTGAGTTTTAATCTAGGAAATAAAAAAAGAGGATTCAGGTTTCTAACAAATTACTTCTAATTAACCAGAACCTTTTCTAGTCATTCCAACCTAAAGACGCCTACAGCAAATGAAAGAATTTATTGTTAGCATTCCTAATGATATTTTAAAATTTCATTTCAATTTCCCCAGTGAGCAACTTTCAGGAAATTCACTGCACTTATGTCTACTTAAACAAACATTCTRTTAAACAGGAAATGCACAACAACAACAAAAAAATAGAGGAAGAAAAAGAAAGCTGGTATTAAACTGTGCAGAAAAGCTGCTAAATAAGACTAACCAACCAGAATGCTAATTAAGGGCAATTTCCAAAAGTATGCTGAAACCATGCTGTCCAAGCCCTACCAAAGTTATTGGGAATCCTAAAGCTAAACTCCCAGATAATGGTTTAGAAATGAAAGGTACATTTTTCAGGATAAAGCRATCAAAATTATGTCCATTCTACTACACAAGGCAGCAATTTACAGACAACATTAAGGAAATRGGTCTAAAGAAAACACCTGGCTAGGTAATGCAGAAAACTAAGTCAATGGTGGTTAAATAGCATATGAAAGAACTTTGCCCCCGAGTGTTCAATGATTTCCGCAAGGAAAGATTTGGAATAAGACTCATRTAAAATACACTTACTGCATCATTGGGAACTGCTTGGTATCACAGGTAGGTAACATGAGGTAAGTATCAAATATGATATAACTTTATTTACATGAAGTCTTAACAATTTGCTTCAACTGTTTTGAAAAGTCAATTCAACCATTTGACAAAATACAACTGTAGCAAAGTACACTTTCACGTTTTTTGCAGAGTCAAATACTGGAAGGTTTCCTGTCAATTGTGCAATACCAAAGATGTACACCCCAAATCTGTCCATAAAACAGAAGAATGTTTTCGGTAACGACTTGTAGTAATACATAATACCTAAATCAGTTTGCTAGCAGAAATATTTCAGCTCAGACAGTTGGTGTCCATTAATGTGCTACCAAAGTTTCTACAGTACTAAAAAGAATCACAGAATCAGTAAGGTTGGAAGGGATCTCTGGAGATCATCTAGTCCAACCTCCCTGCTCAGCAGGGTCACCTACAGCATGTTAGACAGCGTTGCATCCAGGCGGGCCTTGAAGATCTCCAGAGAAGGAGACTCCACAACCTCTCTGGGCAACCTGGTCCAGTGCTCCCTCACTCTCACTGGGAAGAAATTCCCCCGCACGGTCAGGTGGAACTTCCTGCGGTTCAATTTCTGCCCATTGCCTCTTGTCCTGTCACATGAGACAACTGAAAAGAGTTTGTCTTAGAACTGTACTATTTAGCTGATTGTTTCAATACCAAGTAGTTAATTATTCTGGATAAAGAGTTATTTTTAATGCACYTAGAGCCTTCCAAATCTATTAAATTTTATATGCCTGCACCAACCTTGTGTTTCATTAACTTCCTCTGTAGGCACTTACAGAACACCAAAACTGTTGGCATGTTTTTGTTTCTACTTRTAACACAGAGGTTCGATTGTGATGGATGTCTAAAACAAAAGAAAAACAACAAAACCAGCAGTAACTTCCTCCACAACTAGTAAAACTTCAGCAGATTGTAATCCCTGCTACAAAAGCAACAGCTTTAACATCAACAGTCCAAATGCCATGAACACCGACCTCCACTTCTGAAACGTGTTCTTAAACACAGGTCGAGGTCTGGATCAGGCCCGTGGCCAYGGTGGGGCTGGAGCCCAGCACCACTATGCGGCAGTGGGACAAGGGCTGATGGCCCCAGGCTTGGCTGAAATGGGGGCTTGGGGCTGGGCAGATCCCCTGGGGTGGCCAGGGACAGGGAGGGCTGGTAGTGCCTGCAGGACCCTGACACACTGGAAGCTGTAGATAACTTTACACAATTTGTTARTAATTGCAGCTTGCAGAGGATGCAGGAAAAAAAGTTGAATAGATAAYACTCAGTGGATTTACGTCACCACTGAGGAGACCAGCCTCACGTAAATTAGAAATATTTTGCACACTAAGCAACCCTGACCTGTCTTAGAGCCAAGGCCATACRTCCGCTGCAACAATAAATTGCTCTAACATAAGGAATAGCATTTTAAAAATATTTTTATTGTTTTACTGCCCTTAAGTCACCCTTACAAGCCCTGAACTACTGGCAAGTCAGGAATGAGTAGGTGATACTACAGAGAGATTCAGAAGAGACTAGATGAACATGAAAAATAAAAAGAATTAGAAGAAAAAACATACTCTCAGCTGTAGTCATTTAAGTAGGAACACCACAGAGAAAAGCTCTTAAGTGCAAATCTTTCTTATTGCAGTGTTACTTTCAGTGGCACATGAAACAGCAATGATAACAGGCTCAAAAAAAACTTTGAAAATAAAGTTAAAAGATACATGTAACTTAAAACTAACATCTTTTCCTACACAGAAAGGTTAAATTGTGGGGTTGACATTTGCATTTGTTACGTTGTCAACGCTTCCTGCCTATCAGGCTATGTACAAACAATATCTAAAGATGTCATCTACATATTTATACCAAAGGAGTTTATGAACAAGACCTGTCAGTATATTTTAACACCTTTCCAAAACGTCAGCTTTCATCAGGTATAAACACAACATGTTTAATTTATTAGTTTGGTTTAATATAAAAAGTTGACAATCATATGTCACCATAACTATTGATAAGGTAAATAAGGACTACAGGAAAATGTCAAAAAGTTATTAAAATGTTTCTCAGCTTTCTGAATCAAATTGGATTTATTGGCTTTTCTCTGTCAATAAATGCATCATACATTTTTCTTCATATGGCTATTTTTGAAGTGATGTGTCCAACAGTGAAGTTTACAGACAAACTATACTTCTCTGAGAACTTGAATTACATTTCAACTGTTTGGGAAAGGGAAAAGGCTTAATTTAATGGAAAAAAAAGATCCTTGTCCACTTGTATTTAAACACACAAAGATTTCTTCTTCTGAAGTGATCTGGGACATGTTAAATGTGGATACAARTTCAAATGTAATGCACAAGAAACTCTGAATAGAACTGCAGTTGAGCAATGCAATACATTTATTTCTACTTTCTGCAATAGGTGCCTGGTTCATTTCCCTTGAGACAAATGCTATCATACTTCCACCTTTTTTAGTTGTAATATCAGGAGAATAACCTATTCTTTTCACTTCTTTCCAGACACTGCCAAAAAAAGAAAAAAAGAAAAAAAAGAAAAAGAAAAAAAGAAAGGAAGAAAGAAAAAAGAAAGAAAATAGGGCAGCACAGCCTAATTTCAAGAAGTTTTTTTCTCCCCTGCTACACAGTCATACCCCTTAAAAATGAGGCATTCCAGACAGATTGCGATARCTCTTTAGAAGACAAACTCATTTGTCTGAAAGTAAGGATAAACTCAATTGTCTAGATTATTTCAAACAGTCCTTCCCAAGCCAAACCCAGGACAAGGAACAGCCAATAATACAGATGAGCTTAAAGAAGGGGGAAAATTAAGAACAGACTGGTTGGTGACAGAATACTTCTTTGCTGGAAAGGGAATTTTTTTTTCTTCAACAAATCCCACTCTACACCTCAGCACAAGATGTGGAGAAAACTTTTGATTATTAGATAGCCCAAGTTGATACCATGATTTAATACTATGAACATAAAGAACTATTGCATGCCAAAGTCTCTTAACCATTCTGCAAAATTTGTGTGGCAGGAGGAATATTTGACTTGGATTTCCAATTGTTTAGATAACAGGATYTTTTACTGATTCAGGTCACTGTTTCAGTAAAAACCATAAATGCAGATCATATAGTTTAGGATTTAGATATGGAATATCTTAAATATCAGTCATTAATCCTTGCTTGATATTGCAGATTTGACACTGAAGACCTYTGAAGTGCATTGGAAATGGTGGAAACCAAGACACCATTTTTCCATTCAAATAACAAATGGGTGAAAACTGACACATGACCTGTTGTAAATAATCTTTACATAGTGATCAAAATGAAAAGATGATCTACAAAAATGAAGACAGTCAAAACTTACTAATAACCAAATTTAAAGGYATAAAGTCAGGCACTCTGCTTTTCTCATTTAAAAAATGAGAAGTGGGGGAAGAGGTAAGGACCTTCACAGAGGGCCCAAGTCTCCTACAAAAGAAGGAACGACCTAAAAGGATATTCTTGCCCCAAAATGATACATTTAACAACATGAGAACAGATAACAGATCTTGGAGTTTTTCCAATGAATCAATGAATATATCCCTGAATTTCTGAATACTGGAAAAGATTATCTCTATTTGTGGAAATAGTTTCTGAAGCCTTATCTACATTAGGAAGTGGTTCTGTGTAATAGGTTTAAATCAGTAGATCAAAGCAGTTGCTGCTGAGACACCTACATCTCTACTATATGTGATTTCAGGTATTCTCTATAGAATAAATTTAGTTTAGTCCCTAAGTCAGACAATCTCACCTCACACATGGCTCAAAGCTGTCTGAAGGACCAATTATTAGTTCAGACCCTTCTTTCCCCATTAAGGCTAGAGTGGGTTTGGTGCACACCTTTAATGAAGTTTCCAGTTTGCTTTCCTCAAAAAAAGATAATCCTGTTCACATGTATGCACAGTAAAGCAAGGAGAACAGAGGGATTCACTTCAAAAATCACAGTATTGCCAAACTAAGACACCACTGCACATGAAGCTTCATGCAGGTGAAAAGACCCCAGCTAYGGTATTTTCTTTCAACATGTAAATGGTTTGCAAACTGATACTTAGGTTATGATGGCAGGTAACTCAACAGCTGTCTTTAGCAGAGTAYTTTCTAGCTACAAATTAAGAGTAAATTCTTAAAGTTTGTCTCAGAAAAAGAAAAGTGAAATGGAGTAGGAAAAGGGTCAAATTTTCCTTATATCCTCTCTAAAATTCATGCATTTTAAATCAGGATTTCTACATGGCAGAAGTGCTGAGCTACCTACCTGCATTGCTAAAGGCAGTGGAGGTAGCACGAGAACAGAAAAAGACCTTAACACATTTGAAATGGACTCCACATATTGGCAGATGGAAAGACGTAGTTCAGTTGTCTTCAACTGAAATAAAGACCTAACAGGAGGACAGCATGACAGAAGATGAGGAAAAGACAAAAGGTGCACGGAGGGCTTATACAGGCTAGGAAAGTGATTCAGCTTAGCAACTCCAACCTAATCCTGACCTTTCTATAACTTTTTATGTTGATTTAGTTGGCTGAACTGACTCTGTGGGAAGCTCACACAACTGGACTGCAGATAATTGATTTGAAGACTGGGCAGAAAGGAGAGGGATATCACATGGTTACATACAGGTATTAATAATACTGTCCTACAAAAACAACACAAAAATCATAGTCACTATAAACTAGTTTATTTTTTAAAAAGTTCAAGCTAAGATTCCCTTCTCGCAGTCATTAGTTTATACTCTCAACCAAATAAATTCTAGCTATACAGTTCTTGGTCTTTTTTAAAGAATGCTAGAAGTTATAAACAATGAAAATCTGTAGTTTAAAAGATAGCTGCTAGTCAAACATCAACAATAAACTAGCCTACACTTCCTAAGGAAAAAAATATAATCACAGGAAATGCATCAACATATCAACTCAGTTCTTTGCATAGTTCTATTTATTTAAGGTTCATTACCACAGTACCAAAGAACTGTACTCATGAATTAGAAATCCTTTTGTGCTAGGTACCATGAAAAACACAGAATTAAAGAGGATCCCTGTGCCAAAACTGCAGTTGCACTTGTATGTCCCAAGAAAAACAACCACTTTCATTGATTAAATAAGTCACTTTTCAAATTTCTGAACAAGAGAATTCAATTTGTTATTAATGCCACTATTTTCCTCCTACATTATGTTATTAAATATCATTTTTCTTGGTCARTGTCATACTCTAGAAAAGGTCAGACTTTGATTTAACAATGGCTTAAAGTCTTCTACTCATGAACTAGTGGAAATGAAGGTGCTATGCTTATAACAYAGGGACATTTTCCATCTAAGGTCCAATCCAAGGTCCACTAAACCCAAGAGAAGTCTTTGCTTTGACTTGCCAGACTTTGCATTCAAGTCTCCAGTGAACAAGTATAAGGTTAGAAATTGCAATTCAGTCTTTTCCAAAAACTGAACTAATGTGTTTCCACACTGACCAGGAGGGTAAATTGGCAAACACTACCCTTATTCATTCTAGTCCTAACTTCTCCGAATTAAAACAGAGACATGTTCGAAAGTTGTGGGGATTCAGAAAGTGAAAGCAAATACTGCTCAAAGGGAAACAAGCACAGCCCCAGCCCAGCAATTTCTTTTTCTTCCACACTAGGCACCAAATATTGAGTCAGCAAAAAGCTTTTTTCATCACCTTTTCTGCTGGGTTTTAATTCTTACTACAGTAAGGAAAAGGACTATAATCTATTACTGATCCCAGGAGCTATATCCTTGTTTAATACCTGCTCTTTATATTTCTACTCTAATTTTCTTTGTATTGATCACCTCTTTCAGGAGTGAAACCTCTTTAACAGTTATAAAACACTGGAATAGGCTTATTTTCCCAGCACTGTCACACTAAGAACAATTTATAAAAATAAGATGAGCAGTAAGAAAGGTGCTTTATTTGATCCATTTTTTATAAATGTATATGAGCATTAAATTATCAAATGCATAGGTTAAAGACTGTTGACTAGCCTTTGGAGGCATTTCTTCTCCAATTACGCAAGAAGAACAAGCTTAAATAGACTTAGTGGCCAAGGACTACTTTTTGTTGTGGTTTGTATAGCAGCTTGTAATGAGAAATGGACTGTGATTGGGACTGACTGCTAAATGATTGCAGAATACAAACGAAAAGTTACCAAAAAAAGAACAGAGATCTTGATGCTTTCACCATATGCCTCATACAGCAAAAAGCTCTAGAAGACAAAAAATTAAGATGGTTCCATCCACATTTTATGATTTATATTTGTTCTTCACCAAGCCTTAGGCCAGAAACAAAACAACAGCCCGGCTTTTTATAAAAGCCCACCTTCACTTACCTGCACTTATCAGTTCTAAAGAAGCATCAAGTTCCTTCTATATTTGACACTGGTGTGTTAAAAAGAATCATTGTGCAGCACAAGATGTGAAGTTTTTGTCAAGGAGAAAACAAGCTGACTTTTTGTGTTTTAGTAAGTGAGTAGCATTTTTAAGTATTTACAACTTGTAAATACTAAAATGTAAATATTTAAAGGTTTAATATTATTCAGGACAAACAAAAGCCTGCCTACATAAGGAAACAGCACTCTATTCAACACTGAAGCATTTCCATAAATACCTACTTTRTTCTAGGGTTAAAGTTTGGGAGAGGACTAGAGGCAAATTTTACAGTTTGAGTAAAAATTCAACCATAAGTTGTAACAAAAAGATGAAATGAACTGATGCYATGATTTGCCTTAACAATCTCTAAGGGTATGAAATTTGTACTTACACGATAGTTCACACACAGGATTTTTAGTTCACTCTAGTAGATTTCTTCAGAAAAAAGCCAAAAAACCCAGTTTAACTAAAATTAATCATTTCTCTGCATTAAAGTTAATATTCTACTTTTGGAAACCCCAGAGTATCAAAATAAACTTACATAAAACACAGTACTCTGGCATTTCAATTTCTTGGAAAACGTACAAAAGTTAATACACAACATCACTAAAGCAGCTCTCTGTAATTCATCAGAATTAAAAGGAGAAAACACTTATCACTATTTCATAATTTCTCTTATTAACAAATCTAGAACATATTTGCACTGACAAGAATTTTTACTATGCTAATAACATTAATTTACAGTCTGTTTCTTGCTAGTCTATAGAAAAGGTGTTCAGTAAATAAGGCAACTAAAATATTATTTGTACTAGTAGAATATAACAAATGAATATATTCATATTGTTTGGCAACGTTTAATGACCAGACTTAAAAAAACAATCAGTTATGCAAAGATATTTTTTAGGCYCTAATATTTGCCTATGATGTACTAGGAATTGCAATAAGCATTTAGCGTACAATATCATACAAAAAAATCCCCTTAAATTCTGATTGAGAAAATATCAAGATGAAGCACACCCACTCAAAATTGAGCAGAAATAGATACTTTTAACAACGTTTGTATTTCAAGTTTAATTTCATGAAAGCAACAGAACCCAGCAAACAGGCCAAAAAAGGCCATTAACCACTTGTTTACCAAACTAATTTTTGACATGGGACAGTTAATCAGTCACTAATAAAATGTTCACCATTTTCCAGACTGCAATTTCACCATAAAAGAAAGCTATTTTTGACCATGGCAATTAGTATCCTCATGTTTCAAACACTAAATACTATTTTCCCATTAATTTTTAAAACTATGTGACTTTAACTTAAAATAAACTGTACATCAAAAGAATGGAAAATAAACAGCCAGGAACACAATTTGACGAATTGGATTTATTTAGTTTATTTAGCTAAACAGGGTCCATTGGATCTCTTTAATAGGCTGACAGTTGCACTGGGCTGGTTAATAAAACATTCAACACAGTATCTTCAGCCAATATAGAAATGCAAATCCCACCAGAAATATTTTATTCATGAAACAGTAATTTCAGTTACTACCAAAGCAAAAAANAAAAAAGAAAAAAAAGAAAAAAAAGAAAAAAGAAACGAGGAATCCCCCCAAGCCTGCTTAGCAAACAAACAGTGCCACCTAGTGTCAGTACCTGAAGAAACAAACCCAGAAATCTGAAAAGGTCTATAATTAATCCTCTCAGTGTCAAAACGTTATCTTCTCCCCATCTTTTGCCTTATCTGTAGCACATGTCTTTCCCTATTTTGCAGTCAAACACGAATTAGCCTCGCTCTAGCTGGAAAAAGGGGGAAATAACACGTTAAAGAACTTGAGCGTAGTTCTAATCTGTAAAGCAAGCATGTAAAAATGATGGGGTTTTTACTCAGCTTGTCTGCTTCTGTTTTTGAAACCTTTACATTTCTAACTCATGCTAGAAACCAAATCAGATTTCCACTCCTGCGAGGGCAGGTGAGCCCATACAACGAAAGCACGGTGAGATATACCCTCTTCTGCTTTATTCGTCATCACAACCGACAGCTAAGCCCCAATCGCAGAATCTTTATTCCGGCTGCTATCCAAAGCAGGACAATGACAGCCGGCTTCTTTCGGCATGACGGCTGGGGGAGTATCATTTCACTAAAATAAGAGGTCACTGAGAAAGAAGAAAACATTAAAGCCTTCCTTTCCCCCTCCGCCCCGCAACCCGCGGTATCCACCTTCTGCGTATGAAGTTACCTTAGCTGCTGGCTGCCTGTAAGTACTTTCGAGTGGACRTTGCTTCTTTTGACATTGACAAGGAAGACCCGAAAACTCTGGTTCAGCTCTGAGAAGTGAAAGTTTAAACCTAAGAACAAATTGTACGTAAATACAGATGTGATAGCACTCTGTCCCTGGGAAAGTCTGATGAAGGCTGGCATTCAGACATCTCTAAACGCCGGGGGACAGCAAGTAAAAAAACCCAGCGTTCCTATACCAGAGTCCCAATCATGAAAAATGCCTATGACATGTCTTAAATAATATTTTGCAGAAGGATTTCTGCCATGGTCCTCTTTCTACCTTCGTCTAATACAGAAATATCTCGTGTTCATAGGCAGAAAGGAGAGAAAGAGGCACAAATGCTCCCCAGGTACGAATCAGTATGCCTTTCACTCACAGTCCTCTGGTCAAATTCAAGAATTACCAGACTTACCAAGATGTTTTCTTGTGATACCTTYATCTGTAATCAGTGGGCCAAGTCTAGCACTCCACAGACCATTCYTTAAAATCATTTCATCATCACCACCACCATAGTCACTGACTTGCTCGAGGACCAAAAAACAACAATAACAACATCTCTGAAGAGAGTTACTCAGAACTCTACAGGGGTATCAAGGTAAAGCCAGTTGAGAGAAAAAAATCTAGTTAAGGAATTCAATTTATCTACAATTAAGATTTTCTGCTTGGTTGTCATTGCCCAGCATATCATCTCTTCACAAATCACATTACGAGATGCATCCTACTGGTCAAACATTGAAGGATTCTTTGTCAACAATTCCTATAGAATTATAAAACCAAGAAATAAGATGTGCTTCACTGATCTAGCCTCGAAGGAATCTCAATTAAGATGATCATAACCCCTTAGGTTAATTATAAATTAAGCATGTTAACTCTCATCTTTCATGCTTTCCTCTGAGGAAAAGCATGTCACAACTAGTAAAATTAATGTGGAACAAAGTTCCTTCCCTCACCATACTTGCACACAAAATTATACAAGTTTTCTTACAATGAAAATAAATAAGCCCAAGTTTTCTAGAGGGGATTTAAGTTACATTATCTCTAATCTTCCATTAAAAAWAAACAAACAAACAGGAAAAAAAAGAAACATCCACAGTTTAGGCATTGAATGTTATCAAAARAGAAAAAGAAAAAAGGAATATTCTTTCCTGCATCATCATCYTCTCATTTAGAAACTAAGAAATTAAAAATAACAATACTGCAAAAAGTCAAATAACACCTCCACTTTCTACAAACAAACCCACCAAGGGGTGGACACAAGTAAAAACAAATTGAAGATAACATAGAATTCTGCTCTACAGAAAAGAAGTTAGCCTAATGTTCAGCAGCAGTCAASTAGGCAAATACCAGATGAAAAGTTATTAGATAAGGAACAGAGAAAAAAATAGTGTCACTGGATAGTGCAGTTTGAACATAGTGTAGAGGTCTGATCTCCTATCTCAGGAAAGCTACTATATTCAGAAAAATAGCACAGCAAAGCGCAAAAAATATATTCAGAAACAAGAACTGGCTTCCTTCATTCTGGGATAGGGTTTATCAAGGCAAGCTAAGAAAGGCCTATAGAATTTTTAACTGTGTAAGTAAAATGAATAGAGAGATATTTTTTCTACTTGTCTTTTGGCAACAGTAAAAAAAATAAATAAATAAGTAAAAGAGAGAGAGAGAAAATTATCTACAATAGGCTTAAAACTGCTTATACACACAGTGCATAGCTAAAATGGGGAATCTCATTACCCTCCAGTAAGTTGACAAGTCCTAAGTATAAACCAGGTTAAATACTAACTGAATGAATCTGTGAAGATTTGGACTGGATAATCTGTCTCGATATTTGGACTGGCTTTTTTTTTTTTTTTTTTTTTTTTTTAAATGAAGGTACTAGTGGTTTCTGTCAAAATACTAAGCTGGCTGGTCCTTCAATCTGACTCACTAGGGCTATTCTGTACATAGGAACATTTTGAAGGGGTTGGAAATACGGAAAAAGAAAACCATAAAATTATTGAACTATTCAGAAGAGACTCTTTAATTCTTATATATTTTCACTGCAATTTCTGGTTTCAAACAGCAACATAGTTTCCATAAAATCTCTATTTTTAAAGTAAGTAAATAGTGAATGAGCAGTTCTCTAGTCCTTCAACCAACACCACCCTTTAGTATTCAAAAAACAAGAAGAAAATACACAATTATGCATGTGCATAGATGACACACAGATGTAAAGTGACCAAAATGTTTGGGGGAAAAAGAAAAAAAAAAACAGCATGAATGATTTGGCCATTTATTAATAAAGAAGATAACGCTTAGACTAGGATTAATTTTAGCCTCATCTGTAAAAMAAAGAAACAAAAAAAAAAAAGATTTCTGGTCAGAGAAAAAGGTATAATCAATAGTGACAAAATATGTGACATGAAACATAAACCATTGTAGTCTACGATATTAAAAAAAACTAACCCATGGTCAATGTTGGTATACAAAATATTTCCTTAAAATTAGACTGACAAAATAATACTGTTAGATATTTCAAATTCTTTCTCCTGAAACTTATCAGTTTAATCTTGTGTGCATTAAAATAAATTCTCCAAAGCTTCCATTGACAAGAGCTGTAACGCTCACAGAGAGAAATTTAAACTGATTTCAAAAATTTCAAATTTGTCAGTTACATCAGGTTTTTACTACAGGCATGCCTGTTTGAGTAGGGTGCATGCATGTACACAGCCTCTACTCATGGTGGGTTGCTTCTTTTTAGTAACGTCTTTGGGATGCCACTATAAAACTACACAAATACGTTCCACATGCAATTTAGAAATTTGTAACTATAAAGATATAATGCATTACCTTACAAATGGAAATAATCCAGCAGCAACAGTCTAATGTCTAAACTTTTAGCTCACTCTGAAAAGCTAAGGAAGATCCTGGGCCAAAAATATATCTTCTGCTTACTTGTCATTTGACAAATGTCTTTCATTATGCTTACGAATATTTGTCTGGGTACGTGACTGATACATAAATAAGYGTAGCAGTGTTTGCGAGAAGCAGCCAGAACACGTAGTACAATTGCATCTGTTCTTCAGGTTATCTTCTGGACTCAGGTGGTCCCTCAGAGCCACACAATAGAGTTAACCTTAGCAAATGAAATTCCACTGATGATCTCCTTAAACATTTTTAAAAACTGATCACTAATTGCCATTTTAACAATTACCTTAAATGGGAAACCTGTAGGATGTATGAAATGTGAAAATGTATCTTAGCTATTGACTGCAACTACTGCTAGAATGCCAAAAACGTTTAAATTTAGGTAAGTTTGTACAATGCATTTGTCTAGACGATGGTGGTTTCTCCTCATCTTTTCTTGCTTTTAAGTTGATTCCTCAAGGTCAGAATAACCAAAATCAGTACCCATTTTGAGTCTTTAAAAGGAAAGAGTACTGCTTCTTGGATTGATTTAATTCTCTATCTAACATTTCAGCAGAAATGCACAACACGTGAAATAAGAAGAATCAAGGGGAAGAACTAACCATGCAATATTAAATAATACGTAATAGAAATAATGAAGCCAGATGACTAAATGTTTCCTAAGTAGCTTAATGTATAAGATGATTATCCATACTAAGTTTCAGTAATGAAATTAGTCATTAATACAATAAAAGTAATTTTACACCACAAAAACATGTTTCCCTCCATCAGCACGCACAGCAAAAGTATGCTTTTGGATATACAGAAAATGGAAAACATGAGGAACGTGTTCCACTGCCGAAGAAGCTTACAACTATTGGTCCAACATTTCTGAAAAGAAGCATGACTTGTTCCCGTGTTTTTTGATTTGGTCACAGCCCCTCTTCCTTACTAGACAGCAGGGGCTRGAACTTCCACTCAAAGCTCAGACCTGCACTATTTATTTCATTAAAAACACACACACAGGCACCCCATATCCACAACCACAATCAACCTTCTAAAGAAATTAGCTTGCTTCCCTTTCATCACATACAGTCAGTGCCGCATAGTAAGCATGCACAAGGGCAAGTATGCTCCTGGCAGATAATGAAGTTGCTTAGATGGGTACATGTTGATTTCTCATAGCAGAGAAACATTTGAATTAACCTCCAGAATAAAGACAAAAGGTGTCCTCTTTTAGCCTCAGGAAAGGTGCAAGAACAGAAACTAACAAAAACTACCCGTAAAATTTACCTTTGTGCTACCCTGACAGAACAGGAACAGTTATTAGGTTTCCTCCTCTTTTATGATGGCTACATTTCTTGTTGTATATGCCCACGTCACTTCCAGTAGGGATTGTGCAGTACATATTTTTGTAATATGAATATTACTGAATAATACAGTCTTACTGGATTTTTCTATTTCTCCATGTATCTGAATGCATCTGATGCCTCACATTTCAGTTGTAAGATTTTCAACACAGTGCCTGCCTTTGTTTACAAAGCCCTGACAAGCTAGTACATAGAAGTCTGGGGGTGAACACAAATACTAGCCGATAACCACATATTTGTTATAGTTGCAATTCAAGATCAACTGGGACAAGTTCAGATCAAAGTGCATTGATAAAATCTCAACAGTCTTTTAACACTTCTGCAAATCCCATGCTTAAAGGGCCACTGGCTGTTTTCAGATAATATTTGACCAAAAAAAACCCTTTATTAGAAGACGAAACAAACCCAAAACACCGAATAGTCCATTTATATAGAAGATTACTAGAAAATATAGGTATTTTTGCATTCATGGTTTACCCCAAAGTCAGTCACGTAGCTGATAAAAAAAATATTTACAGATTTAAATCACAGAATGATGCATCAGTAGATACAGAAGAAAAACCGCTCATAGGAAGCTTATTTTCAATTTCAGGAGCCTCTTAGCAGATGGCTCCAGGAGCTGACTCAACTCAGAAAGCAGAAGTACCTGGTCTCTGCAACTCCACTTCGGGCCACAAGATAGAGCCATTACCACAGCCTCCGCAAGCCACTGCCATGCACAAGCCTGGTACCCACCAAAGGYCTGAGACTACAGCTTTCAAGATCTAACAGGAATGAAATTCTACTCTAAAAATGCGAGATAGATATATATTAGTTGAAAAGGAGAAAATAAAACTAAGATTTATCTCTGTCAGTCAAAAAATACAACATAAACTTTGACAGTTTTATTCTATTTGGATACATAAAGTTTATTACACATCTTAAACAATCCTGAAAACTAGCCTTTCAATATGTATAATTTTGTTGAACAGTAAACTATTGCAAAGTAACACTTCCTGCTTGCTCTATTCTAGTATTTCTTCCTAGACGATTGTTTTTGGAATTGAGCCACATAGCTCTTTGGTCTGATGTAGCATAACCATTTCTCCTTTTATTTCACAAATCAGATGAATTGCTCACTAAATGAACATCCTCTTCCCAGGTATGGCACTGCATAACACAAGTGCAAGCATCAGAAAGCATGGTTTAACCTCTGGTTTATGTCGAGATTTAATACTTTCTCTTTATTTTCACCACAGACATTCACAGCACTGTGAAATCTGATTTTTTTTTTAATGGCAAAACTAAGCTATTGTTTTTTTTYCATTCCCATTAGCCAACAGGGGAGGCCAAGAAGAAGTAAGGTGGCTTTTTCTCCTCAAAAACCATTTCAGGCAAGTACTGGGTTGCCAGCTACTACTGTGCAATGCAATGGCATAGACATCGCTGCCTCCAGGCCCACCTCTGTGGACTACACAGTCTGATAAAGAATTGTGTGCAGGACTCAAGATAACAAGACTAATCAATAAGATCAAAAAAAAATCTGTTTATAACTTGTTCCTATTTGATTAGAAAGTTAAT
Organism: Rhea americana; assembly: GCF_003343005.1. NCBI lineage: Eukaryota > Metazoa > Chordata > Aves > Rheiformes > Rheidae > Rhea > Rhea americana. Next base: position 1,075,354 of record NW_028186723.1, on the reverse strand, counting down.
TATAGTTATTTTTTTTTCAGGAATTTTTCAAAGCACAACTCAACTAAGCTCCAATATATATTTTTCAGAATATATATACTTCTGGCATAGAAAGTATGTAGAGGTAACATGGCATATTAAGATGCCCAAAAGCCACCGTAAGTAGTAAATAACAGCAAACTGATAGTCCAGTGCTCTGTCATTTTTATACATATTACCCAAAATCAAGTAAACTCACCATGATATTACATGCCACAACTTAAACCTTAATGTCATCCATCCTTCAAATAAAGACACACCGCATATTTCCTTCTTCTAACTAACATATTGCTGTACCATTGTCTCCCATAACTGCTTGGGTGAGGACAAGTTTTCAAGATTCTGCAGGGACCCCACAAGAACAAACTTATGTTCATTATCATGAATGTAAAAGAAAACTACTAGTCCCAGTTATTGCATTCACTTCAAGCTTGAAAAAGATGACTTGTTTAAAAAACAAACAAAAACAAAAATAAAAACAAACAAAATCCACGCACATGATATACTGATCTATATAATTTTTGCAATTTGTTTGACACAGATTGTTTCTTTAAAATGAAACATGCTTCAAGCTGATGGAGAATTACCCTCTCCTCAGAGCAGATGTTGCTTCAAACAGGAAGAGCSAAGCTGAGTACAATAGAATCCAGCTGAGTTTCCAATTCCATTTATAAAGATCAGCACACAACTTTGCAAGCTCACATCAGTATCCAGTTTGGAAGAGAGCTGAGAATTTTGAGCAGCAAATCTGTAAGCTGATCCTGACCCGAAACTGCCAGAATCACTCCCAGCTAAAAATTTCCCTTTACCTGTAAAAGTGAATTTGTTCTAAAAGAACTTAGATCTATTTTTCTAAAGGTCTGTTATAGYTCTTAAATAAACTCTCTATGCTTTGCTTACAATCCAACAGGTCACAACTCATTCAGGACAATTTTCAGATAGAACACTCAAAAGCACTTTCATTTTGGCAAACATTTTCAACTTCCTACCTTCAGTAGCTCTGTTGCCAGAGTAGCTTATAGAGTCAAAATAACATTTTTTTTCTTTCACCCTCTCCTCCTCTTCCTGCTCTGAACTTGCAAATGAATCATTTTGCTATATAAAGTTTCCAGCAAGTTGCTATTTGGCTGGAAAGTAAGCCAAAAGGCTTGCATATACAAACTCAGAAAAATGTTAGTATCTAGAAACTGGAACACAGAGGGAACTTAATTATATATAAAATGATATTTTCTGGAGAATTGAAACTTTTCCAAGCATAGCTGTTGGGTTTTTTTCAGTACTTTGTTCCATCATTCACTCCATTTTTTTTCTTGATCTTTTGCTGAATGTCATGCTTGGATTTTGGGGTGAACTCAAACTTTACAAAAGTGCAAGCACCTTTTAGCTAATACATTTTTGTGTGACTCTTCAACTTGGCAGAAGCACAGAGGAGTGACAGTCAGCTGGATTTCTTGGCTGCAGGTATAAACATTCACTCCCCTTCCCTTGAAGGAATAAACTGCTGCCAGCAATCTGAGGCAATTCACAGCTCCCTAGTGAATGGCAAACACTGCCAACAGTTATTTCTTTCTCCCCACCCTGATGAAACTGAGCTGCTGCCAATTAACATTGCATTCTCCTACACTTTGCAATCCCTTTGAACCTTTTCATGATTTTAGAGAAAACAGTTTTGTTTCTATGTAAATCTATTCACCACAAATCCTAGTCACAAGAAAGGACTGATAGTTGTAGCAGAAGCCCCTAGACAAGAGAATCTTGCTAGCTTGCATCCGTTACTTGAAAAATGTAGTATTTATAACCAATTTGTACAAAAGCCAGAAAGAATCCAAGAGCAATGGAAAAGAAATCACAGAGACTAAGAAATGAAGTGCACATCAGACAAACTACATCTAAAAATTCCATGGACTGGAGATTGTATTGCTTTTCATGTTACTGCCTGCATTACTCTAAGTTACCTTACATGGACTGTTATTCTGCGCTCAGGGCATACTTATGTTTATATATAAAGTATTAATTCTGATGATCTACTCCACTATGTTGCTTGAGAAGCAGAGTTAAGATACTGGCTAATTTTGCTAGGGCATAAACACAACATCTGATGGCACAAGAATAATTTCAGATCCAAGGCAAACAGATTCAAGGCTACCAATTTGAGTATTAGCGAGACTCTGCTACAAAAGGAAAAGATACTTTTACCCAGTTAAGTTTTCATCTGCCCATAAATGCAACAAGGTACATGCAGAAGAACTCTGTCACACTAGTCAAAAACATCCTCTCAATTGCTTGTATAACTGCATAAAAAAATGAATTGAAAATTTTCTATGGATGCCATCTTTATGTTATAAGTTAAAAACTCACAAAATCAGCTTCAAGTTTTCCCATTTCTTGTTTGTAGCTTCTCATACGACTGCTGTACATTCCTCGGCTTTGAGGTGGGATCTCTCGGACTTCAAGCTCCATTTGTTCAAGCTAGCAAGTAAAAATAAGGAAGATGAACATATGTCAAAATGATAATCAAGGCAAGGATCAATTTACCTAAATTGTTCATAAATACCAAAAAATATTCTTTGTTTATTAAGAATACTGCTGTTTAATGTGTGGTATAGAAATGTTATCAAAGGTATATTAGGGTGTGTATATATATTATTGATATCCTATCAAATATAGGAATGACAAAATTAGTAATATTAACAGTCAGAATGAATGAATCCAACCAATTTTTTCTAGATTTCAATTCCAAATGTTGATGAATACATTTTTTTACAAGAAAGCAGTGAAACTGAGATCAAATAACTTTCTGCAAAGGTCCATAGTTCAGGACATAGCCTATCTTTTTTCAGGTGTGTGTTTTTGGAAATCTCTAGGTGAAAAAGATACACTATATATATTTCTAATGTGAGATAGATAATTATATAGATTTTTATGGATAGATATCTATCTCACATTAAAAAAATGTATTTATTACCAGCCTCAAGGTTACTAAAATAATTCTCGTTCCATTGAAAAACACTTAYTTAGTAGAATTAAGTAACCATCACTTTCTGAACTGGTTGCCTAAATCTACACTCTGAATCTATATTCAGGTATATTAAATAACATAATTATAGGGCTGTAATAAAAAGACTGTTGAAAAACTGGTGTATAGTTGTACACCTAAAACTTCGGAGATATATTCTATCTTTAACCCCTTATATTTATTTTTATCATGTAGAACATTAAGGAGCCTTAAACTCACAATTATAGCACAGAATCACAAGAAATCAAAAGGAGTTAAAAGCCAGAGCAAATCTGCCTGCTAATTATCTGCCCAGAAGGCCATGAAGCCTCCTGTTTAGAGTGCTGTCTGTTCAGGAATTCTCTTTTGCACAGCAAAAGAATCCCTTACTTGCTTTTTAAAATCTTTCTGACTTTACTTTAAAAAGATTAAAAAAAAAACAAAATAAAACAAAACAAAACCAAAACAAAATATTGGAACAGAGATACATTTCAATTAGAGCCCCACACCACTAGATAYAGGTTTTCATAAAGGACAGCTACGGTTTATTACTATGTAATTGCTTGCTTACACTGTAAAATTTTAGTCTCATGCCAGAAGAAAAGCATCCGAATTTAATCAATGAAATTGCCAGATACTGAAGTAAGTCATTCAGCCTAAACTATTCTGGTTATATACAAAATGGTATTTAATGTCACTAACTGTAAAGCAGAGTTTAATTAAATAGTTAGTAATGAACTGAAATACACTAAACTAATTCTAATTCTACCCAGTTCTTTCTCTCAGACTTAAGTTTCGAAAGAGGTTTTTATAAATGAAGCTGAAGTTAATGGCTTATTTCTTATCTACTTTATTTAAATAYATTTGATTTCAAATGTTTCCATAAACATAGAATATATTCCTCTTACATACACAGAATTATATGTGCAAGGTTGGAATATTTTAATGAAGTCTCAACTCTTTTCTACTATATAAAAATGAAATTCTCTCTCATATAAATCCATAATTTATATCAGGAATCGGATTACAGTCCGTGAAATTCAGAATCTTCATTCCAAAGAGTCAGTACCAGAGACTGAATGGTCAAAGCAGAACATTCATCATGTACTTTGAAAAATCACAGGCAATGATGAAGAGCCTGGGCTGAACAAAGTTTAATACTTTTTTGTCATCATGAGATTAAACAGGTACATTTTGTGCCTAGGCTGATAAAATTCCCATATCATGCAGAAAAGAGTGGTGCAGGCAGATTTCAGTCTAATTGCAACCTCATTTCATGCATCTTCACTTTCAGATCTCATATTATTGGTCATAAAATTGTATTTTTTTCATATAGAAAGCAAGAAGAATATAGCTAGATTCTACAAAAAGCTGAAAAGCCTTGGCACATCAGTCTTGAAACATCTGTAAAAGCTAAAGTCTTTTTTCACAATGAAGACAGTCAAGCAATGGGACAGGCTGCCCAGAGAGGCTGTGCAGTCTCCATCCCTGGAGGTTTTCCAAGACCCAACTGGAAAAAGCCCTCAGTCACCTGGCCTGACCTCACAGCTGGACTCCTACTCTTTGAGTGGAAAGTTGGACTACAGACCTTCTGAGGCCCCTTCCAACTTGAATCATCCTATGCTCCCCTCCACTATGCAAACCAAAACCTCTCTCAATGACAGCAGTYTGTCCTCACTAATGCATGAAGCCGTCCTTAGGTATCCCAGTATCCTTGCACTTCAAACTCGTGAACAATAGGCCACTCCGCWATGGCATCTACTCCACGACAAAACCGTTCTTCTACCAAAACGCATCCAGCCTCCACAATAGCAAAGCTTTGTTCTCTCTGCAAAAAGACATGGATTTCTTAGCTGTGGATGGACTRCTAAAGAAAGGGGATAAGCAGCAGCTGACCGCCCAGCTAGTGGCAGTCTCAAACACGTTTGGGCAAAGTTGATAGTATTTTCTGAAATATCTCACTAACTCACGCAGATTCTAAAGTCCTTAGGCTAAAAGAGAGAKCAATGCTGTAAATTTAAATTACTACAAAAATTTTGTGATGTGCACTTCATAAAACACTAACGCATGTAATTCATGGCCACATTTTTGTCTTAAAAACAAAGCTTCATTCAAAAATATTAATTCTAGCTCTTCTAGTACATTCTACTTCAAAGAATTTCTCTACGCTTATCACAGCATTTATCTTCCTTAAAATCATAGTTAAAAAAAGAAAAGCAATACACTCAAATACTGCTGCATGGGATGCAAGAATGACAGGATTTTTCTCCAGAGATCTCTTACTTAACATCAATGGCTTGAAAAGGCAGCCTAAGAGTCTGGAAAGGTTTTGGCGTCAGCTCTGCATATATTAATTCAATTACAGTAGTGATTTTAACCAAAGGAGACAATATTAAAAAGAAAAAAATAAATAAATAAAAAAAATCAATGGTTAGTCAATGTAAATATCAGTAGTCAATATCGCTTCAATAATACTTATAATACGTGAGATGGTTATTTCCTAACCAAGTAGAAATAAAACAAAATCAGTTAATCCCAGCAATAGCACTTCACGAAGCAAGTCAATACCTGAAACGTAAGGAATTAGGTTTGCTCTGGTTTTCTGCTGCAGCCTTAGTTTAAAGAAGGGATCTTTTTAATCAGATCTGTTATTAGCTGGTTTGTTCAAATTGATTTTAAACTCAAGTCTTGAYATTAATCTTTAACATGTAAGATAATTTCTTAAAGCCAATAATTGCATGAAGAACCTGTCTAGTAGTGTTAGCAACAAGACCTAAAACAAAAGCATGAAGAAAAGTCAGTACATTAAATTAAATTCATCATTAGAAGGAAAATGCTGAAACAGGTTTTACTTTTTAATCTTATAATAAATACAAATTTAGATTATCTTTTTCTGACATAAAAAGGGAAGTAACAAGCCATTAACTCAATTTCTGCTCCTTCCAGTCTTACTTGGAACAGAATACCAAATCTGAATGATTTTTCACCAGAACACTCATGCTGTAATTTCTCTGTACTGCCCTATCCTTTTTTTTTTCTGTCAAGTAGCCATAAAAGGAGGGGGGAAAAAAGCCTTTCTTTATTTTTATTTTCCTTCATCTCTTTGAAMATGGAGGTGCCTCAAAGCTTTAATATATCTTCAGAACATCCTTATGAGGTGGAACAGTAATTTTATCACACGTTTCAATGAGAATACTGAGTGGGAGCAGTTAGACACCTTGCCAAGGTCACTGAGGCAGCCTGCAGTGGAGTCATCCTGAGATCCAGCTCTCCAGTACTTTACTTGTAAGTCTAAATTGAATTGAATTGAATTCTTAAAACAAAAGTGCTGAATGAATCCACAAACATACCAGAGGCCTTTTTCTTCCTATGTTACCAACTTTTAAAAAGTTTCAATATTATTGTTTAGTTAATACTAAAGTTGCTCACTTTTAAAAACTTTAAAAGCTTCCAGACTAGGAGTACTAATTTCATTTTCTTCTCCTAATGTTTAGATAACATTTCTGACACTATATAAACCAAACTCCTTTGTAGGCAATAGACAAAAGGAACTTCAGATAAAGAACTACTGGCTATATGGAAAAAACTCAGTTTTTACTGTGACTAAACACTCTTGCTCAGTCACTCCTTATCTATAAAACTTTACTTTGTATTCCAAATGAAGTACATGACACTTTTTAATGGGAATAAAATAGAAAAAGTCACAAATGCTTAACGTATATTGCTTTCTTCTGCCACTGCAGACCAATAACTAATACTTGTTTAACATATATATTTTTCTCAGATTAATATCCCACACCACCATCGCCCCCTTGACCTGAAATGGCTAGATATCTTTACGCCTCAGTTTGCTCATTCACTAAAAGAGAAAAAAAACGCTCTATTACCCTACAAGACTATCACAGAGATTACATCAAGCACATAGTGGATCTTATGAGAAACAACACTCTAGGTGTGGTACATACTGAATGCAAATCCTAGAGCAAAAAACTCAATCTGCAACTCAAAGCCTGTAGCTGCTTGCAATGGCTTGCAATAGTAATACCAACCTTAAATCACTTTACCCAAGGAGAATACATCAAATATTTTAATCTTGTATATTTCATATTCTGAAATATGAACACAGTATTTCTAGGCCATCATGTATGCTAAATGTTACCATTAACGATACTATTATTTTTCCCAGGAATTAGCAGTTAACATACGAAAAGCCAAGACATACCAGTTCCCTTGCTTCTTCCAGCTGTTTCTCAACATTTGCAACCATCTGCTTCTTCTCATCTGAAACAGAATTATGAAGATATCAGTGTAATTGTGTTCTTTCCATGAAAGAAAAATATATCATTGCAAAATAAGCTTATATGTATTAGTAAAGCTGATTCAAGGGATTTATTCTGTGTGACTCCAGTATGCATTACGATACCCATATTAGGAATCAAAAAAAAAAAAAAAAAAAAAGGAGATTGCAGGATGCTTGAAATTGTCTGCTTTGTTATGCAGGAGTTTGCTGATTAGGAAAAGAGTTAAAGAGTTACAGCTTCTCAAAATAAAAGTTCGGCCTCAGTGGGAACAGGCTGGGTGTGTACAATAACATAGCTTATGACAAATGGAAAAAATACTCATGGTTTAAAAATCWAAGATTTATTACATTTATTTGCATAAAACCAAACATCCTACTTGGAATGAATCCAGACTGAAGAAAAGCAAGGTCTCTATTCCCCTCCGYTATGCTAGGTCTTTGCCCCTAGGCCTCTTGCTTCAAGAAAAAAACAGTGAAATGCCATAGGAACTAACAAAAACAAAACAACAACAAAAAAAACCCTAACCGCTCCTAATAGTGGTAAAAATGTAAACTAGTATTAAAAGGTGCCTCTTGCAAGGTCCAAAAGCCATCCCTGTCATTGAAAATCTACCCATAGCATCAATKAAGTTAACAACAAAACTCTAAGATACTAACCTTTATGCTCATTTTAAATCACCAGTACAGATCTTTGATCACACTACTGGTTCACCTAATGAAGTAGATAAATAATGCGTTGCTTTAGAGTATTTCCAGTCATTACTCCCTAGAGATGACAAGGGACAAGTCTACAGTGACACGAAAGATTCTACTGTTTTTCTTTAAGCTGTAGGATTTTTTTAGTCTGAATTTCTTTGTTTCTCTTCTATATGATCTCTTTGTATCTTTGTATTCAGTGTTTAAAGAAAAAAAAGGGACTACCTGATGATCTTGTCTGATCCTCAGCACACCACAAACCACCGAATTTTACTCAAGGATCCCTTTCTGTATAGTCTTTCATGGGCTGAAGTGCTTTAGTTTTAAGCAAACAGAGTGCCTTAGGCAGAAATTGGAGGGTGCCAAGATAGCGACCAAAGTTAGAAACTCCTGCCTCCTAAGGTGAAATATGTCCTAGAACCAACCTTCCTAAAAAGCAGCAAAACTACTTCAGAAGGATTATACTGCTACAGAGTTTTTGGTAAAGTATCTCCACTACAAGCAGGCTGCAGTTCAGCTGAATCCTCCTCCTGCTATTCTACACTACCCTGCATTGCATTTGGTCAGGCCTAGGCACCTACCTTCTCCATTGGTATTCTCTCTTGACCTGACACTCATTTAAGGACATGCTAACATCATGACCTGTCCTTCTTCAGTTACATACATTGGAGCTCTGCGTGCAGAGAGGATCAGGTTCAGGATCATCTTTCCACCTCTAGCAGAACACAGAGATCTTTGCAAATGACCAGTAACACAAGGACTAGAAAGAACATTCTCTGAGGATACACCATGCTGCACACAGCAGATTTACAAGAACAAGTCTACACTGGATTATTATTCAAGAAGTCGCCATAGCGTTGCAGAATTTGTGACAATTCATGTAAACCTCAAGAAAAAAATTCCTCTCAGAGAAACCCAAGCTCTCAAGCATGCACTACAGCCAACAAGAGTCAGCAGAGACTCCTCAGGGGTTAGACTGGATAAGCCAGTGCTCCAGTGCTGATGAGGCTCACCTAGCACCAAGACAGCCTCAGGCCTTGACTCCACCATATTCTCTACATGTACAAATCAGTGTTTCTGGGTGACAGCAGTAATAACTGAATGACTGTATCTGTCAAAAACAGCTAGAATAAAATACTGGAAGACTGAAATATCCTGAGTAACAGGAACTGTCAATGACACAAGTGGGGATGAACCACTAGAATCTTCCCACAAATGTGCTCACCCCAGAACCCAGAAAGGGTTTCATATCTTTGAAAGAGGCCCAGAATTTGATCAAGTAATCCTTTATACAGAGGCAAAGCCATGGAAATGACCACCTTTCTTGCAAATCCTGAATGCATACTGCCACATCTAGGGGATGCTACTACAGTAGAAGCTGGATTTGCTCTTCTTCCATGCATATAGCACTTCTAGTTTTCCACTAACTTTGCTTTCTTCTGTTCCCCACTAGGTACCCAGGATGGCATTCAAGACAGAAAAATCTAATGATTAAAATAAGATTAACTAACCCTCCCCACTCCTGGCCAAAAAAAAAAAAAAAAAAAAAAAAAAAAACAAACTTTTTTTTTTTTCCCTCCACCAAAAAAAAAAAAAAAAAAAAAAAAAAGTCATCTGCCATTTTAATTCCCCTACCCAGCAATCCAAAACAGCTTTGTTTCTCCCTTCATCTGCAGGTGGGCAAGTTGATGATACACCAAAGGAAAAACAATGTAAGAGATGAAATACACAATGCCATTTTATTTCAATTGAAATAAGATCCAGAATATAGCAGCAGAAAATAAATGTACTATAGTAATTTCTAATATTCTCCCAAGTTTTACTGAATTACAATTTTTATACACATTAAGTCAAAGAAACCTGAAATTTAGAGATACGAAGTTTTTTAAAAAAAAGCTATTTCATGCTGTTCAAACTCTATGTGCATTTGTGATCACAAGAGCTACCTAGCACTTTGCTGAGTACTAAGTTACCGTAGTGTTGAACTCTTTATAGCCTATTAAAGTTCATCACTGCATTTTACACCTGCAAAATTATTTGTTCCACAATAGTTCTTTAAACTAGTCACTCAAGCTATTTGTTTCAGGAAAGAAAAAAATGCCAGCTGGACTGCTATCAGTGTTTCCCGTATTAAGCCTCTGACTGTCTTCACTGTTTGAACAGGAATCTATAATACAATATTGATCAGGCCTTGAACTTCAGACCTATAACAAGATCCACCTACTTTCTTCAGTCTTACAAACGCATAATCCAGTCATCTGCATCTGTTTTGTGGCTATTGAAACAACACCTGTCTCCTGTTTTGCCACAAATATAAATCAAGTTTCCTAGAATAATTTCAATCTTTTGCAGTTACACTATTGTGTATGGTGTTTCTGAGAAAGGCCTGGTAAAAGAACCAAAGTCTTTAAAGACCTTGTCACGCTGGGCCTTCCTTCATCATCGTAAAATACAGATACAAACCAGCTGTGATGTTTAATTAATAAGACCATGCATACCCACAGATACATTAACAAATTATGGACCTTAGTAGGAAAAACCCAGTAGTGCACAAGGARGTCCTATTAAAACTGTTCCCATATAATTAAGGAGACATGCAAATTATYGTCAGTAGTTTAGTATCAAACTTTACCCTTACTTCAGAGTAAAATTTTAATATCATCACAGTCTTATAAACACATAATCACCCAGCTGCTGACCAGACCCAACTGCAGGGAGTGAGGCCTTCTGAAAGCAATGGCTATGCTCTTCCTCCAAATGAATGTGTGGGTTGGCACATGTCCCCAAGATGTGGTGCCAAACTGTGGCTAAGGTCTTCATGGATTTCCAGGAAAGCAGTTAGGTGCAACTGTTTACCTTCTCAGGGATGCAACACCCTACAATCCCCAAGGCAACAAACAGCAGCGCAATTGAGCAGGGTCACTTTAGTGAGTAAAGCAAGCTTACAAAAGCATCATGAAAAGTACTCATATGTTTTCCCTTTCTTTGCTCCCTCCAGCCATCTCCATATAATCCCTGATGGAAATACACTGTCTAGAGCCACTTGCCTGCAGGGCTGCCAATGTATCTAGGCATGCTGTTGAKAGCAGCAACAGAAGTATAAAATGCTGCAATGTTGTCAGCCAGACCCAAGAAAGCACTTGCCAGAACAGTTTTYAAATTGTTCAGCATCAGCAAGATACCCTTGCCTTTCTGCCAGGGTTATGCTACAGGAACAACCATTTCTCTGTCTCTCTCAGAACCCCCTCAGGCATCAGGATGGCACAGGAGTTGTCCTGTGCTCAGAGTCCGCAGATGAGGGAAGAGGGGGTTAGTCTGAGTGAAGCTTGTCACTAATCTAGTAGATCAGGAGAAGTAAGTTATGATTCAATTAAAGATCACCATATTATAAAGTAATTTCATCCACTGCATCTTACTCAGTGGTTTTTAATTTGTCTACCTGATCATTTTTTAGAAATACTTCTACCATGACTGAAAAGTTTTTTATAACTAGCTTTCTCTAAACAGTAAACAGTTATACGTTTTGAATTTAAAAAAAAAATATCTAAATTTAGAAAAGGATTTCTCTCTCCACACTGCCAGACATATTATTCATGACATTTTCTTCTGCATATCATGAAGAAAATATTACATTTAGCCAACACAATATTAACTAGTCAAATTGACAGAATAGCGATAAACCTAAAGAYAGGGAAGAAAAGCAAATTTTTCTTCTGAGTGAGGATTACAAAGAAACTCATTCCCTGTTTGCATTCAGGGCTTCACTTGMTTAAGTGGAACAAGCTTTTACTACATTTTCCTCAGTTCTTTCAGCTTTGCCCTTGCATTCATCATTGTTTTAACTCCCCAAAATACAGTGGAGTTACAGAAAGGCAACTGTCTGCCTACAACTGTAGGAAGATAACACAGCACTGGTCTGAGCTCACGACCAACCAAGAAACAAACAAACAAAAAAATGGACCAAGATCAATTAGTCTCACTGCTCATGGAATTACTTCTTTTTATTAGTGTGTGCTAAGAAAGAGACTGAGTGACAGAGGGCTTCAATACATAGGCCACTGGCAAATTTTGCTGCACTAGATGGGATAATTTCCATGTTCACCTAACACCACTTTGTGAGAAGTTACTGTTCAACAGCAAAGACAGATGGAACAATGTGTGGGTTTTTTTTTCCCTCTTTAGCCACAGCACAGTTTATATACATATATATAAATACACACACACATATATATATACACACCTATGCATATATATATATACACATGTACATATATATGTACACACACACACACACGTGTGTATGTATATATATAAGGAAAAGCCCAGACAACTTGATTTTTGAGTAAGAGCTGGGGTTTTAAAATTGGGTAGCAGGGGCATATCACAATAGTCAGCTGTAAAATGTAAACAGTAAACTCCTGTACAGAAGTACAATGGAAAATTTTCCTCAGCTAAATCTGTTGGATACAGTGCAATAGAGTGCTTTGATGGCCCAACAGAAGATGCAAGTATCAAGCATCAGAAGAAAGACAGTGCTGTAATCTAAAAACCTCAGTGTCCAGAGGCTGCAGTACTGGGAAAAGGCTAAACATCCTCATCTGTGCTGGGAACATTCTCTTTCAGCTCAAGCAATCCAATTTTATATATTTTTTGGCCATATCACAAGATGAAGATACTTCTCTACAACACCAAGGAACATTAATAAAAAACACACAGCCAGTGATCTTCACTTTCCAGAGACCTGCAGCAGCAGCAGCACAGAGTATATATTTAAAAGCCATTTCTCAATTTAGAACACTTTCTTTAAATCTCCAGATGACATCTTCCTTTACAGAAGATATTTCCTCCCAAAATGATCTATTGCCCCTACTGCTTATTGTTTCTGTAGCATCAGAGTGCCTTTGTGGTGTTTCTTGCTGAACTATTTATTTATTGTGACAATAGGACTGTTTGTTGAGCCACCATCCTCCTAGAACACATGATAGTGCCAAGTCCTGACAATACCAAACATAGGAATGCTGGAAAAAACAATTAGCCAGTACTTCTCCAATTCAACTGAAYGTGAAGCTTACAGCAGGTCCATCTTGGGTAGCAGAGGAAATAAATCAGTCACTAGACTTCAGGAGACACTTTGTCTTATGCAGAAGTAGCACAAGTCCTTACACCTTTCATCCTGCTTCTTCCAGGGTGGGGGAAGAAGGCCATCAGCAATCTCTCTGAAATCACTGCTGCTGAAAAATGCCACCACATGTGCATGTCTCCTCATGTCCCCCTCCCACTTTGAATCATATCCTCTTTTTGAGGAACTCCCAGCCATCTCCACAAGAACTAACTGGAACTTCTGGTGATGAAGAAGCAAAGATCTTGCAAATATTCCTATTAAAAAACAAGGGAAAAATGGGTGTTTAAAATATTTCTGTTTAATGTGTTCACCATATTCAGTTTTTTCCCCTCCCCCACCAAGCAGTAAAATGCCTCTATTAGCTAGGACTGCTTTTTGGTTTAAAGTAAGAGAACAGCTCTGAAAATTGAAACATTTTTTCCATTCATAAGTATACAGTGCAACMAGTAGCATTAACACAAGCCAGTCCAAATCCCAAACCACCAGCCTCAAACCTTGACATGGAACCTCAGAAATGTAGCTGTTGTCRTAACTTGAAGCCATTTACCCCAATGCCATACTATTGATTTCACAGGGAAAATGCATTCTTCTTCCTCCAGAGGAAGCCTCTTCTAGTGGCCACAGAACAGAATCACGATTTCAAAGCCTGGTACTTGTACATTATGTCACTGCATAACACAATACTCTTTATTCATCTCTTATCTAAGCTTGGAAGACTCYCTAAGTGAAAAATGAGACTGATTTTAAGGAGAGGGTTATGGAAATACACTACTGTTAAGCAGAGTATTTTTACTACTGAAGAACACACACTGACAGCTTACAAACTGCATACAATTAGCATATTAAATCTCATTTTTTCAGTGAACTTGCTGTGTAGCATTACATATTTTTAGAATATGAGGCACAACTGCATTCATATTATGTCTTCCTGTTCTTACAAGAGGTCCTTATATTCACTATTGAAGAGCGAGCAACCCCTGAAATGGCAGATTTAGGGCATCCCCTCATTRTATTGCTCTAGTAGCTATGTCAAGGTTAACTATTGTGCCTCTGTAGTCTGAATTACAACAGCTCTAAATTCCAATYACTGAAATGCATTGGATCTCTCCTGCCTAGAGACATAAGTCTCCATTACAGAGAATCACAGAATGTTTGTGGTTAGAAGGAACCTCTGGAGCTAGATMTTCTAGGCGAAACCCTCTGCTCAAGCAGGGTCACCTACAGCATGTTGCCCAGGACCTTGTCCAGATGGCTTTTAAATTTCTCCAAGGATGGAGAAATTTTCTACAACCTCTCTGGGCAATGGAAATATTACAAGACAGAAAAAGCTTCTGCCTGCCTAAGTATCTACATTGAATTATCCCTTAATGCCTTCTTTTGTTAAGCCTAACAGCAAAATAGCTTTGTTAAGCCTATCAGAAGGCATGGCTTCCTGCCCTTTAATCATTCTTGTAATTGGTCGCTGAACTTTGCTTTATCAATGGACTTTACAACTTAATTAACATCAGAACTATACATAATATTCCAGAACCGAGTACCTTTTTACTCGAAATTCCCCTATTTACTCATTTCAGATGTATTTTGGACCTCTGAATTAGTGTTGCCCTGGGATCTGATGTTTTAGGTGAGGCTCCTTCATGCTGACCGCCTACCTCAAAGCCTATTTAGAGTTACTACTACTTCTCGTGATGCATTTCCCCACTCTAGAAGTAATAAGTTATTCCTTGGTCCCAGACATATGGTTTAAGGTTTTTTGGTTGGTTGGTTTGTTGGTTGGTTTTTGCTTTGGTCACATAGACAAGTGTATTGTTAATGTGTATTTTTTTTATTTTCTCTTCARAAATACTCATAGTTGAGGTATCCCAAAGCTTTGGGAAATGTGTTTAGAAAGCACAGACAGAAATACTTAATGGCTTGACCACAGAAGAGGCATTAAGCTGAGTTATTAGAGGAACGGATGAGAAATCTGGCTATTCTCAACTTCCCTCTGGCCCATATTGGGAGCCTCACATTTGAGCACTGATTCATACGAACTGGAAATTTCTGCTAGACTGGTTGACGAGATTACCACCCTCAGCTGTCTGCCTTAACAGTCAAGTAGACATTGCTGTCCCTGCTGCAGAGACAGGTTATGAATCAGTCCAAGAATGCTGCAGGCTACTGACAAACACATTAAAGTAAATGAATGCTGATTTCTTTATATCTCTTCCTACATATGAGTCATCACTGTCAATTATCCAAATCAATTGTCTTAATTGTAGACAACAAAAATAATGATTTGGGTGAAATCACGCACAAATTCTCTTTACGCCACAAACAGTAAAGAATGAAGAAAGTTAAATTAGCACTACTTACGTTGTGGCAAGATCATAACAAAGTACGTTTGATAGCAATGCTTGTTCAGGGAACATCCACTGAGATGCACCCCTGTGCTGCTCGGCCCTCCAGTTGGGCTAGCAAAACCTTGTKCCGCCACGCAGCAAGGCAGAACCGGGGCGCAAGGGGAGTCATCGTTGGAACCGGCCAGCAAATAATATTGTCTCGAGTTGCTTTTAATACGTTTCATGAACCAGCTTGCTGCATAAACGCGTGTGCCAGCGCATGGGGTAGGGATAAAAGGCAGAACCCGACTTTGCTGTGTAAGAGCAAAAGCAAAGAACAGTCTGGTGAGGGCCCACAGCGAGAGAGCACTACGAAAGACAAGCAATGCCCCAAGCGCTCGCTGCGAGGAAGCCGGAGGCTCCGCCGAGCCCGGCAAGCGGGGCGGGCCCGCAGGGGACCCTGTGCGAGACCCGCTCCGCGGCGCAGCGAGCCAGGGAAGGGGGAAAGCGGCGCCG
>NW_028186723.1:1012138-1058387 GCF_003343005.1 Rhea americana | reverse complement strand
GCTCCTCAACTGGACCGTCATGATCCTCTACAACTACTTCAGCGCCATGTTCGTCGGGCCCGGCTACGTCCCTCTGGGCTGGGCGCCGGTAAGCGCCGCGGGCCGGGGCTCGGGGCTCGGGGGCCGCCGGGGCTCGGGCCGCCCTCTCCGCAGGCCCCTGCTGCCGCGCCGCTTCGTGCGGCGTTCGCAGGGCGCCCTGCGGCGCCGCCTCCCCGCCCGTGGCCGGGCGCTTGCTGCGCTCCGTGGCTAAACGGCCTGGAGGGTTCTCAAAACACAACAGCAGGAAACAAGTGTAGTTAGTCAGGAACAAGGACTTCGGAGTTATCTGCACGTCCATGCAGGCGTTATTGTACTGAAGRCTTTACTGAGAGTCGTAGGGGTTAGAAACTACTTCCTTTAGCAGATCTGAATTTGGTATGTGAGCCAGAAAATTGCAAGTTCAACTTATGTTYGAAAGAGTTATAAGTCGAGTTACATTTATTTTGCCTCGGTACCCTCTTGAAAGGCTGGTGATTACAGGCTCCCGAATGATGTAGACTCAGGATCTCAAGACAGCTGAGCAGAGCTATGCTCCACTCGTGACAGAAAGGAAGTAGTGATCACATCTCTGCTTACAGAGTGTTTTCCTCGGGACAGAGTGTAGTGAAAACAGGATCCGAATGTAGCAGGAGATTCTCCTAGCGGGAGAACTGGGTGTTGTGGTGGGCAGGGGATTTTTGGCCAGTAGTAGTGCTTAGACTCGGCATAATGAGTTTCTCTGTCTTCCTTGCTATAGTTAACATACCTGAGTGTGTTTGAAAGAGAGAAAACAAGAGTGTGATGGAAGCTGGTTAAACACTAATGCTTCACAGTACTATCAGTTGCTTAGTAATGAACCCAGACTGGCAGGTAGTAAAAGACACACAAAAGGCCCCATGATGTTTACTTTCAGAAGCTGACAATGGAACCTTGCTTGTGCAGAATCTCCTGATGGAAGAATTGTTTATTTCTTTTAGCAAGAAGCACTTTTAACAGTGAAAGATGGCTTTGTTGATAGCAAAGAGTGCTGAAGGTATTTTTTTTGTCCTTGCCACCTACAATTAAATAGATATGATCACACTCTGTCAAAGTAAAGCAAGAATGCATTAGGTTAGGGAAGTGCTAAGATGTGTATTGCTAGTAGAATGATGTATTTCTGTCTAACGTGCCTGTTTTTGTGTTTAAAGGAAAAATCTCAGGATTGCATGTATCTCCAATACTGTAAAGTGTGCCAGTCTTACAAGGCACCACGTTCTCACCACTGTCGAAAATGTAACAGGTAGTGTTTCTCTTTGAAATTACTTTATATCTGTATTTACAGCAGCTTTTCTTAGAGATGAGCTGTTAATATCATTTCAAAATGTCATATCAAAAAGCTTCCATACAAACACTATACTTGTTTCAAATATTTTCCATTTTCTGTCATGTGATCTCTGTATGTCAGAACACAGTATGTTCTCCTGTATTGATGAACATTTGCTTAGTTTTGAAAAAGTTTTTGCTTAGTTTTTTTTTYTTTTTTAACCTGCCATTAACTTTTTAGTTGAAAACAATTCCTCCTCAGAATTTCTTTGCAATTTGAACAAATACTGCAGTACTGTTTCAGGGAGATGAGCATGTGTAAATACGTAAGAACCTTTCAGTCTTTCCTGAATTCTAAGCCCAAACATCCACCTGTTTAGGGAGCACCAGTTTGGTAGAAAACCGTAATTTTTTCATCTTCCCTAAAGGGAGAAAAACGTAGACTTGACTGGAGATTTTGGACTGTTTTTCACCATTTGAGGTGTGGTGTGGTTTGTTTTTTTTTTCGGGGGGGGGAGGGGCAGAAGATATTAAGTGAATTAATATGCCTTTTGAGTAAACTTAGAAAGTTTGTGCCATGTTATGTATTGGTCTTCCAAAAGACTTATTTTGAGCTAAAGGATGCTTTTATTATAAAAAGCTGCACTTGAATCTAGTGCAGCCTGAAAAGAAGCAAGCCATCTATCTGCAATCCAGCCTGTAGTTGACTTTTAGTCCAGGCTTTTAGTTGACTGGACAGGGCCTCATCTGAAGGACTATGCAACATCTAAAGGATGTTGCAACATATACATTCATTTATTCTCTCTATAAATAAGAGATCCACGCTTGTATGCTTTTGGGAAGTAGAGACTGAAACTGTAGACTAGTGCTGTAATTTAGCTGCATCATCCTGAGATTTAAAATTAGAGTCTTTCCTTTGATGGACAATCCATTTACTTTTTTTTGTTGTTGTTCTAAGGAGTTATGAAATGATAACAGATCCTAATGATTCTCTTAGTGTAATAGCAAGTTCTCTTAATAGTTTACTTTTTGTAAAATAAAACAGAGGAATTTGTAGCACAATCTCCAAATTATTTTGCTGATCTGTTTTAGGAATTTTCTGCCCCCCTCAGCTGTAGCCAAAATAAATTGCTCTGTATGCATTTCTAGCCTGCTGCAGTTCACTAAAGTACGTAACATAAACTACCACTGAAAAATCTTTGGTGCTATGACAAGTGTGTGAATGTTTTGTGGTCTGCATGAATGGATTGTGACTGAGTTCCAGCAACTTCTTCAGAAATACTAGTCCTGAATAAAAGTGCATCTCTAGGGTGTTTACACTTGTTAAATTAAATAGATTTTGGAAAGGACTTACAGTAGTGTGAGGTCAATATTTAGCAATTGATGTTTTCAGAGGATCTGCTGCTAAAATGAAAGACGTTACACTTTTATCTGTAAATCTTTATATGCTCTTTTTGCAAGTAGTCCACAAAGGATTTGATAGTTCCATTATTTCTTGATTTGCTTATTTTAAAATTTTGTCAATAACGTTAGTGGTTGATTACTATGTTGATAGTTCTTGCTTTTCCCACACTTCACCTTTGTCTCCTGGCTCTGGAATATGGTACTTATCCACAATAAGCAAGTTTGAGTAAAAAGGAGGAGGGATAATTTAGGAGGGTAGGACCTGCAAGTACATTTTTTGTTTTGTTTTGTTGCTTCATGTTACAGAATGAAAGCATTTTGAGTAACAACCAAAAAAAGACAATACTAGGTTGGTCTTGTCAGAACCTAGTATTTTCATAAATAGTCATTGTCCAATAGTAGAAGCTGACTGTATTAGCTTAAAATAGAAGATGTAAGCGAGAATAAATGCTTGTGTCTTTTTGCTATTTCACTTTCAGTAATCTGGGTAAATTAGATTTAATTAAAACTCAGGAGATAAAGAAGGTACAGGAGAACCAAACATCTTTGGCCTGGGAGATGAATAGGGAGATCTCTAGCAACAAAATAACAGTTACACTTTTGTGTTCTTCTGATATAGCTTTTAACATACCCAAATATTGTAGCTATCCAACCRGAAGCAGGAAGTCAGAAAGATGAAGATTTTCATAATGGCTATTTCTTGCTGTGAGATTGGATTGTAAAATGGATATCTCCTTCTTTAATGGTTTTAGGTTCTTTCAAGACAGTTCAGATAGATTTAATAAATGAATGAAGGCAGAGTTGTAAATAGTTAGGTATCCTTTCCTTTGAGCTTTTTGAAAAACGTCATCCATGTCCTTTATATGAATCACTACTTATTATTCACAGGAGTCAATATTTATCATTCACAGGTGTGTTATGAAGATGGATCACCATTGTCCTTGGATCAACAATTGTTGTGGATACCAGAATCATGCATCTTTCACTCTCTTCCTCTTGTTAGCTCCACTGGGATGCATTCATGCTTCCTTCATATTTGTTATGACTATGTACACACAGCTTTATAACAGAGTAAGGAAACATAGTTAAATGTTTAAAATATTATTTAAGCCAGATGAGTAATTTCTTTTTGGAAGCAGAGGGTGATTTGGTTCCCTGTAAAGAGGCATGTGGAATTATTTGCTATTGTTTCAGCATGTACTCTCAGTTCTGCTCTCCACAGTTTGAGAAGTGTGTTCATTAACTGGAGAAGGATTTGGAAAAAAGATACTTCCCCCCCCCATTTTTCTTCTCCTGTTGCTTCTCATAATCACTGGGAGTTCTCCTGAAGATTTGCATTAGCTGAAGACAATTTTGGGGTAGCATTTTTACAGAGACAAGCAATCTCTTGYTGTGTTTTGGCTGGCACATGAGCTGGCCGCTATCTATTTCAACCACACAAATTAGATGCTATTTATTTCCTTTTCCTTGCCACTTTGTTAGAATTGTATTTCCTTCTTTAAGGAAAAAAATGTCAGTTATTTCTGGAACTGAAAATAATTTATGCTGAGTTTATTTTAAAATTAGAAACTTCAACTGAAGCAGCTATGGGCAAAGCTTGTTCTGGAATACATCCCTCCACAGATTTGTGGTTGTGATTCTGAGCTTCAATTTCAGCTTTTGTGGTTGCAAAGAAAAGCTTGGAAAACGTGTTTAACAGATGAAGGATGCATGCGGTATTTGCAGAGCAATATGGCTGAGAACTGCTACCTGCAAAAGTTTCCGAAGGAAAACCTGTAGTATTTCCATTGAAAATGGATACTGTGCTGTGTATACATTTTTCCCATATGAAACTACTGAAGCCTTTTTGTTAATGTACCACAGTGTCTAGGTTTTGCTGCAATTTTAGACCTAGGTTGTTGTGGAGCATGCAAGACGGTGATTTTGATTAAGCTTTTCATCTAGAAAAGGCCCACAACTAGCAAAGAATGTATTTTTGAAAACAAATGCTCTTCTGAGTGTATCTTTTTTGTAATTATTCCACTTATAAACCTGCCGGAGGTCAAGTACTTACCTTCAGAGTCTGATTTCTTATTAGTGACTTACTTTGTTTCGGTATTTGGAATGTTCCAGAGCCGAATGATGMTATTTTTCCTTCACAGATATCTTTTGGGTGGAGTTCTGTAAAAATTGACATGAGTGCAGCCAAAAGAGACCCTCGACCTATTATTCCCTTTGGACTATCTGCATTTGCTGCATCTTTATTTGCCTTAGGACTGGCATTAGGAACAACTATTGCTGTTGGCATGTTGTTTATTATCCAGGTAAGTTTACGGCTTCTGTTACAAAGAAGATAAAGCTGTAAATTGTGTTTAATTTGTTGCTGATAACAGCTGTGGAGCAGAAACAGAATTCAGGTGGGAGCAGTTGTTTAGAGTTCATGTTGCTGTGTAACTATTAGTTTTTCATACTACTTTCTCCTACTTTCTTTGTTGTTACTATAATTGTCCTTGGAAGTAAGAATAATTCTGCCTCATTTTAAATGTTTTGAAATGTTGAAATGTTCCTGTATTTCAAATGTTTGCAATCTTTGCAAGGAATGAAAAATATGCATTTTAAGCCTAAACTGAAGTATCATATGATACCTTATAAGTGTACAGTTTTAAAGGGTGATGCCAGCATATATCTGTGCTATCTTAATTCTGAACATTTTATGATTAATTAAGCATATAAGTTGCTTTGTTGTTTCAAAGAAATATGCTTCATTAAATGAAGCTTTGTTTGCCTAGCTGATGGGTTTCTGTGGAAAGTTAATGCTGTTTTCATCTAACACTTGTTTAGATGAAAGTCATCTTGACAAATAAAACTTCAATCGAATCCTGGATTGAAGAAAAGGTAAGCTTTCCTTAAAGTGTTTCTGTACTGTATTATTTCAAAGCTAGTGTCTAAATTTATGAACTTACGAATTTATTTTGCCTGTCTGGGTTTAAACCAAGTGTTATTTCAATTCATCACTGACTTAGTACCTACAACCAGTTTTTCTAATTACACATGCCTGTATCTTTAATTTTCCAACTCCTATACTAGTTCTAGATACCATATTTTGTCTCAGTTTTCCGTATTTCCTATTTTTATGTCTGATTAAACTTGGAAGGATTTTCAATGTTGATGAATGATGAAGAAAGCTTATAAGACAGTGGGATATGTAGCCTTCTTTAAATTTCTCCTTGAAATCTGTATCTTTTCAGAAGTTTCACAAGCAATATAGCAAAGCAGCAGAAGCTAAGTTTTAGAGAAAGCAAAAGATGTCGAATAATGTGTAGGATTTTTTTATTGTAAAACATTATCAATATCCCTTTTTAAGATTGAGCACATTGCAATACATCAATGTTTACTAAAAACTACATGATTGGAATAAATGAAGCATTCTTCTAACTGCTCCACTAGATGTCACTGTCACTGAAAGAATGAAAAGTTTGTGAATAGAAAGTAGAAGATTCAGAGCCCTTCTATGTGCACAGTCCTTGAAGGGAAGTAGACACTGCTGATGATAAATGTTCACGATCGTTAATCAAAGAATCTTGAGTTGTGTAAGTCCTTCTATGTAATCTTGAGAAATAGTCAGACATCAGTCTTTCTAAAAGCTGTAAAATAAAGTTAGAGCACAGAGCAAACCCAGTTAATTCTGTTGTTTAAAAAAAAAAAAAAAAAAAGTGGCTGTTGGGGGACAAAACCAGACATACCTCTAAATGCCATGGTTGTTGCCTTTAATGCTAAGTAGTTTTAAAAGCCTGGGTTAGTATCTTGAGTTGTGTAAGTCCTTCTATGTAATCTTGAGAAATAGTCAGACATCAGTCTTTCTAAAAGCTGTAAAATAAAGTTAGAGCACAGAGCAANAGCAAACCCAGTTAATTCTGTTGTTTAAAAAAAAAAAAAAAAAAGTGTGGCTGTTGGGGGACAAAACCAGACATACCTCTAAATGCCATGGTTGTTGCCTTTAATGCTAAGTAGTTTTAAAAGCCTGGGTTAGTATGAAAGGAGTTTACTGCACTTGCACAAAAATGCTTGCTGCCAGGGTTCAGGGACTCATACAGCACCTATATGACCCTTGGCATTCTAAATATTTGCTGTTGAGTCATAATTAGTAGGATATGTTTGGCATACTGTGTTGCTTTACTATTCCTAGGCCAAAGACAGAATCCAGTACTACCAAACGGGTGAGACCTTTATTTTTCCTTATGACATGGGAAGTAAATGGAAAAACTTCAAGCAAGTGTTTACATGGTCTGGGATTCCTGAGGGAGATGGCCTGGACTGGCCAGTAAGAGACGGCTGTCATCAGTATAGTTTGACGGTAAACGTCCTTCAATGATATCTCAAATTATTCCTACCCACTGTCCAATTGTCTGTCTTTCTTTACAGTAATATGCCAAATTTTTAATAATTAAAATAAAGCCTGACTAATAGCACATATACTTCAGAAAGAGGAATTCTATCCTTTTTTTAGGCTACATATGTACGCTTTTGTGTGTGTTTTTAAATGCTGAATGTTTCCCTGTGCTTGCTTAATAGTTTCAATACCTATCTTCATTCTGTGTTGAGTGCACAAGTACTCTAAAGCTAAACACGTACTAAATTTCTATTTATAATCATTTGTAGATAGAGCAACTGAAACAGAAAGCAGACAAGCGAGTAAGAAGTGTAAGTATTTGATGCTTGTGATCCAAAACATTTGAAATTTCTATATAAATACATATAATTACTGATATATTATTTCTCGTCATGATTTTAAGCCTACCAATTAAATGAAGACTTTGTGTTTCCACAGAAACAGTGTGCTGCAACCTCTTTTTAATTAAACTTAATATTTAGGTTTCTTTGCATTTAGTCCTTTGTTTCCAGATGATAAGAAATGTGATAATAATGGAAATACTGGCAATAGAAGAGGAATAAAGATGACCGTGTTTCATTTTTAAACAGTTAATTTAGAATTTAAGAGTCTCATAGACAGCAAATTGCCATTATACTCAGATATAATGGTACACTTGAGCCGATTTTGGTGTGAAACTGCTAGCAGGTCCATAACTCAGTGCAGTAATATATTGCAACGTTCTGTTCAAATTGGCAGGTGCGGTATCGAGCGGTAGAAGACTACAGTGGTRTCTGCTGCCCTGTGACTAAAGGTGTTAAAACATTCTTCACAACACCGTGCACAGAAGAACCTAGAATTGCCCTGAGTAAAGGGGATCTGATTTTAGCCACACGAGGCTTAAAGTTAGTGGCTCCACACCTTTGTTTGGTTAAAAGAAATATTGAGATCAATTCTGGCATCTAATTACCTATTACGCTTTCTTCTCCAGACACTGGATGTATGGTGAGAAGATTCTCGACTCAGCTGCTGATGGTATGAAGCAGTTATTCTCACTTATTCTGTTGAAAATTACAAATTAATTTTATAGCTGCTTAACATTTGATAGAAATATCGACAACATCATATGTTTAATTCTCAAAATGTAGAATGGCTTTATTGGCACTAGCCCCTCTCCTCTCCTAAACCAAACCCACAATTTTTACTGTTTATCTCACTAGACRTGCTAGCTTTGATAAATGATAAATATGAAATGATTCTGTTAAACTGGAAGAAATTTTAGTAGTCTTCTGTTAAATGGAGAGTGGGGGAGACTTCCTGATATTCTTAGAAAAAGTCACTCTAAAGAGGTTAATGCTGGCTTTTTTTTCATTAATATTTAAATAGCTGTGATTCATAAACACTTTTTCTGAAGTGTTTTTAGATTTCCTAACTAAATGACTCATATACATAGAAGACTTGGGATTGCTTTGTATGTGTGTGTGTATGTATGTATGCRTGCCTTAAAACAAAGAGGCATTATGTCTTTGGCTTGGGATTGATTCCAGAAATTTTGACATTTACTTACTTAGCTAATAACGATGACAGTCAAAGACATTAAAGACTCCTAGTGGTCTACAAGAGACACTGTYGTACCTACCTCCATACGAAGTTTGACACTTTTACCTGAGCCCTCCTCCTGCTCAGGTCTTAGTTAAAATTTTAGCTGACAGATTTTTCCACTGAGAATGCATTGGGTTCCATTATCTCTACCAAATAATTGGGAATTCATTGTCTACATGCACCTTGCCAGCAAGGAAGGGGTAGATCGCAGTTTCTGTGTAGGTATGTGCTTTTCATGGGAGAGCTGAGACCTTCTTTGCCTAGAAATACTTCAACAGCTCTTTCCTGGGTAACTTTTTAAATACCAAACCTAAACAAGTCATTAAAATGAGGATGTTAATAGTTTGTATTCAAAGGTTCTGCTGTTTATTGTGAAGATTATCAGGAGATAYAGTACATTTTCTAAATATGCAGATGAATTGTGCAGGTGGTGACTGGGTGTAAACTAGTAGACTGGATTAGAGGTCAAAATATGGACATGTTGCAKAAGTGGACTTGAAAAGCAGGATAGGATTTGATAGGAATTTATAGAAAAATGCTATAGTTGCATTAAAACAAAATAGAAAATGTAATGATTGAGTAACAATTCTTCAGAGGGAAAAAAATAGTGGATTACAATTGGAACATGAGTCAACACTCTTGCAAAAAAGAAACAAGTATACAAGTATTTAGATTCCCAGATACATGAAGCAATCCTTCCATCCTACTCACTATTCACAAAGACGCAGCTGAAATATTGCCAAAGTAATAGTTACTACATTTCGAAAAAGAGGAGGATCAGCTGAAGAGTGTTAAGAGGAAARCACTGAGAATGATCAAAGTGCTAGAAAATACAACCTGTAAGGAAAAGTTGAAAGAATTAGGATGCCTTAGCTGTACAGGATAAGGAGATAACTAGTAGCACATATACCTGCTTTCTCTTATCATCTGCATGAAAGTCTGCTGTAGAAAAGGTTTTATTTGCTTCTTATGTCCTTGGTATGTAGAAAAGGAGTTGTGAACTTATAATATAGAAAGAAAATTCAGATTGGATATTAGGAAAGACTTTCTAATAATAAGGAATATAGCACTCTTGAAAAAAAATGGAGATCTCTGGAAACAAGCTAGGCAGTGGGAGAGACTCCACACATCCCCAGGCAAATGTGTTAGGATATTTTGTTCTGGAGAAGATAAATTAGTGACCTGTTGATGTCTCTCCCATTCTTGTGTTTTTCCTCTATAGTGAGTCATGTTTTGTTCCAAGTTAATGCAACTTTTCATGTCTTAAGG
Source organism: Rhea americana (assembly GCF_003343005.1). Lineage (NCBI taxonomy): Eukaryota > Metazoa > Chordata > Aves > Rheiformes > Rheidae > Rhea > Rhea americana. The sequence goes on along the minus strand of NW_028186723.1, from coordinate 1,048,444 downwards.
TGGAATAAGAGAACGAGGCTGGTTCCCTAGGAAATGTGTGGAAAAATGCCAATATGACTCTGAAATGGATCAACCAATGGATGGAGAGAAGAAAAGCAGATAGCCTTCTTTTTTAAAAAAAAAAATGGGAATTTTACTTACAGACCACAATCCTTTACTTGAAATTTTCTGTATGTTACTTTACATTTATGCAATGAATATGTTACGACAAGGGTGTTTTTCCTCACAGCTGAAAGGGTTGGATATTTCTGTGCCATGATTTGCATACTTTTTAAATAATAAATAATTGAAGAAGCCATTCAGTGGATTTCCTTCAAGATGCAACTTTTCATCCCAAGTCAGGTTTCTTTTCTCTTTGCTGTTTAAATTGSATTTTATTGCATACCAATGGATCATGTTTTAGTTTCCACAACACCATCAGACTGTGATGTGTGCTGTTTATCTTCTGTATATTATTTTCTCTGAAGCTTCCCCCTGAAAACTATAAAATAAACCTCTAATTCAAATTCACAGTAAGATTTGTTACCTGTGACTTTTAATGATGTGAATTGTCCAGCTGAAATAAATGATACAYTTTCATATTCATTTGTGGATTTAATTGTTCGTAGAGCTACAAGAGCTTGTTTATAGGCATGGAAATGTGAAATCTTTGGGAAGAAAGGAATTCACTATCATGAGTTGTTTTTTCCAAAGGAAGAAAGATCTTGCTACAGAAATAGTGCTTTTAATGTCTGAAAGTTGTAGCTAGCTGCATCTCTGCTCCATTTGAAGTCTTGTCATGTAGCTGAGAGACTAGAGATCRTTGTTATGATCCGTGTTAGAGTGAAAGGAAGCAATAGTTCCAAGACTGAAAACTTTTGTTAGGCCAGGCCCCAGTAAATGATTAACATCTTTCCTAAATTATTTTTATTTAATATCTGGCATGGATTATTAGGAGGAAGGAAGTCCTTAAAATGGAGTTTGGGTATAACTGAAAATTTTCAAAAATTATCCTTTTAAATGCTGTAGATGCTTTTGGTCTCTCACAGTTAGACTAGTTGCATATCATACATTAAGAGTTACTGCCAATGATTTGTTTTAAAAATGCCTTAACATCTTTAGTTTACTTCTTCTGCATGACTTCTCCTGGATAGATAAGCCTTTCTTAGACAATAGTACACATATACAGAAATAACTACATAATAGGCAAGCCRGTGTTACTACTGTATATTGCTGCTGAGACTTCTAGCATTAGCCAGGTTTTCATTACTGTCAGTCAGCCTGCTGTGCACTAGTGCTGAGGGTGAGCCCTAATCCTAGGCTGCTTCTCCAAGCTGTGGAAATAGGAGGTTAGCATTCAGTTTTAACAGTTCACAAATGAGCTGCTTTGCTCCTCTTTATATCAAAGCACTTTTATTTTCTAGATTCAGGCATCTCTAAAAGTGTAGGAGCTTTCCTGKTAGCAAGAGCTGAAAGGCCATAACTCAACAGTATATAGCAAAAGGGTAAATTCTATGCTATTTTACAATAAATGAGAGAGAATTAATATGGAGATCTCCAAACTGGATGGAATACTCTTAGTCTTTACTTCAGTGGTTCCTGTTCAGTAGCTATAGAGTCCAGACGCAAGCTAAGATGACAGGAATAAGCTTGTCTTCGAGCAGAGGAAATGAGCCTGAGAACCTGCTCTTGATTGTGGAATGATTTAATAGCGGCTGTATACATTTACAGATAAGTAGAAGCTGATTGGTGGCACTAATGCCCACAGTTGGTGATTAGCTGTATTAGGGGGAATTTACATAAGGTTTGGTCTGTTCATAGGGACTGAATACCTCTTAATGGTTAAAGAACATCCTTCAGTTAGATGAAAGTTGAAATCCTTCAAGTTTAAGGAAAACTGTGCTCAGAAGTGTGCCCAAAAAACTAATTTAGAAGTGCACTTCTAATCTGAAGTGAACTCTGAAGTACATACACTATTTCCTTTTTCATGCTTTCATCTTATTTAATCACTCCCGTTTTCCTGTAGGTGTAACSTCAATCCACCTCTGTTCTCTCTTGTAGCGTATTTAACTGGTGTTTAYTGTGACACCTTTAATCAGCAGCACTTGCCTCTGAAGAATCAGCCAAACAGAATGAATTCTCTTGGCTGTAGAGCCTCTGAATGCCTTGAGGAGGAATGTCAAGCTGTCTTTGGTGCTGAAACCAACTGTACCAGCACATGAAGTTAAAAGACTATCTTTGCAGAACTGATCCTCARTAGTATGTAGTCCTTTCCTTCTTCTGTATCCTCCTGTTCTGTTTTTCCTCTTYTCCCATCCCCACTCCCTTCCTTTTCCTGGAGAAAGAGCTCATTAAGGAAAGGAGCAAGTCGATTTGACATAGCTGTTCTTTGTTGCACAGTGATTCATCAGGGAATTCAGTTTATTTTCTTTTAGGTTGTTCAAATTGCCAGAAAAGCCAGGTCACAAGCAGAAAGCACATGTCATTTTCACATAGTGATTAGCTCTATTAAATTGCATCTTTTGCTTTTCCCTGAGGGAAGAATTGCCCTTTGCACTTGAAACTCCCTCTTTCCCATCTTCCAATAGCAAGTCGAGACTTGCAGTGCAGCAGAGGCMTAGTTCGGGCTCCTGTACAACGAACAGTAAGGATAGCTACTTGCTGAAACAGAACTTTACTATTTAAAGAAAAACAATAAAAGTGGCTAATAATAATCAGCCTTTTGCTTTAGTACAGCCAGTTTTTGCACCAAAAGAAAGAATCTGTTGTAGGTAAGGAGGAAACAAAAACAAAACAAAAAGCTGTTACTGTAAGTGAACACGTCTGTCTKTCTCTCCAACCACCAGATCAACAAGAATTTCAGTTTCTACTCGTCTGTCTTAGCTTTGGCCTCCAAAACCTAAGCAGCTGCTGCTTGGCCAAGCAAAGCTGTTATCAGAGCTGGCTGCCTCAGAGTTCTTCTTGAAGAATTAGCCAGATTACCATACAAGGCTGTCCAAAAGACTAGCCTTGATGATAATCTCATATTTGGTAACTCTGAGGTTGTTACTAGAAGAAACTGGTGATGAAAGTAGACTTTCCTACTAGTCTTTTCCAAAAGGCTTCTGATCTTAATCTGAATTTGTTAAGGGTTAAGCAAACTATAAGCTCCTGCTGGAGTTGAAACRTCCTCCATATGGTTAAGGGAGGCACATTGCAAAGCATTAACCAAGAGAAAACATTACAACTCTCAAGCTAGGAAGCCTAGATGTGCAGATTATTTAGTTTTTGCAATTAAGTTAACTACTGCATTAGAGAATGTTTCTAGAGCTTCTTTGAGAGCATTGATTTAAGTAACAACTTCATTAAAGCCAAATGATGTCAATACTTCCTTCCAAGCACATCCTGTCTGGTTAGGGAACACAAGAGACTAACTAGAAGTTATTAAGTTGCAGGCATAAAGGTTGTGCTGCATAGAAGGGAAGAAAATCTAGTTAAATTGTATCTTGGGATACAGTTCTTATGCTTTGGAGAGTCTAATTTGGGCAATCTAATTTTTGATGCAGTACATTAGAGATCTATTTCCAATTTATTAAGTAGGAGGAGGTTATATTATCACCATTCATCTTAAATGTATCCATCTTAGATGAATCATACCTTGATTAGTCRTAGTATCACTAGTTAATCAGTACATTGATTAACAGTGTACTGGTTACACATCTGTACTACAGCCCAAATGGATCAATTCATAATGGACAACTGCTAGATTAGAGTTTTCTGAAGTTGAGGAGACTCAGTTTGGTTTTAGCTCCAACCTCTGTATCATGGGAAGAGTAGCAGAAATCTGACCTGCATAGCACTTACAGTCATCCTTACCTCAGATTTTTGTTCACTGGGTATAACAGTGCTTCAAGCTTGCTGTAGCTTTCTCCAGTTCTCAGGCAGCATCYGAAGATCACTTTTCCATCATTTCAGTGCAAGCATGCCTAAAGCATTCCTATTTTCATTTTAAAGCTATACTGTGGTAGCAGTTCACATGGTGAACTCATCTTCACCCAAAAGACAATTTGCAGACCATTTCACACCTGAATTGCTGTTTGGCTTATTGTTCAGCCATTACCCCTACAACTGGATCTTTGTAGYATCTACTAGCAGATTCCACAGATCTGAAAGATTTAAAGCACCATAGTTACCTGCCATGAGAAAAGAGGCTTAATTCTCATTAAGAGCGAACTATGTTCTGAAATTCAGGCATTTTCTCTCCCAAAAGAAAAAAACATATCTTGTATTAGAAAATATACAAAGTTATTACTTTTTGAGACATCACAGAAAAATCCAAATTCTCCATTTGCTACATAGAAGAGAACTCTTCAAAGGTTTGTGGGGGGGAGGGTAATTTTATCTGAAGGAAGCACTTTGATTGGTGTCTGAGAACTGATAATTGGAGGCTCCACAGCAGAGTGTTGGGCTTCAGCATTCAAACAGCTCTCAGTAGGGAAGTTACATTAAAAAAGCACCGTTACTCTCTAGGCTACCATGCAGCATAACAGCATTCAGCCTCAAAATTATACCAGTCTCAGTTGGATTAGATTTACTGCCTCAACCCTSCAAGCCACTCATCAAAACTCATAACCAGTTTAAGTACACATTTCCTTCTCCTGTCCCATTTATTCTCCATAATCTCAAATAGGGGAAGATTGAACCTTCAGTAACTTCAAGTCACTGTTGCTTTAAGGAGGTGTTAGCAGGGGGAAGACGAGCAGCACAGTTGTGTGCACTTTTCTTGGCTTAGAACCCTTTATACCCTGAAGTTATGACATAAAAAGTGTCCAGGCGCTTAAAATAAGTCACTGAATAGTTACCTGGAAACGTCAAGGTTTTTGTGCTAGTCTAGAAATAGAATTAGATTTAATGTCTGAAACACAAGTCAGTTGTTTGTGCTTTTTGAAACTAGAGATGCCTCACAGCAAGGGGTAGAAATTTCCTGACAAGCAAATCTATTGGTTGCTTTTAGTTTGAGAAAACTAAGAACATTAAAGAGGAATAGAGCCACTAGCTGTAAGAGCCTGGTACAGACAAGAGGAGTTGGAGTGTGAAAGCTGCATGTCTGTCCTCTTTATGCTGCCTTCTTGTTAGACAAAGCTTAACCCCCTGCTTTTTTGGGCAGGTAGGGGAGAACCCACTACCCCGCATGCTCGCCCCCMCAAAACACTGTTGACTAATCAAATTGACTGCTACAGGGGAAAGGATAAATTCTCTGCTGATTTTGCTCTGCAAAATCCCATCCCCTCACCAGGAAAAAGAGTCTGTCAGTGCAAAAATTATTCTTTCCCCAGTTTGCATACCAAGACACAACAGTACAACAAGATGTAACATCTCATCTTGAAACTCTGCATACTGGAGCTGCACTGAGACAAACTCCAATTTCAAGATAGCAGGAACATCAAGGAAGGATGAAATCAAGATTGCAGAYTATACCCTTAAATTTAAGTTATAATCCTTTTTTTGCCATAAATTTACTTAGTGAGTAAGATAAGGTTTAGCTCAGTTGGTTAGACCATGGTGCTAAAAATGCCAAGGTCACGGGTTTGATCCCCGTATGGGCCACTCATTTGAGGTTTGGACTAGAGGATCTCCAGAGGTCCCTTCCAACCTTACCGATTCTATGATTCTAATACCGAATAAGGATGCTAAGCTACTCAGCAGTATTTCACCTTGCAGATTAGCGTCCTTCAAGCTATGGCATATATACTGATTGATCTTTTCCAAACATACAGACAGCACTCAGTGTGTCTAAGTAGTTTTCTAAGGAGATTCAACTTTTTTAGTCTTAAAAAATTAAAGCCTGGTACCTTATTTTATATTGCAGGCTGAGCTGGAGGATTGGAAGGCTTTGATACAYGCTGCCCTACTGCAAGAACAGGAAAGCTGACTACAGTTGTCAGACAAGATGTTACTTCATTTACAATGATGCTTGGTGCAGAAAACAAGTTAAGTGCAGCTAAAGCAGAGCCTCTATAGAAGGCTATCCATAAGCAGGTAGCAGTAAGCCCATATATGGTAAACTGGTTGCAGCACAGAAACAATTCAGATTTTTGTTTGCCTTTGCAGTTAAAATTTATTGCATCTTCTGTCTTTAGGAATGAAAACTGAAGTTTTCCAGTGATCTGACTCAAAGCCACTGTTGTGAATTTATGGCCACCATTGCATTTGAGAACACGCACAAAACACCTGATTCAATGCATCTCATACATGAGGTATGATGTTTGCTTGAGACATGCATTTTTTAAATCAGTTGATGCCAGACTACTCACACTTTAGTTAAACCTATACTGTGCAGTCCAGGGCTAGGAGAAGAAAGTTCACTTTTGTATTTGCTGGGTAGATGTTAACCTCCTGTTCATACAGTAGCAGCCTGAGTTGAGACCGGCACATGGCTATGCCATCCTGAGTGGGAACTGAAGTCTTAGTGTTATCTTCCTGCACTTCTTTGCTTTCCTTCCTTCCCCTTTCCCAAATATAACTGCATGAAAGTTTAGTCTGTGATTGCAGATCAGTCTTTTGGTCAGTCTGGAGTTTATATTGGAGCAGGAAAATAAGTTTTACTTTTGACAACAGTAAGAAGTACATACAGCTGCCTTGTAAAGGCTGAGGCTCTTCAGCGTTTGAGTGTGCTTCAGTCAGTCCAAGAAACGCTGAAGTTCAGGCTTTGCCTAGACATTTGWTGCTTACTCCTGCAAGATGTGGACATGGCCAGTAGTCAATTACACCATAACTGTCTTATCTGAAGGTCATTTCTCCCAGAATATCAGAAGCAATACACTTAAGTTCTCCTTGCTCCCCTTCATTCATGCTTGTGTTTGCCATAAGTGATGTATTAGCACTGATATTTGTTTTGATACTTCATAGAATTTAATTTAAATACATTTATTCCTGCATACTTGAGTAAAGGGCCTCAATCTGATTCTGGAAGAATTTAGCAAGCTCTGTTCGCTTTGCCTTCAATGTTGGTGTCAAGAGTCCATTTTCTACAGAGAACATCTCTGTGTGGATGTACAGATCTTTAACCTATGTAGAGGGAAAAAAAAAAACAACAACAAAAAAAAACACGTGACACAGAATTGCTTAGAGGACAAGCATTATAGCTCTTCGCAGATCTCTTGAGCTCAATGCAGGAACTCATTCATTCTTGGGWACTCCAGTAACTAAAATTGTTCTTTGATGCAAGTTAAACTCCTTTTGACTGACACAGCAAGATAGGCTGGAACTACAGCMCAGTTCCTGTGGCCCATGGGTAATCTCCACTACATGCCATAGCAATTGCTACTGTTGTACTACAACTGTGGCTTGGTCAATGCTCCTCCACTGCCTACTACAGGTGATTGTCCTGGAAAACTTTCTTGGGTCCAAGCCTGGCACAGTGAATAATGATAGTAGTGCAGACTTCCCAGCTGTTGTATTAGCAATGCAAACATTTGTGACAAACAGGGTTTGCAAGTACTCACTTGTTCAAAGGATTTAAGGCCAGCTTCTTTCCCCAGTTTGACTATATCTTCTAAAATAGCTTTCTTAACTGCCTAGAAGAGACACACAGTTCAGCAGGAGCAGTGGCTGAGGATCATACCTACTGCCTAGTCAGTGAAAACTGAGGGTGGCAAAAACATGTACATATTTCCACATTCAAGGTTTCTCATGTTGAAGCCACTTCTAGGTCACCACTATCTTCTCAATGGAAAATAAGCAGTAATAGCCCTTGAAACCTCAAGGGATACCTATGCTTTGCCAGCTTCTACTTTAAGGCTGCATGACTCACCCAGCTTTAAGCCAGTTTAATTGACAGAAAAAATGGGTAAAAGTGAAGCTGAAGCAATATGAGATTGGACTTCAGAATTAAAATATTAATATATTTTATAACCCACTTAAAAGATAAGACCACTCACTGGATTTTTGCAGACATCTTCATAGGAACCTTTTATTCCCAGTTTTGCTGCAAATTCTGGAAGTGTCTCAGGATCAGGAACCACTATGCCTACTAGTGAAGACTGAAAACAGAGGGAAGTAGTCATATTTAGACAAAGACTAGGCATATAAAATTACTTTTGTAGTTTATGGGAGAACTTGATAATGGACAATTTTTATATACTAAATCAATGTCCACTTTCCCATCCATTTCTAGGATTTGGAAGGTAGCTACAAGGACTTCAACTTAAATCTTAACTTCTGACATCAGTAATTGAAGTAATACTTTGCCTCTGTTATTTGTGCTAAACTCCTCCTCCAGCAATTGCTTTTGGCTGGCTTATAGACTGAAGACTGGAATCTACAAGTGTAGGTGACAGCTCTGTGGCAAAGGAGTGAGCCTGACATACTGATCCCATTCAAGTATGTAACTAGCCTTAACATGACTTTCAATTTAATGCCAAGATCTCCTGTTCTGAGGTATCAAAGCAAAGGCTGAAAACAGCCCAAAAGGTCTGAAAGGAAGCTTCTATAAACGGATTTCATAGGAACAGATTTCATTCAAGGACTCTTGTATATGCATATAATTGTACCCTGATCCAAAACTCAGTTTGGGGGGAAWCTTGCATGGTGCTTACATTTGACACCGCTTACCCTCAGGCTCTCCCCGTGTACAAAGACTTGAGCTACAGGAGTACTTCGAATATAGATRTTTTCTATCTTCTCTGGAGCAATATATTCTCCTTGTGCAAGTTTAAATATATTCTTTTTCCTATCAATGATCTTCAGTGTTCCATTCTAGAAATAGAAGATAAACATCATTAAAGTCCCAGTCTTGCTTTAAGAAGCAGGACTAGAGAGCTCCTTTATTCTGCTCTGGCAAAGTATGAGACAATCTACTCTGCCTGATCATTATGGGAGTGAAATTCTTAATTACTGACCGAGCAGGTGTTATCTGAGATTTTCCAAGCTGATTTGTCTTTGGAGCTTTGCCTGGGACTATATGGTAGGTGATTTAACAAAATACTTTGTAAGGCTTTTATCCTAGGATCCACTTCAACTTTTCAAACTCCTGTAAACTAGTCCAAGATTCAAATCCAAGAGATGATATGTAGTAAGTTATTACTCACTGGCATCCATTTCCCTATGTCTCCTGTGTGGAGCCAGCCATCTTTATCAATTGCTTCTGCTGTTTTCTCAGGGTCTTTCAGATAACCCTTGAACACATTTGGTCCTTTAATGCAGACCTACAGCAAGCACAGAACATTGTAAGTTACCCAGTCTTATATTTCAGTATTTCCTGATATGCACAGGAAGTGGTAGCTACCTCGCCTTCATTATTAGAAGAGAAGTAGTTCATTTCCGCCACATCATCTAGCTTTATGATATTACAAGCTAACGGGGCTCCAACATGGCCTAAGGGGAAAAAAAGAAAAAAACAAAAACAAAGATAGTTAGGTTTGATGGATTCCACTACCAAATGACTTTATTTGATATAAAGCTAGAAAGAGTGGGTCTTGAAGTGGGATGGGARAACTCAGATATCCTTTGTATATGAAAGACTGAGCAATAGCAGAAGCCTCRTGGCTCTGTGTTTGCTGCTTTAGGAAGAAGTGGTGTTGTTTAAAGGGGTCAGACATCAAATGCTCAAGACCATTACTGTAATGCCATTTGCAGACACTTTGTGCAGGTTAAGCAGCAGCTAAGCCTTGATGCTTTGAGCCATTTATTGGTATAACCAGGCATACTGGTCACGTGCCACACTTGCCCTCACAAAATTCCCTCATTGTCCCTTGGTCTTCATTTCTATTTTATACTCATCATCTGTAGTTATGTCCTTGAGGACAGTGAGTGACTTGAGTTTGAGTTTAAAATTCCCAATATTCAAAACATCCTTGCTAAGATAAAAGTATCTTCAAGTARGGGTAGCTCTTCCTGAAAATATTCAAGAAACATACATGTCTGGCTTGTTAGTCCTAATTCGTTTTTGAGAAAGATGAATGTTTTGAGAGCTAAAACTAGTCTCAAAGCCCTTTGAGAAAAGCCTTTGTCTAGTTTTCTCAGACTTGCTCATCTGCAGCCTTGCAGATGCACCTTTCTTGTGTAATGGTACTAGATAAGTTCTAGGCTGACCTAGATCACTTTACACAAGAGCTCCTTGTCTACTTGAGGCAGGAATTTATTTGGGCACCCTGTTATGCATATAGGTGTGAGTGTTGCTACTAAGGATCACTTTGAGGGAGGTTAAATACCAGGATTTATTTTTCATTGAACTAATAGAAGTAGAGCACCTAAATCTGAGTGCCACTTTCTATCGGCAGTTGTGGGAGAGTTTGAGTCTCAAGCTGCTATACCTGTTGTCCAGTCTCCAGGCATTGAGAAAGTACATCCAGCTGAGCATTCAGTCTGGCCATAAGCTTCAAAGATCTGTATGAGAAAGGATGAGCATCCCATGAACACCGAGTCCTTGGTATGTAAGAGCTCAACAATCAACTATGCCCAAACACAAGTCTTCTTTTTAGGAATGAAGCCAAGACAATTATAGCCTAATTCACACTTCTTGGTGCTATTGGAGTGATCAGATAGCCTTCAAATTCAAATGTCCAAGCCTTACGCTGGTCATCTTGTTCTCTGAATTCTGTTTTCATATGTACTATTGTGGGGCTTGTTGACCACCARGGTAAGCCACAAAGCTCAGGGGCAGCCACCTGACTTACTGCTGGAGTTGCACGTTCCCATTTTTGCTGCTCAATTTCCCTTCTTAGAGCCCACAGGATATTTTTCCAGTGGTGCAGTTTGAAGTCAGTTAGCCCTGCAGAGCTTGTTCTTGATACAATTAACTCAGATCCAGCATCCTGCAAACATTGAAGACCCTGACTGCAACCTCTYCAGCAACAAGCCTGGCAAGATTGTTTATGCCCAAATAAGTGACCATTAAACAAGTCTTAATGTAGAAAAAAATAATCAACTTACCTGACAGCCCAATGCTGCTCTGAGAAATGTCAGGACAGAGGGAGATATAGGGGCTGCACCCGTTACCATTATACGCACCTGTCCACCCATTGTTTCCTACAAGAGAGTTAGAAGCTATCACATCCTCTAGTATTACATTGGTCAGGTTACTTACACTTGAGAGGACATACCTGAACTTTTTGGAAGATTAACTGATCCCAGATGCTGTCATTTCGAATTATGCCCTGCTTCACTTCAGCCATCTTCATAGTCACAGCAAAATTTAACAGGAGTTTTTTCACTGGGCTCTTTGCACCACTTTGTATCTGCAAGAAAAAGTATCACTGATCCTTGGGTTTAACTCAAATCTGTACCTCCACTTGAAGGCACCGTCTCTTAATTTGATAARTCTGTCTTCACTACTGCTGTGTTCTAGGAGATGAACAAAAGGGCAACACTAATTTGTGTTGCTGCTGTCATACTTCAGCCACAGCTCTGAGGAACAGTGATCTCTAGCTTTGCACTTGTTTCATTTTCGTTCTGAAAGTTAAGCTTTTTGTCTCTGAACAGCAGCAGATCTAATTCAGTCATGACTGGATACATTGTTCTTGTACTAGAGGTCCAAGGGCTCTTTTCAGCAACTGAGAAAGAATTTTAAAGACTTCCCTCTGCTRAGGGGTAATTAACCTAGCAAGGTTGTTATGCATTCAGTTGCAATGTGAAGTTGCATGCTTGCTTAAATGCATGAATCTGAAGATAATTTAGTTAAAAATTGCTCACATACCTTATCATATATTCTATTGAGCAGTCTTGGTACAACTGGGAATAGTGTTGGCTTCAGGGTTTTCATGTCATCTGTTAGCAACTTGATGTCTCCTTGGAAGAAGCCAACTTTCCCTCCACAGCTGTAGACTACAGTCTAAAAATTGAAGAGACCTTAGTTAAGAACAATTCCTAGCTTCATATTAGCACTAATGATTTGTTTATGGAAGGCAGCATGTTTTCCAGTGACCATTAATAGGAAAGATCTTGCTTAAATAGATTTGAGGAAATAAATTTATCATGTTTTTTTACTGTAATTTGATTTACAGATGGTCAGAGGCATTGACTTTGCAACCTTAATATGTAGTCCACGAATGCCACAAAACAAATTCCGTGTTATATTTGAAGAGAGTCAATGTGGATTTTTACATACTTGTGTAAGAGCTGTTCTATTTTGATATCCCTTGAGTACCCTGGAAATCTCAGTTAGTACGAAACAATAGAAGAATTTAAGAGCTTGACAGAGCTTAAGATATGACACATTCTGTTTTAACTACCAGCTCAGGAACTGACGTTAAGAGACTAGTTTGGGGACTATTACATGCAGAAGAGTTAGATCCAGCTACAAAGGTGCTAACACTTCCTGTAAGGAGGAGCGCAGAAGGCTGAAAACAACATGTTTTTCTTCCTTCTGTTCTGCTCTGCACTTTAGCAGATGCATCTTCAGCACTCTTAGAACATGCTGGAAGAAGTGCATTAATTGGAAGACTAGCACTGTACCTTAGGAAACAAAYTGGCAGCATGACACAACCCAGCAGAGTAAACAGTGGAGAACATATTGATATTCACTTCCTCTGAGAGTTAAATCCATGGCTTTTAAACTGCTGCCATTTCATGTGTTAGCTTGCTCTGTGCTTTAGATTAAGTGCTAGATGCTGTTAATTTGGCTTGCAGACTTCTCAGGGCATCACAGGCTCAATGAGAGTAGACTGAGGAACCAAGTTCCATCATAGTAACTCAGCAGCTGTATCTTGGAGAAGTAACTAGATATTAATTGGTCACTTTAGAGGTTTTATGTTAGGTTGGTTGCTATGTATGAATTCTCACAGGTGTTATTATCAACTAATCCATACATATAAAACCTTCTACAGAGACTTAGTGGCATGCCCACAGTCTACTTACCTGTACAACTCTCTCAAACATGTGAGCCAAAGGAAGATAGGACATGGAGATATCTGAACTTGTACACTCAAATGTATTCTATATGGGAAAGAACAGATGTTTGTCAGCAGTCTGTATGCCTTTTTGAGTTACTCTGAAGTAGAAAGTGAAGGAAGTTTGRATCAGTTTGAATACTTTGAAATATCTGCTTTTAAATGACAGAAGCAACTCAGACTCTTCCCTTCCATCACCTCTTCAAACCTTGCAACTGAAACCGAGTCAGTGAAATTTGAGACAGAATACTAGATCAGCATTAGTTTCATATTTTGGAAAATAGGGTAGTTCAGCATGCTTGGCATTAGTTCTGATTCATTCTAGAGTAACTTCTCCTTCTGAGTAGAAGTCTTTCTTCAAAGTCAAATTACTTGCAGTACTCTTGTCTTAYGGAAACATGGACACTTAGGAAAGCATGAGTTTACTGGAAGTAAACAGTTTGCAGAAGATGCCTGTATTAAAGCCGTTTTAGTGACTCTGAATGACAGCCTGGAGATCACCTTCAGCGGTAGCTTACCTCTGTGCATTTAAGGAATGCAGCAGCATTTGCAACAACATTTTCATGTGTCAGCATGGCTCCTTTAGGAGTACCTTTGGAGAGATTGGGGAGAGTCAGCTGTGGCTGTGACTGCATGTGCTATCAAGTTTCTCGTGTTTTGCTTGATTCAGTCATGATAAGAACCATCTTACTATTAGGTTCAGTCATAGCATGCATTGTCTCAACAGATCAGAAATACCCCTCATTTTGGGCACTTTCAGCTATAGATATTATATAAACAGATTTGTCTAGTGAAATTAGAGTAATTAGGAGTAGCATAGAGAATGCTGAAACAAGGCCTTTGTGTAGGGAAGATCAGCATACAGATAGTTAAACAGCCAGGCTCTTTAATGCAAAGACTCTGTATTTTTCAGAAGGAAAGATAGAGCAAGAATAGAATAGAATGTCACTTGTTTCCCAAAGAAGCTTTGTCACTACAATACATATTCACTAAAGACAATGTCCGAAACAGAAGCACAGTTATAACTTCACACTAGAAATATCCAATTTATTCTTTTTACATTTTATGTTGTTAGTGATTCCTTTTCTCCACTGGAAATAAAGTTCTTCCAGCTCAGGGAGATTGTTTTAATGGGGAAATATCAAAATCTACCCTCTTACCTGTAGTTCCACTGGTGAAACACACAATGCAAAGATCTTCAGGCTTAGGAGGCTAGAAGACAGAAGCAACATAAAGTCAACAATCTACGGATTGTTATGTTGCCTATTACTATTTATGTACACTCCATAAAGGGGTACGAATYTAGCACACCAACCAGAAATTCTGTTTGGGAACAGAAAGACAAGCTTCAAAAATCCTGCCAGTCTCCTCTGCTAGCCATGTGGCATAAGGTCTCTTTTCAGAGGTTAGTTTTGCAAGTTCAGAACTGTTCTATAGGGATACTTACAATTGGTTCTATTACGTTGTTTCTTCCCAGCTCCTGTGTTACAGAAAACATAGCTTAATAATTGTAACAAAAAGAAATGCAGCACAGTTAGATAAATAGGTAATTAGACTTCAAAGGCAGCATTTGTTTTTACTTCAACTCTTTATGCTCTTATCTCCTTCAGAGAGATAAGTTAGTCTTTGTGCATTTAGTGTACACAGCTTGGAAGAACTGACTCTTCTTGGAGTTGTGAAAAGCAGGAATTTAGGTGTGCAGAAAGTGATCAGAGCTACTTAAGGAGTTTGGAAATTATGATTAGAGACATCTTGTTTTATTTAATGTAAGCCACAGATTACATTAAAATTAAATTAATTTTTAATTTAAATTAAAAAGATTAAAACTAGTATTGGGATTTCAAAGCAGCCAGTCATTTGCACTTAAAGTTTAATTAMATTTGTTTATCTTGGTACAACTAAAACAAGAGTTAGGCTAGGGAATTCTTCAGGTTTCTGCATACTGAGTGTCCACAACGCTTGAACACAATAGCAGTCAATAACTGGATCTCTGCAAGTCCACTCAGCTAAATGTATCAAGTTTTAAAATGACTTTCCGTCAAGATCTCAAATTCAGGTGTGATTATTGGATAATGCGTAAAGTGTCAGTGTCACCAGAGAAAATCCAAAAGTCTAGCTAGCAAGGCATTTCTCTGCAATACCAAGCAGAATCCTTTAGTCACTTACCTCAACTTCATGCAGTGTTAGAATTTCAACTCCCACTTTAGCTCCTCTGTCCTTGAGCTCTTTATCAAAGAGATCCATAAGAATGACAGTCTTCAAACATGGGGTCTTTCCTTGCTCACAGTTGTCAAGCAAGAGCTGTGCCTTCTCAGGCTTGTCACAGATCACTGTGCTCATGTCAGCTACAGAAGAKAAGTTACATTTCAGAAGTCTGTTCTGAGGACATAGGACACGAGTGAGTGACAGCTCAGTAGCACATACGTTTAGAACATAGCATTGGCTTCTTATATAGTGAGCTTCAGCCTCTGCATTTGTTCATAGGGATTCAATGACTGGCTTGACAGTGGTAAGAAGATTCCTGCTAAGGTCGGTTGAGTTTATAGCTACAATCTCATTTGTTTTCCTGAAGCTAGCCCTTTGTGTTGAAGAACTAAAGACAAATATCTCGAGTCACAGTCAGAATAGGTATTTGATCTTTCAGTATTGCAATAAAAGCTCAGAATTGTCCACTAATTGTTTAGTTTTAACAGTCTCCCTTAAATTTAAGAAAATATAGACCTGCTTGAAGGAGGTACCTAAAATTAATAATATCTCAATTTCCCTGCATTTTCAGAAGATTTGCACAGAATTACAAAAGCATTCCCAAGTAAAACAWCAGAGGACTATGTCTGAACATGCTGGGTCCTAATTAATCACAGCTGTGTAATCCCAGGGCRAGACCTATTGACAAAATTTAGCCACATAACTGTTGAAATGATTATGCTTGTCACATCTTATTTATAGGTTGGGTCCTAGGTAGTTGTGATCATAGTGGATTTTTTTTCCTTCATCTCCCCTAGGACTGGGAGAGGAAGTTTGAAGATGTATTCAAACTTCCTTACCAGATTCTTCTGTGATGGCATACAAGCTGTTAGTTCTGTAGAACCACAGACCCTAACTAGATAGATTTAGACATATACTTCCCCACCAACCTCCTTCCACCCTACGTCCCTCTCCCTTCCGCTCTTTGCATCCTACAATTTGTAAAATCAGAGASAAATATCTAATTTTAATTCTCATGCAAGCTTATCTGTGTTGTCTGATTGTCTGTTTTTCAAGCAGCGTGAGAGTTCAAGATGCCAAACCTCAAATAGCAAATGGTTGGCCCCTGCAGTTGCAACATGGTCCACATAACCTAGCAGGTCATTATTAAACTTGTTCTCAAGATGCCCAGAGTCACATGAAGCTCATTGCCTTCTTTCAGAAATTAAACGATGTCCCCTGCAGAAAAGCTTTACAGAAGTGAAGCRTCCATAAAACTAGAAGAGCAACAAGGGCAAAGCTAATCTAAATTGCATCAAATTCCTTTGAACTTCAGCCTTCTCAGAACAGAGCATCTTAGAGAAATCATCACTATGAAACAGTTGAAGTCATCATTTACCTTTGTTAACAATATATACAATGGCATCTGGCCCCAGAGTGTCATAGAGTGGAACAGCAACCAGTGAGTAAGTGTAGCAGGCATACTCTGAAATGATCCACTGAAGAGAGAAAACAATAATACTAAGGAAAACTAGCAGCTCTCAAGACAAGATTACCTACAGACTTTGTGCAGCTGGACTAGCCCATGCACACTTCAGTAGTTGAGTCTGTGTAAGGAACATGTTCCTAGGACTCCTGCAGCAGCCAAAACTCAAGACAATGATTGTTTTATTAGGTACCTGGCATGATGTATGCTCAGTCATTAATAAGGGAACTGGAAGGGGGAAAGTCACTTGTGATTGTTCCTAGGACGGCCTCAAGCTATTTAGATAGCGAGTTGATCAGATCTCAAATGACTGGACACTTCTCTCCCTGCCAGACCCCAGAGTACTCTGAGATAGAATAATCTATTTGTTGCTTACCTCAGGCCTATTCTGAGCAAAAATACCAATGAACTGGTTTGATRTTTTTTTACATCCTTTCTGCAGAAGTCCTGATCCAAGGTACTCAGCTCTATCCAAAACCTGTAAGAAAGTTATCCCCCTTTAGCGTTACAATAGTATCCTAAATGAAGTCATCTGTTATGTGCAAAACTCACCTGTTTATATGTTAGCCACTGATAAGGTTGATTGGGTTTTCTGTAGCCCAAACAGGAACCATTTCCTAATGGAAAAGTTCAGAAAAGTAGCTGTAAAACCTCAATACTGAAGTTGCATGGCACTTCAGCATGATACTGATAAGTGGGCAATATTCTCAGTCACATGTCTAGCTAACTTCATGGAGCATGCAAGTGAAATGTCCATAACTAAATACTCTGCCCAAATCTTTATAGCAAGAATGTTGGCTTCATCCTTATGAGCGATATTTTAAGACCTGGTGATATTTTCTTTTTACAACCCAAATAGGATAGAAATAGTTACCAAGCTATCATATGTATTTCCATGCACAGGGCTTGGGCCTATGAAGTCACATGGACAGCAGCTCATACCTGTTGTGGGCAGGCAGTAATTTTACACTGCAAACTCACATCATAAAGCTCAATTATTTCCCTCTAATACTCTATATCTGCCAACTCTTCACTGAACTCTGCCACCTTAAGCTTCTAATGCTTGTTCMTGACCAGTCTGCCAACTGACACTACTTCCAAATCAGTGAAAAAAATGGGGTCACTAGTCACTCAAACCCATTGAGGTCTAGGAAAGATTTTGCCAGCCTAAACTACTACAGAYAAGAGGCAGTTGAAAAAGTTTGAAACTACTCGATTTACTTGTGATGAGTAAGAAGTAATTAGCAGCTGCAAAGCTTACCAGAAACATGCAGTCCTCTTTGGAAGACTTCATACATGGTTTTAGCATCTTCAAAGTAATAAGAAAGCAAGTTGTTATCTGCCAAGAGTGCACCTCTTCTGGCTCCTCCCTAGAGACAAAATATGGTTATATATTAGTGCACAACAAATGCAGTGCTACTTGTTATTCAGCCAATCTCCCAGCAAGCCCATTTAAAACATTTTAATAACATCAGATTGTTGGGGAAATTTCATTTTCTATCCTTATTTCAGTCTGGTCAGTTGCATGCAGAGGAACTTTATAGCTGGACAAGATTAGTGTTCAGTTACAGGTTAGAGACCTTGACTAAGACCAAGTGTTATTGGTTCCCAAGTTTCATTATGTCTAGTATCCTAGTCCAGCATCAGCCTCAGAGCTGTCCACTAAAAACATATAAACCATTTAAAGTACAGAAAAAAAAGAAAAACAGTGGCGGCTGAGACCATCTGGTAAAAAGCACATCYAACTCTGTCAAGAGCCACTACATCTTATTCAGTTAATATTTTAATACTTTCCTTCTCTCACTATATACCTGGGAAGGAAAACTATGCATATCAGACAGGAAAGTTCTCACTGATACTCAGAGTCAAGAATAGATTGGTGTTCAGAGTGAGTTTCTTAAAAACAGTCCGTCCTTACAAGCAGAATAAGTGTTACCTCAACTCCTATTGACTGCTTGTTTAAGTCAACAGGAGGCCAAACAGGTTTCGGCCTGCTTATCACCCACAGAGAAATGGCAGCTCCAAATACAACGAGGCTAAACAACGCTGGTGTTGGGAGCGGTGAGAACAAGACTTGAAGTATCCAAATCATTGTGCTGGGTCAGCGCAGCCAGAGCTGAACCTGAGACAAACAGGASGTTTAACAAACGGTTAAAAGCACTCACTACCTGTAAGTCACGGTTACTTAAATACTTTGTTAAGCAAAACTACAAATCATTTCAGCAGTTTGCCCCTAGACACTCACAGTACAATAATGAGGCAAGCTTATGCAATGCTTTAAGCCTCTTAAGAGATCTTAAGTTACTTGTCCTTAAAATTCTTAATTCATTCTGTATACACCTCCACAAGAAGCTGAAGCCTGCTAAGTCAGGCCAGGAACAAAAGATGTAAAAATCTTTCTATTCAAGAATCTATCACCCATAATTTATACTCCACCAGGTTTATAGCTTTAGTTCTCAAGTCTGCCTTGGGAAAACTAGTATGCAATTTCCTAAGTTAACTATAAAAGATACCTACAGYTCAGTGAAGTGAACAGTGAAAGTAAGAAAGCCTTCAAGACAACAGCTGTCCAATGGGAGAGGTATTTCTGGAATATGTGTAGGTATAACAAATGTATAAAAGTCTTCAGGATGAGTAGTATCTTCACGTTCAGTTGCCCTTACTGGAAGAAAAATCTATGCTGAACAAGTCTTTCGATTAGACACTGACTGTGTGCTCAGTGTAAGATATGACCCAAGTCAAAACTCCAGAAGATAATTTGCACTAGGAAGTGGTGACCTGGAGGTCAACATGGGCAACAGAAGTCGCTGGAAAAATACTGAAGCAATTCTGCTGCTTCCACCATCCAGAATCTCCTCCTTGAAAGACAGGGAAGCAAAAACTGAGAATGCAGGATTTTCTATAAGAGATGCAGACAAGCATTACATCTGTCTCTTCCCTTAGAAAGAAATATTTCAACTTCCAAGATGTACTGCTATATTTATGGTCAAGGCAGATGTAGCAGTCAACCACATTTGTTCTAGATGAACTCAGGTATCACCAACTTATCTTTGCTAAGAATCTAAATAGGTATGCAGAGCATGACACACATTACATTTTGAAAGGGCATGGTTATTCACCTTGCAAATTCCTGTATGCAGAGTCAAGGGAACACAATCAGTAGATAATACTTCAGCCAACACCTAATTAAATCCCTTTGCAGGAAGAATACCAGGCATTCTGGAGCAATGTACTGCAGTTACCCTTTAACTATAGCTCCAAAAAACTTAAATGTGCTTTCCAAACAGTTAGTAAATTCAGCGAGGTGCCTAAGTCTGAATGTGGGCCTCTGAGCCCAGAATGACCAGAGTTAGGTCATCCATATCAGGTTTATAATTTTGATTCTCAGTTTACATTGGCCATATCAATCAACAATCTTAATGTCTCCTGTAGAGAGAGAAGAGCAAGGCATGCTTTGCCTGCTGAGCAGCTGGATAAGAAAGGAAGTTCATCATCAAAGCCAAGATGCCAAAAACATGTCATCTGTGCATCTGATCAGTATGAACTCCCTAGACCTCTTTCCTACTCTAAGTCTTAGTCAATGTGCCCTTCAAACCCTAACCTTGGTCTCATACTTTGAGAAACCCCCTGAAAAATAGTGCTACAGCAAGAAATGCAGGAACAGCTGTGTTGTGGCTCTGCATTGACTGACACTTCCAGTCTCGGRGTATATCACACCTAGAAGTGTGACACTATTATTTCTACAGCACAGAATATTGTTTGTTTCACATCCTTCCTCATCCTTTACCAGCTTGGCTTAGGGAAAATCTGCAGAACCCAAATATGTTGATCAAGTTTGTACTCAGGGCAAAGCCTCCTAGCAGTCTGTTCTAGTGTGACTATTTGGAAGACTACAACATAAGTAAGGTRAATTTGGCAATCACTTGCCTTTCATGATTTATACACTTGGCCTTGTAACCTATTACTGCAGCAGTTTGTAAACAGCTTTCCATAGGTGATTAAACAGCATCTGGTTTATGGTGCGATTCACTGAACTAGACACTGAGCTCCTCCTGCCAAAGCTGAAACAGTTCAGTCACTTGCTCCTTTGTTATTATGAAYAGGATACTTTTTATAGCATCTGAGAATTGAGGCAGCTTGGTAGAAGCATCTCCACTCTCCAACATGAAGAGGGGTTGTACATAAGAACCTTATCCCTTTAACTCAGAGCCCAGTACTAGATCCAAGTGACAGACCAAACCACATTTGAACCCTTTGTATACTTTAAGCTTGGTTTGTTGCAAGTTAGCAAAATTAGACTGGGGCACATCTATCCTACCATATTTTTACAAGGGTACCAGCATGCTCATGTCCAACTCTTTGGAATTTTGATTAATAGCAATCAGCCTGTGCTATTTTTCTGTCTTTTTCTGTCCCCAAATGGGCTGAAAGGAATTTGCACTCAGCATACTCCAGATGAGTCTTCCCCTTTTAAGTCCTTTCAAGAAGCAGTAATAGAATAGAAGTGTATGTAGGCTACTAAACAAATCACATACCTGCTTTGTTGTGCTAGTTTTAATGTTAGAAAAGTGCTCTCAAGCGTACATTTAAAAAGTATTATTTTTAAGATAGTTTTTTTCTTTGTAACAGGAAGGGTTGGTTGCCTATAGAGTGTCATGGTAGAGGTAATCCTCACAAGTGGGGGTCATGTCTATAGCCGATACRGAATTAAAACTGCTTAGTCAGACAGATAAGTGCAGTTGTCAAATAGCTAGTATCTGTTACATAGATTTATTTGACTGAAAATTAATAGAAGGTACCTGTGTGACATTGTTGTGGAAAAGATCAGAGAACCCACTAACCCCAAATGCCCCATTTTGACGTAGATAAGTCACTAAAAAGCTTCAGGGTATTGTCATCACCTCACTGAATCACATGCAAGGTTATTTGTGCCAAGGCATCTATGAAGACTTAAGATCAAGGCCTGAAGGATATTTGGAGCAGAAAACTCGCTGAAGTCCTGGGAGAATACCTGATCAGAAGTAAGTGTGATAAGCTTTGTAGCAAAGCTTCTGCCCTCAGATTCTGAATTGATTCCRTAAATCTCTTAACATACAGAAGAGAAATCTTGTAACTAGTAAGGGATGAGTTTGTTATAAGAACAAATGAAAAGGATTTTTAATTAAAAGAAATACCTCTGACAAGTTTATCTCCACAGCCTGGAAAGCATTATATGCTCATTTGCTCCTAATTAGCTTTTTCATAACCCTCTTCATTAGCCTATTTACAATATTGAATAATACTGTACATTCAGAAGTCAAGACATAGTATGTTTTAAAGCTACAAAAATGTTGGTGTTGTATCAAAAAAAAATAAATAAATAAAAAAAAAGCACAAATACCTAGATCTTGTTTGCATTACACAAAAATACCTGAAAGGCAATTCCTCTACTTTATGAAGGGTGATAATGACAACAGCATTTTAGTTTWCTTTCCAATCAGATTTCCTCTGATTAGCTTTAGCCACTCCTATCAAAGTACATAGGCTGTGGCAAGAGACAGTTAGCAACTTTGTCTCAAGATTCCCAGAACTAGGACAGTTTGTCTACTATGGCTAGAGTTTCCTCTGTAACTACCTGTCAAATTCAAGGTATTGCTAGGTCATCCACCTCTGGCATCTTCCAAAAGGTACTTAAAACTTCTTTCCTCAGTGCTGAGGGCAGCACAGAGGACAGGAATCTACTGTCTTGTCAGAGTCATTTGCCCATGGAAAGAAGACAAATTTTACCCTAGGTCTGTGCTATGGAGCAACAACGAGCAGAATTTAACTCGTAGATCCAGACACCATGTGGATACACAATACCTGATCTATATCGACTGAGTGAAAATTTAAGCAGGGAATGAAGCRTGTGAAGATATCAGGGCATTTCTGACAGCCACCAGCTTCCACAGTAAGGCAAAATCTGAGCACTAACTGCTTTCATTAGCACGCAGGGGAGTTGGGGTGCTTGAAACCTCTGAGTACTGAGGGGTTTAACTCCTGCTGACTAGAGAGACACAAAATGCACAGGATTTCTCAAGCCATTTCTTTTAGCTGTCTTGTGCAATAAGGTGCTAGACAGTTAAAGTATATTTAGATGTCTGGCCTGATCAGCGGTCAGGGATAAGGTGCACTAGACTCAGGAGTGCAAAGGCTTAGATTTTATCAGAAGAGATTACGATGATACCAGTTATGCCCTTAATTCAGCAATCCATGTTCTCATTTCTACTGTACCCTCAATAACCTTTAGGACAATTCTTTTGATAACTAGAAGGAATTAAACATCTCCAARGCAGGAATCACTGGAAAGTGACTGAGCTTTGTGCTTTCGTCACATAAGTTTGAAGTTTGAAAAAAGTCAGCTATCTCACAGTAGTCCTTTCCAGACAGCACAGCAGTGTCTGATACTCCCACCCATTCAGAGGCAAGAGTCATGCATTGCATGGGAGATAGTTCTGTAAAATTATATTCTCTTTACTCCAAGGTCAAGCAGATAAGAGRCAATTTGCATATACTTTTGAGATCATGAGAACTTGTTGATCAGCATTGGTAAGATAACATATTGATTTCTTCTGAGCAGAAAGAGTAGAGTAGAACTAACTACAGTGGGGCCACCASCTAAAGCAATTTATTAGCCACCATTAGCTCAGTCTTTGCATTTGCTTGCTTGTAGTGCAGGTCTTGCCTGCTCTTCTGCAGATGAGAGCCACTGTGCCACTTCTTATTTCTTGGCATGATTACATCCTATCCTTTCTCCAGTGGCAGCAAGGAAAAGTTGTGTTCTGCAGGATTTATGCATATATGGCTTTTAGCATCTACAGAGCTAGATAAAGTACAAGGGCTCAGCAGTGATTGCTGAACACAACCATGTACAAATTGTATCACCTATTAATTGAATGCCCTGGGAGATGAGACAAATGATATTACTAAATTATGTGAAGAATAAAATCACAGTTTTAGCTCTCATTGCTTTTCTCAGGACCTYGTTTAGAGGCAGGCAGAAATACATTTAAAACAAAAGCTTTAATGTAACATACATTAAGCCTTAAACACACTTGAGATAAGCTTTGCTTTCAGAGTACCTCTTATGAGAGTTACAGTCAAACAGTTCAAGTATACTTTGAGCTTGCCTGAGAATTGCTCTAACAGTGGATGAGAAAAAAAAATAGGCCTCTGTAACTTACTTTCAGGAAGTATCGTGCTCTGTACTTTCAGACTGTGCTGCAGGCTATTTCTGGACCCTGCTCAGACCTAGGCAGAACTGCCTATTAAACCCAAGCATTCAGTATACTAGATTGATTAGAAAGCTCATTATCATAAAGGATTTTATTGTGTCAAATATTGCTGTCCCTGCAACAGGAGCACAATGATACCAGGATACTGATAAGTTCTAAAAGCTGTTTTGTCAAAAAACTTCAAGAATCAAGTGTTGAMATATTAGCTCTTACATCAGGTTTTCTCCATGAAAATCTACCTGTTCAAAAGATGTCTACATAGCAAGATTCTTTACAGAATGCTTGTACTTAACTAGCACTATAAAGTTTTGAAATAGCTTAAAAATAGTGTAAGAGRTTCTGTTACTGTTTACCCTACTAGATAATATAGCATCATATCGCTGCAAAATATGTATATATCAGCATTATACTAACTGGAAAATATCTCTAAATACACAACAAGCATGGTTTAAAGAGCTAGCATTAAAGCTTAGCTTGAAAATCCACATAGAATCTCTGAGAAAACTATGATGCGATCATTAAAGTACATTATATAGCCGTATAGAAAGCAGGCAGCATTAATCACTCATAGGTACATGTCTTTTATCTCTRTGTGTTATTACAGCAATTCTATTACAAAGAACAAAGAGCAAATATATATCTGAACTTAACTAAGTCTAAGGTTAACATCTAGCTGATAGCATGGGCTCAGAGCAGGCTCTCCTAGCAGAATCAATACATTATCTTGAACCTCACAGCTGAGCACTACATCCGCACAGAGGTTGTACTAAAGCGCATGTGAGTAACCAAAGGCAAACCCATTACCAGTACAAAAAAAAAAAGATTATATCTTCTTTACTTACACAGAACAGAGCAGATACAGAGAACAGAACCAGCAATAAAAATGCACGTATCATTTGGAGGGGAGGGGGGGTAGAGGGAGGAAAAAAAAAAGGCCAGTTATTCCTTACTTATTTCCTTAAGTAAGCAAAAACCCTTAACAGCACAGCAGCAAAACAACAAAACAACAACCATTAAAAAATATTAACGTTAAAGCTACAACTAGTTCCCTCTCCCATGTTTAAAAAGGTCAGCACGCCGAAAAGCACGCTGGGAAGGGACCGTATGAACGGAAGGAACTAGCAGAGGGCAACTCAAGTGGTTGGAGAGAAATCACAGAGGAAGTTTTTCTTTCTTTCTTTCTTTTTTTTTTTTCTGTTGAGGAGAGGAGGTTGAACGTGCCCATTTCTGAAGAGCTAGGCAAAAAGGGTTCCAAAACCTTCCGGTGTTTATGGTTTATAKTCTAGCTGTTATTTTTTCCTCCTTATGTAAGGCTGCACACTAACAATTCTCTCACTAGGGTTTTGTTATACATAAGGCTGAGCAGAGCTTTGTAGCCTGTAGTACTAACAAAATACTTTGATTATAGTATTTTTTTTAACTAACTCTTATAATATGCTTGTTGGTGGGCTGTATCTTTGTTTCTGCCTTCCTACTAAAGTGTGTGTGTGTGKGKGGGGGGGGGGGGTAATTGYTCTCCCCACCCCCTCCAAAAGCTACTTAGTCCTTGTAAAAYACTAGCTTTCTGGTGTACTGTAGTCTTACCTATGTGCATCTATTTGCACAGTGTGACAGTGAATCAGATTTCAGACTTCTCCTTCAGTTGTTTCCTGCTATTACAGGGACTTTCTTAACTCCGGAAGGTGTGTTCTTTGATTAAAAGTTTATAGCTGCTGCCATATCCTTTTCTCCCTAATATGCTTGACTAATATAACTAGAATGTTGCAAGAGTTTTTGAGGGGTGGGAAGGCCGCAGCTTCACCTACCTTTTCTCTTTAGTATCTTGACATCAGGTCTTAGAATCCGTCTTTCTCACTTAGCAGCTTTCCCATCTGAAAGTTATCTATGCTGTGTGTAATCTCAGAATGATTTACCTACCAGGATTACATTGCAGCAAGGCTGGAGTAACATAGCATGTACTTGYATCCAGAATACTGGATCTTGGCCATGCATTCTGCTGGCTAAAACATAGAGCCTGTACTAACTGCTGTTATGTTTTCACTGCTGCAGTAAGCTTTGTGTTATTTAAGCTAGCTTATGTGGTAATTGTGGCATTGTTTAGCAATGCAGACATTCAGGATAGAGCTGAGGCTTAATTCACTCACTTTGCTATGGGCTTTCAGTAATGATGAAAAAAAATTGCTTGTTCTCTACCTTCAGTTTTGCTTACCCATAGCTTCTCYTCCAGYGCTCAGGTGAAGCTGTGAAGTTTAGCCCCTCAAATRCAGGTCCTGCTAGTACCAGTCAGCRTGCRTTTATGCTCAGAGGAAGGCAAGACCCCTTACAGAGAGGGCAGGAGTCCTGCCAGCTACATTTCCAACTCCTTTGGGTGTKGCTGAGGATTTTCTCCCTTCAGGTGTGTGGCTTTAGGCTATTACTTTTCCATGGAGAAAGAGAAAAAAGCAGTGAATTTGCCCCATCTCTAATTGGCTGTTGGGTAGCAATGCCCTATATCTCAGCAGCATTGACTTTGGTTAGGAGCACAGAAGATCCTGCCTGCAGCATCATCCTGCCTGGCCTGCTGTAGGCCTAGGGTGTGATGCCAGGTACCAGAGCTGTGAGTGTTACACAGCTCCAGTGTGAATTGGATTAAGAGATGCAGAAAGAAAAGCTATGTGGGGAATAGCTTCTCCTTAAGGGATTTGTTCTGTTTAATGCTCAGAAATTGAAATACACCTGATGCAGTTCCCCAGATATGTGCAAGAATGACATGAGTGTTCTGAGGCTTTGTATTTCTGATGCAAATGGTCTGAATAAAATCCAGCTTTTCTAAGGAGGCACAAATCAATTTGTTGTCAGTAAATCCCTGCCCAAAGATAAGGCAAAGCAGAGTCTTGAATAACTCAACCTCTGCTTTTTGTATGTGCATGTAAAATGTTCATGTGCATCTTTCATATCTATTAGCAATTGTTAAAGTCAGCAGTAGGTAGAGTATGTGTATAGAGTTTAAGCAGTTTTTCTTCTACTGTCATGYGGTAAAGGATTGGCATAAAGGATGAATAAGGTGAGCTTATATGAGAAGCTTTAAGCACATAGCACAACATAAGCACTAGCTATCCAAAGATGCCAAAATAACCCATCTACCTATACAAATAGCAGAGGATATAAGTAAATAAAGGGGAAGCATAAGTTCAATGTACAATTACCTCTGTTGCTGTTTCAACACTTGGATCTTGAAGACTTGAATTTTGTGAGTCTATAGGAAGTGTGCGCTCACTATTTTTGGGAGGATTATTGAATTTCAATGTGCTTTCTTAATGCTATGAAAATAATCGTTCTTTATTGTTCTGCTACATTTTTCAAGAGCAGTCCTCTGGCTTTTGTAACAGTGTGATTGCACAAGGACATAAATCATCTCAGAGCATAAGCAGGTCCCCCAGCAAAGGCAATGTGGACTGGACAATAGGCTAGGACTTGGAAGAGCAGCACACTGCTTGAAATTTTACTTGAAATTTGATTTTGGTTAATCTTTGTCTCTAAGTTCCTTTCCTTTGTTACAGTTGAGACTGTAAGCAGGAGCTTAGAGAAGGCTCCATCTATATAGCTACACCAGGCTGTTGTACCAAGGTGATGGCAACAGTCTGTTGTGCCATACTTCAAAAAAATAGGCTTTTAGAAAATTAAAAAGTGCGTTATAGCCAGCTTCTGTRTTCTTATAATAACAATTTTGAGGATAACGGTCCTGTTGAACTAACTGCTGCCAATAACTCTTGGGTGTGCATAAATGATCTAGCACGTAACAAGTTTTTACTGACAGCATTTCAAAACCTGCTTCAAATGCTGTGGTACCAATTGCTTGTTCTTTTTCTGGAACTTAGCCTTAAACATGAATCTGAAYGGGAGCCTGGCATTGGTACTCTGTGCACTGTATCTTTAAATAGACAAAACTGGCAAACTGATAAGAAAATGGCTTAAGCCTGCACTGTAATTAGGTTTCCAATTCCAGCCWGTCTATAGCAACAGGGAGTGTTCAGGTGGTTGCTCTCCCTCAGGTACTCACTGTGGYTGTGATTTCTTTGTGTGCCTCCTGTGAACCCAGACTTGGTCCTGCCATAATGAGCAGCCAATTACTCAGCTGTTGCCTTTAATAGCACACGGTTTGATGAGAACTGTGCATTTAGATCAGGATATTGCAGCAAATTAAGGCTATTATCCCACTTCTAGCCTCTCTACAGGAGCAGGGAACCTAGTATTGAAATGACTGGCTCTGTTCAAAAGAGATTTGCTTACCTTCCTTCAGCTCTGGGTGGAGGAACTGGCACAGTTTTCTTTCCTYACTGCTCTACAACTCCAAGTGAGTGTTCAAGGGCTGGTGCTTCCCCAGCTCCTGTGGCTGGACTGAGCCCTGAATCACCAGTGTGTGGCTTTAATACACAGGCAACACTGCACCCAGGTAACCTTTGAACCTGCATTGCAACAGGTTCGAAGGTAAAAAAATATTTCTGATCAAATATAAAGAGCAGTTTTGGCTGGTTAGAATGTTAAATACACAACTCTTACGCAACGGTTTTAGAAGAGAGCAGCATRCTGTGAAAGCTACCCCAGCCCTGCAAAAGCTTCCTCATCAGTTTCTTAAGTGGTTGCTTTGCCTCCCCTTTGTCTATAAAATGGGAGTAACAAAGCCACTGCACTCAGTGCTGATTAAGAACAGACTCAGCTGTGAGGTGAGGTTCTCATACTTGGCTGCCAGGTGGAGTTTCTCGGCTTTGCTTTCAAAGACTGTGGATGTGATCTTTGCAAGAAATTTGCTTCTTATGATCCAAGCCACAAGACTAGATACCCAAGTCTGTTCAGCACTCACTTAATGCTGTCAGGACCAGTTAAGATTGTATAGCTTTTGTTGATTCAGGCCTGCTTTGACCAATGCTGGAATGTGACATTGAGAAGTAAGTTGATGTTAACTCTTTTCACTTATGGTCTTGAGTATTCTTWACTGGGAGTGGGGGAACCTGCTTTTATCAGAAGATGTTAATAAAAGTGAAAGCAATTGTGCAGTTACTTATCATCATCCTAGACCTTCTTAGGAAAAAGTCTGAATTGTGTCTCCTCTAAGGTTGAAGTTTTTAGAAAATACCAGTTTGGGGAGGTTGGAAAACAAGTGGGACAGTTCCAAAGCTGGTGTAAAGAGATGCTATTGCTGTGCAAGCTTCTTGGTTAAAGTCTGTGGTGTAACTTGTATGTGGGAAACAAAGCAGCAGGTTTTATGCTGTTCTGAGGTGTGCAATAGATGCAAATAATTGGAAGCTGGGCAGGTCCCCATTTAGGGTAATCTGATATTGCCTTATAGCCTYAGAGAAGCTAAAATGACTGACACCATCTGTAGGTTTTGCTCCTAGGTGCATCTTATCTTAATGCCCAGATGTGYGTGTGCGCTGGAGGAAACAGTAGAGAGACTTGAGGAGAGAACAAAACAAAGTGAGTTGCCCAAGCCAGCTGTATGGGTAAAGCTGCAACTGCTTTTGCTTCTCTGACCTTTCTCCCTAGTACATAAAGTACATAGCTTTTTTTGCCTTTTTGACATCAAATTAATGCAAGTTGTACTGTTTTGTCTTTTACCTCTATAGTCGCTTCACGATAGATGTAGACCTTTGATTAGCTCACTGCAGAAACCAGAGCTGGGAGCCCTGAGCAGCTCTGAGTGGTGAGGGTGTTGTGTTCAAATTGGGCAAGTGATGTTCTCGATCAAAAGTTTGGCTGAACTGTTGTGGGGGTTAACTCTTTTTCAATTTGTTCTGAAAACAGAAATAGGAAAACGTGTTCACAAACCCCAGGAAACACATCTGCTCACATTCTGTAATGCAGGCACGCATGTCTGTACTGTCTGTGCTCCTCATTGCCTCTGAATGAACAATGCCATGGGGCTGGTGTTTGTGATCTTGGTGCCTAAAACAGACAACCAATGATGTGAGAGAGACTAGATCACCTGTGGACAATATCACTAAAGTCCCAGGTCTGAAAGGAGGAGCCTGAGGCAGAACTAGTCAAGATTAATCAAAGACCTTTTCTTCCTTTCTCTGTAGGTTAGCAAGTTAGTATTAAGTTAGTCATTTTGGAAATCTCTGAGCAGGTTATGACTCAAAATATTTATTCAAAATTATTAGCTTTTTGACAGCTAGAACTGTCTGCATACAGTGGGTTTTTTTTTATAGTTGCTAGAAGGTCATAGTTTGGCTTCTTTGATTAAGCACAGAAAATTGGTTTATCTAAAGTATGATTAGTCACATTAATATTTCTTTCAAATACCGCACAAGCTACTTTAAGATTTGCTCTTTCTGCAATTCACTCAACACTTGAATAATGAACATCACCCATAAGGGAGTGGGAGAAATTGAATAGAGTATGTATGCCCTCCAGCTTTCGTCCAGCTCCAGGAGCAACAGTGGGATGTTTTAGATGCCCCCCCCCCCCCAATTGAGCATATAACCATGGAGCTATAATCCATGGRTGCTGATTAAAAGTGATTCTTGCTGAGGTTGTGCAAATAGTCCAAGATGTGAAGAGTAGATCTAAAGGTCATTACCACACAGAACTTGGAGTTTAATCACTCTTCTAGGTAACTTATAAGAAGCCTTTTCTTTATTGGTCTTGTGAAATCAACTAAAATGCAATAGGCTATTGAATGATAAGTGTAAAACAAACTCTAACCCGTCACCTCAAATAGCTGTCCTGAGCATAGTGATATTTGGTAGCAGTACTTTATAACTCATTCTTTCTGTGTTAAAGCTTTTGCATAAAAATGAAACAAAACCAAAAACAAATAAATGTTTACTTAAACTGTTTGGATCAATGAATGAGACTGCACATGTTTGAATACTTGAGCAGCTGCATGCTTGCTTTTTATCGTGTTATGATGTGTGATGACTATATGAAACTGAAGTCTGACTGAATTTACTGTTCCTGTGTTACTACTGACAACCCTGCATTTTACTCTTCTCATACAGATTTTTAATGATGTGCCCAATAAGTGTCAATGGTTTTAAAATCAGACCTAACAGACCTTTTGTATATCTATAGATGTTAATTGAATCTGTACAAATGTGAATTGGCATGAATCCTTATGCAGGAACTGAAAATATCTGACATATATACCTTGACTTGCAGACTCTGAACCTAACTGACATTTTTTGATTGGAAATACTATAATACTATGGATTTACTTTGGTCTATTTGGGATCAGATTTTGTTCCCAAAAGACTAATTCTTCTGAGCTCTGACATGAAAAAATATTTGGTATTGATCATTTTATTCTATCTGATAAGAATCATAGAAAAATGAATGGAGCTGTCTCTGCATAATGCTCAACAAAGTAAAATAATTCCTATCTCAAAAGCACTGAATGCTGCATATTGGTCATCCAACACACATTCTTCCTTGCTGTGTTTCTGAGGTAGTGAGTTTGTGTTGAAAATCTGTGGATAGAGTAATTCTTCTAAAGGTTAACAATGTAGTGGAGACTATTGAAACCTGAAGTGGACAGATGCAGTGGATACAGATGAGCTCATACCCAGCTTGTAGCGGTTAGTGAAGATTTCGTGATATTTAATTCCTAATGAAAATAAGAACTGCCAGAGCTGAGGGTGTGCAGGTATTTTGAAGCCTAACACTTTGTTTTGCTGTGTTCATGCAGTGCTTGGCTTCTGCATGAACTTTTCCAGACTATCAAATCCAATCCTGACAAGATCCAAGAACTAGAACTTCTGTTTCATATATTCAGCAGCTTTTATAGTTTGGTTCTCTTATTCTGTCCATGAAAAGTATTTATCTGAACAATTTGTAGTATTTAACCTTCCCTATTGCCAGGACTAAATATGGGTGAGAGAAGCAGGCATAACAGCTTGTGAACAGAGACCTTGACTGTTGCCCATTCAAACTGGAAGCGTGTGTGTGGGGGAATCTTTCTTAGTGGCTGCAGACTTTGGATCTACAACTAATAAAAGAGAAAAGAGCTAATGTTCAAGAGGAGCAATATCTGACGTGTAATATTTAGATGAGGAAAGTTTAAAGACCATTCAGAATGCTTCTAAGCATTATCAGTGCTGAAATTTGTTTAGGTGGTTAAACTTCTGTAGAAACAAATTCCATCTATAATATAGATAATCATGAAGACTTGTTCTGTCAGTGTCACTAGTGATTAATTTAGCTGAACAAGAGAACCAGCAGTGATTTTTTTGGGGAGGGGGAGATATTTCATTTTTAATAGCAGAGGAGTACATATAATTGCGTTAGTAAGATATATTACAGTCCTTTGTATTCTCCTTAACTTAATGCAAAGGATAAGCCTTGGAGGTCAGCTCTTGTAGAATTCTGGARAGATTTGATTTGTTGTCTATCTCTATTTTAGAAACTGTACTATGGGAGCTCTTTTTCCATTTTAAGCTGGGAATAATATCATTGATATTGATGAGATGGYGTAAAATAGTACAAAGCTGGGCTGTAACAACCTACTTTGATATACAGCAGATACTCTGCTTGTGCACTGTTATAGGAACAATACAGAATGCTTCTGATACTCTAAAATATTTGTCTTTCCATCTGTTCTTCAGTTCAAGTTTGTCCCAGTGAAAGACCAGACAGCATATTGAAGTTCAAGATTTGGCCTGTTACAAGATGCAGTGTATGATACTTCTGTGATTTAATTCTATGGACTCTGTTGGACACAAGAATTTCAAGACATTGTAGAAAAGGAATTTTACTATTTGACAAGTACTGAAATAGCCTTTAATTTCTAAAGTTATTGTATGTATTTCCTTAGGAATCTGTGGAAACTAATCACTGGGACTAATTTTCAAAAGGCTTGTGAGAACTTTCTAGTGCAAGATCACAAAAGGCAAAGAATTGAATTGAAACTGTTCAATTCAAGGAAATTGAATTGAATCCTATCCTATACCTGATAGTTGTATTCTATACCTGATACAACTTCTGGCTTGGAGAGAGATGAAGAACAGTAACATTGAGGCAGTCTCACACTTCACTGTCAGTGGTGCTTGCCTTTTCTCTCAATTACAGTGTTATGCTGCATCCCATATATCTATTTCTTCCCTTTCCAACTTAAGTATGATAAACAGTACATGACACGCTGAAAATCTGACCTGACTTGACTTGCAATATGAAATCCAAACTGAAGTTGTTGGTGAAACAATTAAACTGTGACATGCTCTGGAGAATGAGGCTTTGGCTAATAGTGTTATTTAATTAAAATCTGGTGACAGGCAAGGAAGCTGGAGCCAGCAGAATGAACAGAGAAATAAGAGGAAAGTGCAATGTCTCAGGTGCACGTGTRCCTGCTGACAGCGGTGTGGGTCTCTCTACACACTTCAATACTGAGGAAGAACTGTCCCATCCATTACAGTGCTGCAATATCTCTTCACACTTTTTCTGGCTAATGCCTGGTTAATGAGCTAGACACCCTTGAGCTTGCTGTGCCATTTGAAGCAACTTGGAATGCTTC
The DNA here is from genome assembly GCF_003343005.1 of Rhea americana. NCBI lineage: Eukaryota > Metazoa > Chordata > Aves > Rheiformes > Rheidae > Rhea > Rhea americana. Next base: position 1,015,189 of record NW_028186723.1, on the reverse strand, counting down.
CCACTAGCATAGTGCCCAAAGGCTGGGCTCTGCTATGCAGATTGCCATCAGCAAAGTCACTTTGGACCCATCATACTTATGTAACCTTATCCTGGCTTTTATTTATGCTGATGGTGGTTGTGATAATCACTGTGGTAATATAGTGTGGTAATATTACTAATTGCAAAATTTTTTAGAGTTGTCAAAAGAAATTATGTCTGGTTTCCATAAGTAGACATTAAAATTCCAGCTGTTTTTAAATGCTGAAAACACATTGGGCCAAATTAAGATTGCTTTTTTATATCAGGCTTTCTCATTTTATAGTAAATTTTTAAATTTTTCACATAGAAAAGAAATTTTAAATGAAATTAAATGAGGTGTTGTAATCTAAGTTCCTTACCGTGGTTTCCGAGTTGATAAGAAAAGACTCTTTAATAAGAATAGCAAGAAGACCAAATTGTATTTAAAAAATATGAAATAGAAGGGGAGCAATCTTTCCTCTCGGAGGCTTTTCAGTTCTCTTTGAATGTGTTAGAAGTTCAAGTGAAATGCTCTAGTCTGTGGAATTCCATCTCCAAATGTTAATTACTGTCATATTCAGTACAATGAAATAATATCTTCTTGGAGTCTGTTTTCTTCACAATGCATATTCTTTTGATGTAGGCTGAGATTTTAACCATGACTGCAGTTTGTGAACCTGGGAGAAGGGAAGGGAGGAAGAAATTTCCACTGGAAACAGCTTCACTAGCTTTAAATTCACCATGAAGTTCCACTGTCCGCCTTTCTAGTTACATCCCAGTGCTCTTGCCAGTAGTTCCTAAAATGAGATAGAACTTTGTGTCAACAAGCTGGGAGATTCAGAGGGGAATTGCTGCTTCTCTAAGTTGTTAGCGCTAGCTAATGTAGCGTTAACACGGTGCTCCTGTGACTTCTTATCTGCTTGTGGTGGGGCCTGCCTTTGATGTGAATTGCTATGTGCCCGTACCAAATCTTGAAGCACATTGCTTGGTACTTTCTGTTAGGAAGTGGAAGGGAAGGGGGCTCATTTRCTAATTACAATAAGTGACAGTAGGGAAAGCACTTAAAAGAAAATTCAGGCAAATAGTGGTCTTCACCTGTACAGAGCTCTTCAGTTCTCAGCACTTGCTGCTAATGTTTCTTTGCAGTCGGCTCTATCGCATCCCCTTAAAAGGAGCTGAGTTTTGTTTCGAGTGTTTCCTCCAAAGTGCTTTCCAGAAGAGGTCAGTGTTAGGGCTGGCTGAGAAGGGTTTTTYTTCTTCGTTTGTAGCAGTTTCAGAAAGCTGACTGAGCTCTGTATTTTGCTTTTAAACCTCAATAAGCAAGAGAATGATTTTTCATTCCATTCTTGAATGGAATTTTATTATTTGTGAAATGCTGAAGCATAATGTCTTGGCACTTCCCAGCTGAGTTTGTAAAATGATTTGCCACAGCTGATGCAAATCTGAGAAGTACTTTAGTTGCTCAATATCAGACCCAGCCTTATGCATCCTGGAGTTGTACTCCAAGCACTAGTTCACATTTCCTAAAGTTCCCATTAGTCTCAGGCAGCTATTTCATCTAGGTTGTAATCTACATGGCCAAAATTCAGCTCTGTGCCATCGGGTATTACTGTCTTCAAGGTTAACAGAAGAGCAGCACTTTCCATGGGGGCAAAGGTAACTTGAAAACCCTTGGAGCTACTGGATGTTGCCTCTTATTTGGGACACAGCTGCTGCCGCCTTAACTTTTTAAACATTATGCCTGTCAGTATGATTTGTYCCAAGACTGTGCCTTGAGGTTTGCTTCTCTGACAGTCTGTATAACTTTAAATAGGATTGCTATGACTGTAATCACAGCACTTTGACTCACTCTGTAACTGGAAAAGGAAGATGCCTCCTGGTAGAAGTATCAAATAAAAAGGCAAAATGCTAGAAAATATTACTACAGCAGCACATCTCTGTTCATAACTGCTAATGGCCAACATGAAACCTTCCTTGTGACAGCAATGGAGCATCTGCCCTATGAGGAACGGCTGCGAGAGCTGAGCCTCTTTAGCCTGGGGAAGAGAAGACTGAGGGGGGATCTGATCAATGTGTATAAATAAATACCTGAAGGGAGGGTGTCAAGGGGATGGGGACAAGCTCTTTTCAGTTGTCCTGTGTGACAGGACAAGAGGCAATGGGCAGAAACTGAACTGCAGAAAGTTCCACCTGACCGTGAGGGGGAATTTCTTCCCTGTGAGAGTGAGGGAGCACTGGCACAGGCTGCCCAGAGAGGTTCTGGCGTCTCCTTCTCTGGAGATCTTCAAGGCCTGACTGGATGCAACCCTGTCTAACATGCTGTAGGTGACTCTGCTTGAGCAGGGAGGTTGGACTAGATGATCTCCAGAGGTCCCTTCCAACCTTACTCATTCTATGAATGACATCCAAGTGGGGCTCRCATCTGTACCATACAATGTAATCTGTGCCTCTGATTGCAAGAGCATGAATTTCATGCTATGAATGTCAAATTGGCGTCATCAGTGAGAAACGGACCATTAATTACATTGCTGAGTATTTTAGCAGATAATTCTAATAATAGGGAAACGTGATGGTATGAATCTGTTCAGTCAGTCTGTGAAGACTAAAGGAGGCTTGAGTGCAATAAAGGGTACCTGCTCCATATTGTGTGTGTGCTATGCAAGAGACTTGGACTGTGGTAGTGCCCTTGGCTGTCTTTTTCTGGATGCTGAGGTCCCAGGCTTGCTTAGGTTCAGCCTGTGGTGTGGACTGCAGGTAATTAAAGGCTTCCTCTTGACACCCAGTCACATACCATACTTCATTGCAAACACCCACATATTGTAATACCATTGGTGTAGGTAATATCACTAATTATTTCATACTAAGATAATACATCCAGATCTCAGCTTGCTGCTGAAATGTATGGGGAGGTGATGCCGTGTTCAGTGGTAGAGCAAGAGCTAGTATAGAAGGTATTTGGTCTCAGCCTCCCAACAGAACCCAGGGCTCCCAAGATTCTGCCTTATACTGGAAACAGACTTTCTTTACCTTCCTTCTCTTCCATTTCATCCCA
>NW_028186723.1:969894-1011911 GCF_003343005.1 Rhea americana | reverse complement strand
TATAACATTTCTTGGGAGGTGTGTCTGGGCAATGTAGTTCCTGGCTTCAATTAGTTCTGTGTAGTCAGTGGTGTGGTTCATATTCTGTAATACTTCGTTATTTAGAAAAAAATAGCATTGATGTTGTTGAGAACCTCCTCTTTTTCTTGTAGGTTCTAGTGCTGTTTGCTTTCCTCCAGTCCTACAGTTAGTCCATATGCTCTTCAAAAATATATGCCAGCATAAGTTCGTTCATTATTTTCCTTAACCTTCTATATGCCATCTATATCCAGTTCACATACTTCAATTTTCTTCATGTTTCCTAGCAGATATTTACCTAGTGTTTAGTTTTGCTCTCTCCAACACACAGATTTCCAGGTATAAAATAGAGTTCTAAGAAGAGCYGGGAACACAGGATTCCTACTTTTTACCCTCCTTGGACCCAAAGACTCCAAATACACAAAGCAAATGATCATACTGTAGCTGTTAGTCAAGAATGGCACCTGGAACTAGATATTCTAGAGAAGATGTTCTGCACTTAAAAACACAAACTCCTCCAAGCACTTTTTAATGAGCTTACTCTAAAAGACCAAAAAAATGAATTGTCACAGGAGGGCAGAAGAGATCAACAATATCATGAAAATCATAGTTCTTTCTGATAGTAAGGATTTGTTAACAGCTTAGCATCTTTGCCCAAGAATCAGAYAAAGCAAGCAAGTCTTTTGATTTAATTCTTTTTCTCTTCAGTTACTCACCTTTTTCAGTAGAATATCCGTGGTTGTTTCTGTAATCGCCTTAGCATTGTTGTTAGCTTCTGCCTTTCTCCTTACTGCTCAATTTGCTTACTCACCTATCTTTTATATGGTGACAGCTACACCCTCTCGTAATAACAACTTGTTCTTATGCAGTGCATTCAACTTGCCCAGCCTACTCGCAAGCTTACAAACAAGAAAACAGTTCTTTAATGGGACACTGCCTACCAGCTAGTCTGTTAGTGTGTGTGTTATGTGATTACAAGATCACTTCAAGTATGGCTTGTAATATCTATAGAAAACTGAGGAAATTCTCTCTGAGATGATTTTTTCCCATTAAATTATTGATTTGGAAAGGGGTTTCTTGAATGAAGCCACCTTTAGATTAAAGAATTTTCCATATGCTTTTCAGCAGTTGAAACTCTTGTATTAAAGGTCTTGTGCCCAAAGTTAAAATAAAATTTAAAAATGAATGTCAAAAGTAAATAACTTTTTCATCTTAGTGATTGTTAGGGCCAGTCATCTTAGGACAATGCAGTTAAGTGACTGCCCGTTACATGAATTTCTGCTCAGGGAGAAAAACAATCCCTCTCTTGAATCTTTTCCAGGTTGCATGGTCTGAACTTTGAACAATTGTCTGTAGTTTTAGAGACTGTTATTCTTCAACTAAAAGTAGGCTTTGGCTCCACATTCTAGGAGAGCTTTCTGTACTGTTTTAATGAGCCTTTCTAGCCTTGTCTAAAAAATACCTAAGAGCAGCTGATGTGCTGCAGCTGTTCCTGTTCATGTCTGCCAGTCAGGGCTGCAGGTCTTGCTAAACAGTCGCAAGGTCAGTGCAAACAGCACACGAGGTGTCTATGGAAGGATACTGAGCTGTTATCTTGCAACATTTTTGTTTGCCCAATTACTTTTTGGGGGTTTCTTCTAATTTCTCAATGACTTCTTTTCCTAAGGCAAATACATTTTTTTTTTTGTCAGAGGCTACATATGAGCAAAACTTGTTCAGCTTCTTTGAATTGCTGAATAAAAAATTCTCCTGAGATGYGTTATGAAAGAAATTGATATTCTCTTCCTAACTATGGAAAAGCTACCAAGGTAACATGTGATCCGATATTGTTACCTTTTGCTTATCCTCTGTTTCTTTATCGTGCTCATTTGTTGCATCCTCTACCTATCCTGCAGCACTTCAGTTTCAAAATGATTCATTCCAGTGTGAACAGGCCCAAACCATTAGAATTTTAGTCCTTGATACAGGTGTGCTAGTAATATAAAGAACAGCAATGTTTTGACAGGAATAAATGAAGGCATGTACAAGTAGGTTAAAAATCTGGGAAAAGTTGTATAGCTTTTCCTAGAGCTTTGCAGGTGCTATGTGGAAATCCTCCTGAAACCATCAGTGGGGGGAGGACATCCACTTGTACTTGATTTCAAAACATGACAATGCTTGTATTCCCTGTTGTCGAAAGGGGAGGAAAAAGTAGTGAAGTTCTGACAAAAAAGACAGTATATTGCTTAGGAAATAAAGCTACTCAGTAGATCTGACTGCCTAAACCACTAAATAAAATTGCAGAGTATTTACTCCCAGTCTATGTAAACCAGCAAAGAGAAAGTTTGTGCCTTTAGGCTTGAGAAGCCCCCAAGCCTTTTTCTCCTCCTTTTCTGCTCTGGAGTGAATTCTTTTGTGGTATCCTATTGAGGGATAACAGCAGTGAACCTCAGCCCTGCCAGAGGAAATAAGGTGGTGTGAACAATTTCACTTGCCCAGCAACTAAAAACATTGCTCACGTTTGTTGCTCATTATTCTGAAGGCATGAGAATGCTGCTAGAGAAGTGAGTCACCAAGTTGAAAAGCAAGCTTTATTGGTCAGTCTGTGTATGTGGTTGACGGGCATATTTCTGTGAGTAGAGAAGAGGAGGAGAGTCTATGGGACAGCTTTTACTGATAGATTTGCTCTTTGGACAAAGTGCCATCCCACTGTATTGTAGATGGAGCTGTGGAGAGTGAGGATTGTCTACCCAGCAGAGAAGGCATTGAGGTACTTGCAATGTTTTATTGGGTCTCTGAGATTTGTTATGAAATGCTCAGACTGATAGCAGTGAAATGCTTTCTTCCACTAGTCTTCTCTGAAAATAGAACTCATTGTGTGAAATAGTTGCATATGCACTCGCTTATACTTTAAAGCTCACAATGATTTGACTATGCTATTTTGGCATGTAATAGCAGCTCCTATGAAACGGACACTTCAGCGAGCCAGTAGTAACCTGCAAATTGTTAGCATGTTCTGGAAGCGATGTGCCGGAACTGCACACTGAAGTATAAAGGCAGCTTTTAGGGTGAAGAGGAGAAAGAAGGGGAGTTTGGCCATTGCAAGAATAGATACAGTGCACTTTGGGTGTTTTATGTCAGCAGCTGCAGACATCTGATCGTTGTCAACATCTAGCATCATGTGTTCCTGAGAAATGTAGGCTTTGAACCATGTAGTTTCAGATAAAAGTGGGGATAAATCAGGAAGACCTCTCCCTTTCTTACCTTGAACTTTTACCTCGTATCTCTAAAAACTTACAATTTACATACTTCTAAAATGCATTTGTTGGCTAGGTGCTTCCCAATATACTTGATAGACTTTATTCTATTAGTTAACATTGAACCTCAATTATGTTATCACCAGTGTCAAAAAGCTGTTAAAATCAACCTTACAAGTGACTTGGGAAAAAAGTCTGGCTTCACTGATGTTTTCTATGGACTTTTAGTGCCAAAATACCACCTTCCTTTTTGAACTATATGCCTTTTCACATATAAGTTGATCTCATTTTAGCCTCAAGGTCTAAAAACTCTTGTTCTAGAAGGCAATAAGATTATTTATTCAACTCTCAAAAGTCTAACTGGCTTCTCAAAAAGAAAAAACAACTAAGCAGAAATATCTTAATTTAATCAGTGCCTGACTACTCAGTATCTTCAAGCTGTATTTTCTAAATATTTATGACATAAGCCATCCAGTTAAGTGTGGAAAACATACCACAWAATTCATGTAACTGGTGTAGTGAATCTTCCAGAATGAATACATTAGCAATTTCCCTTTGTCTGGATTTGTTGACCAGATAGCATAGCTTGAAAATATCCTACATRGTGGTATTCCTACAAAGTGTCAGAAGCAATAAATTAAAAGAGCCAACTAAAGACAAGTCAGCTCAGCTTTATCAAAATTTTACTCCTTAGTCTTTCTTACCTGGGAAAATAAAGAATGAGTATAATGCACAGTACTTCTCTCCCATACTATGGGATAGAGAAATTGGATAACATTGCAGTTGATAATTGCATGTATGTTTTAATTGGCACAGAGATGCTTCTTRATTTATTATTAATATCCAAACCCTTTGTCAAAGACTATAGGTCTTTCAGGATATACATGGCTCTCAAAGATTATAGGGTTTCTAAACCATGCARGTTCAGTCCTTATTGTTAGCTGTCTAAAGGAGAATTTATATTTTCTCACTAGTTTGTGCAGAAAGTGTGTGAATCTTTATAAACAGGAAATGTTTGTCTCTGAGCTGAAATGCAACTGAGGTATTGTAGTACTATTATTGAATAACGAAAATTCGCTAATGTTGTAACCATTCTCTTTGCAATTTGTGTTTGCAATTTGTGTTATGTACCTCATTATGTTACTTGTTTCCAAAACTGTGCTGCAAGTTAGAACACTCAAGAGACTCAGGAAGGATTACTTAGAGCCAAACACTATGACACAGAGGCAAAAAGAATCTCCATGCAGAATATCYAATAGCTTGAAAAGGCAATTCACTYGCAGAGCAGAGCTCTGAATCTAAACGAATGTGATGCAGTTATTGGATTTCCAGGGTGGAACAGGAAAGGAGTCTTTCTGCACTGGTTCTCCTGGGCTTTTCTGGGACACGTTGTTATGCTGTCAACAATGACTCACCTGTTGTGTAGGACTCAAACTATCTCTGCTTATCAATGTTAGTTAATGGCCACTTTATTGAGGTCTCCTTTCCATCTCCCTAGAATCTTCAAGCACTGGAGTGATAGAAACAAAACCTGTATCTTTGAAGGATGTATCTCTTCCTTGGGAAAACCTTGAAGGTAGCAGTCACTCCTGAACTCTCAGGTGCTGAGATTTGGAAGATGCTTTCATTAATGCCAGGCATGCAAACGGGGATATTTTCCCATAAGCAATGGGGAAGAAAAAAAAAAAATCCCAGTGCTTGTTAGTGTTGTTTTTTCTCTATTAGAAAATTTTAATTTTTTTCAGAAACTTGAAGAAAATGGGGAATTGATTTTCTTTCCACTTTCTTGAAAAGTTTCAGTTTTGAAAAAGGGAGGAACTTTTCATTGTTAAAAACACTATTTCTGTAATTAGAACTTTAAATTAGAAAGTGCTCTCCTGCAAAACTGCGAGTTTCTAAATCCTAAGAAATGGATAGAACTTCAGCCTTTTAACAAAACATTATCGGGAAGAAAAAGCTTTTAATAAATATTTTACAATGCTTTAGTAAAATATTTATTTCTATAAAGGAGTTTTGCTCCACAAGAGGAGAGGATGAATAATAATAGCAAGAGAATTGTCATCCTGTCATTGACGAGATGTAAAATCTAGCCTGGATGTCCCCCTGTGGTTACCTGAATTTACTCTTACTCTGTGATCTGTTATGGTTTTGTGGGTGGAAAGCTAATTGTTTCTAGAGCCTCTCCCCTGTGACTGTTTCAGTTTTCCCCATCCTCTGTTTTTGCACTCACTTAGGCTAAAGGATCTTAACTTCTAAAGCTTTAGTTTATTCTTATAAACTTCTACAGCAGTTGTTGGTGTTGCTRTGTTCTTTCTAGCGTTCTTTGAGTCTCTTACTTGCCTTTTTTATTCTATTTGTATGGTAAAGTTAGGTCTGGGTCTGCGAGTGGGAATTCTTAGGTACTGCTTGACTGGATTTAGACATTAGCACCAAGGAGTGACCAGTCTGTGGCTTGAGTCATTTGCAGATGTCTGAAGGTAGACAGCAATGATGCGTGGCTGCAGCAGAGCTGTGATGCTGTGTAAGCTGATGGAAAACAGGAACTCCTCCACTGGGAAAACTTTGCCAGATAAAGAAGTGAACTAGCAGGGATTTCTGAAGCCAGTGTTGCCAGATTGTTGTGGTAACCTGGYGTGGAGGTAGCCCAGGCTGAGCCTCTAGGAAGCTGATTTCCAAGAGCAAATCAATGGAAAGAAATGAGCTTGCACTCCTTCAGCTGTCTGAGATGTAGGAGCTCCAGAAACATAATGATGATGCTGTAAGTTTCCTAGGTGGGGAACTGKAACCCTTTATGGGAAGGACACCTCCCTTCTTGCTCTAAGTTTAGACTAAATCTGGCTAATACTAAAATGAAATTGAGAATAACAATTAGGGGACCCCAGGCTCCTGAGGAGCCATGCTTGCAATATTCAGAGATAATCAGCAGAACTAAGGACTCATCTGCTCTTATTCTGCTACTGCCRTCTGTGCCTGTGAAGTGCAATGAAAGGATCATCACCTTATTAAGCGGTTGTTGGGGTGAAAATCCAGAGCAGAGACTAGCTTTCTTTTCTGTGAAAAGGTGGTTGAGAGAAGCAAACCCTGAAGGGTGAGGTTTTTCTCACTTTTTTAAAAGAGTTGTTACCATGAATGGATGCCTTTCACCTGGCAGGGATCATGAGTGTTTTGTAAACTGTGAAGCTTGTAGGAGTTGTTTATTCACTGCTCAGATGCAGCTGTTCTAGAAATGGGAAATAATAGTTGCTGAACAGACTGCAGTGACAATATTAGGTGGCTTAGGACAGGAAATTAAGATAAGTAGTATACAGTTGAAACCAGATGCTATGTTAGCTAGACAAATAGTAAACACACTGCGGTTGCTTCAGCTTTCATGGGTGTTGGACTGTTACAGGTTAAGTTTTCTATAGCTGTAATCAGCCCTCTCCCTGCTCATTCTCAATGTTTTTCTACTCTCTTCTTGAAGCAAAGGAGATTGAATTAATCTTGCTATATACAAATACTCTCAAAGTAAGCTGAAAAGAGAAAACTTTCCTCATCTTTTTTAGTTGCAGTTGTGCCTACTTAAAAGTAATATTTCCAATCTCCCCTCCCTACGGCACCCTCTCAAGCAAACATTTAAATTCTATTCCTTTCAATATCTCAATATTTTATTATGTAATAATCCATTATAGAATTTACCCAGGATGCAGGCCTACAAGTTAGAGTCTTGAAGGAAATTTAGGTATCTGTACGCTAACATAATTGTTTTAGGAGATTCTAAAAGTCACTATGTACATGTCCTGTTGCTTTTTCACTTTAATTCAGCAGCTGCTTCTGGTCAGAGAGAAGCTTTTGAGCTAGATCCAGCTGGTCCCACGTGGCCAATATTAAATCATGCCTGGCTTAATATTGTATTTTCTTTCAAAATTTCTTTCTTCATCAATCTACTTAAAACTAGAGCAAGAAATAACTGCACCATTGGCAAAGTAAGTAGATTCTGCAGAGACATGTAGTAGGAAGACCCAGTCTGGGATAATGTGGTGGTTATCACATCTGCCTTACATGCTGAAGGTCCTAGATTCAAGCCCCAGTGGAAACAGAACCAGGAAATCTTTGGGAGGCTGGACTAGATGATCTCCAGAGGTCCCTTCCAACCTTACTGATTCTGTGATGATCTATCTACAGCACCTGATGAAAAGGCCTGTAATACAGACTAGACAAGTTATTCTCTCCCCTGCCATGAAATCTACCCATCAGGAGGAAACTACTGAACTCTGAAATAACATCATTTACAGCTGCATGCTATGTTGCTTGGTACTGGATGACAGACAAATATKACCTGCTTGTACATATCCCAGTAGGCCCATTAGTGTCTCAGACAGCATGGTGAGCAAACTGGAAAAATATGCCAGCCATTTGGAGGACATAGTGGAAGAAAGGAGAACGCAGTTAGTAGCAGAGAAGAGGGTAGACAAGTTCTTGTCATCAGTGTTGCCTAGGTAATCAAACAATTATGTTTCCAAGGTCATCTATTGATATATATGAAATAGTTGTCCAAATGAAGATTGTTYAGGACTGTCTTACATAGCATCACTCCAGGCTTATACACAAAGATTTTTCCAATGACATAGCAGGCTATCCTATTCTGCTGACTGGTGGTAATTGTGTGAGTGTTGTTAACTTGAAGCAAACACAAGATGAAATGTGCTAACTTATGTCTCTAACTCTTTCACTGAGTTCTCTGAAGATGAATCTCTTCCTTGGCAGTTGCCAGTAACATATCTTACTCTGCCCTTGATATAAGGTAAAGGCATAAATCATTGCCACAACTCCCTGACACACAAACCTATAAAGGAACTGGCTTATTAGAGCCCTTAAACATGCTGTTGTACATCTTATTGAGTATGACAACTATTTTATGTTGAGCTTGAATAGTAGACAGATGATTCTCTGAATATTCATTCTTATTTGTGTTGTAAAGAGTGTTTTGGAGATTGGGCTGGACTTGTACCATTATTTCTTTGCCGGCAACTCCATACAAATAAGTAACAAAAGTGCTGCTCTAATGTGCTTGCAGTTGAGAAACAAAAGCCAATGGAAGATGCAAAGGAATGTCGGGACAGGGGAAGAAATGAAAAGGCAGTACTGGTCAGTATAATGGGCAGTGCTCCACTTTCCTTGATTTTTTTTTTTCTCTGAGATTTTTATCGTGTTAGGTGATATTCTGCCTAAGTAATTTTAAGAGTAGCCTGGAAAATGCTTACACTAACTTATTCTGCCTATTTCCAAAAAAAGAGTAAGGCCAAAGGGCAAATGAATGAAACTGAGAACAAGAAACAGTGAGCACAAAAAAGTGATCMCTTTTCTACTTCTTTCTGGCTTCATTGGAGAGGAGCTCATTGATGGGAAACTGGAGTTGGAGAGTTTCRATTCTGTGACTTCTCAGATAACATTGGGTTTACCAATTTGTTCTTTAGACACCTCCCAGTCAAGTGGACAGTCTCCTCAGTGACCTGTTCAGCCTTTTTGGTAGCATTGTCAAAATATATGATATTTATAAGCCAAGGTTTAGTGCTTTCTGAGTTTTGAGTTGTGGGATGGCTTTTATGGCAGAGCTTTCATCATGGCCTTTTGCCTAGCTATGGGGAGGGAATTCTGCTAGAATAGTTCAATGGAAGTGGGTAACAAATACTTTTTAACCATGTATTAATGAGTGTGAGCAGGAAATTTGTTTCTATGTTCTCTAAAGAAAATTTTAATGTAGTTAAAGATTTCCCCTTGCAAAAATTCTGAACAAAATTTTGGCTTGGGCCAATAAAGGATCATTGTTTTCAGTAACTTCAAAATATTTGGTCCCGCCTCCCCACACTTCTATTTACATTTTGAAAAATAGTCTTTATATGAGTGAAGATTCAGATTTATTTATACTTTTAAATTAAATGTTGAAAAAATGATTTCAAAATCCTTTGAAGTTTTTTTCAGCATTTTTTTTGTTTTGTTAGATTTGATAAAATCTATTTCCACTAAAAAGTTGAAAAGAAGTTTTTGACAGACTGGCACTTTGAATGAGAATTCTTTTTTTTTTCTGGATTTTTCAACATCTTTAGGAATGTGTTAAGAGATTTAACCATGGGTGTCTCCAAATAGTAAAATAATTGCATTGCCTCTAGAAGTATTCTTGGCTGTATGTTTTATAGTCCTGAAAAAGCATTCTGAACAGAACCACAGAAGAAATCTCAATAAAAGCTTTCAGTGATTTGCACTGCTAGTGTTTTCAGGGCTTCCTTCTCACAAAAGGTCAACGACTTYTCTTCTAACTAACATCTTCAGAAAGACAATGAAAGGAAAGATTAAATAAGAGGTTTCTGTATACTCACAGTCAGAGCATCCTTCAAGTCCTACTGAATTACATAGCACTTATCTTCAAAAGCCTGTATGCGTTCAGTCAACCTTACAAAGTTCCCTTTATAAACCCCCCTTAGCCCAAAGATAAACCAAGACAGGATAAAGCTCTGTCTGGAGGGCCAAAGCTAAACCATGTCAAAATCCATATTTCTCTCCAATGGATGYAATATGCTCCATGTGAGGCTGCAGACTTCAAGCCCAGAATCGGAAGGGCACCTGAAGTAGTGGAGAAGAGATCTTAACTCCTGATTTCATTTAGTCTTCACCACCCCTAAAGMTGGCTGAAGTTTGTCCTGTGCTATGTTTGTAAGATATGAAGATACATATATATATATCTTCATATATAAAGTATACAGATATGAAGTAGCTGCTCCCTTTTTGCTAAAGGGTAGAAACCACTGTTGATGCTTAAATGTCATGGATGTCTTTTGCACTTCTTGAGAGTCCTGGTTTCTTTCTAGATAGGGCATATGTCCGTAGGAAAGCTGAAACTGTGTACTGGCCTTCACACAGATAAACAGCATAAGGCTGGCTGGTTGTGAGCTGAGGGCAGGGGAAATGGAGGTCAGGTACGTGGCTGACTTGCCAGAGTATAAGGGATTGCCACCCGCTGMAGCATGGTGACACACCTATCACAATGGTGAGGTAAAATCTGTTGGTGTAAACTTCCTTCCAGGGGGTTAACCCTTGAGTTTTACCTTAGATTTGCTATGGGTGCTTGTGATCTATTACTGTGGCCCTCCAAACACATGATAATTCGTATATTAAAACCCTTAAATTTGTTTTCTTGATTTATTTGTATATATACATTATATATATATATATATATATATATATATATATATATATATATGAAGTTTATATTTTCAATGTAAGTGAAATAAATTAAAAGTTTGTAAGTTTTCTGAATTCATAATTCATTCTTGGGATCAGGTTAAGATTAGACTTTATTTTTCCTTGATGACTAATAATRTTACTCAGCAAGCTAGGTTCCAGAATCAAGGGGAAGTTTCTATCCTGCTCTTGACTAAGTCACTTTATTCTTTCTTCCTCAGTATTTTCCAGTTTGTAAAGAGAAGATTAAATCTGCCATACTAATTATTTAGCTACTATTTTAAAATACTTTGAGGTATTCATTGAAAGATGCTATGGGAATGTYGGATATTAAGGCAGTGAAAAGTACTTAGAATGCTCTTGTCAGGGTTTGTTAATCATTGTATAAATTTGTAGTTCTGTGCAAACATTTCACTGTGATAAGACCTCTGCTTTAGCACTCACTAAGGATCTGCACTTCCCATCTTGTAATACTGCATCATTTTGACGCTCTGCTGGATGTTAAATTTATGAAAAAGAACAGTGCAAACTAAATCTGCGTGATTACCTCAAAACATACTTCAAGTGCAGAACCCAACATAAAGCTACCATATTACTGACAAGACTGCTACATCTTGTGGCTTAATTGTCTTTATAAATGAGGTCAACGTTACATGCATCCTAAATGACCAGAAAAAAGCCTATCTCTTAGGAGTGTTGCCATATCTATGTCAGCTGTGTTTATTCCCAGAAGAAAAATACTGGTGTTTTCCATGACAGGCCTATTAGCAAGGGAGATAAGTATAAGCCGGCAGGCAGACTGGCTTGCAGCAGYGTAGGATCCCTTCCAGTGGTGGCTTGTGTCACAGTTTGTAGTTCCCTTCAGGAAGCCAGCCTGTGGGAGGAGGGTGTTAAGATGGATGAAGCCATGTGCAGAGAAAGTTCAGCAGGAGAGGAGGCACAGGCTGCTTGGTGTGGGAAGCAGTCTGGGAAGCCTGTGGAGCACCAGTGTGGAAGGTGTGGTAGCATCACAGAGGAGCTCCCTCTTTGTACTCGGGCAGCTTTCCAAAGTTGTGCACTGGACGTCTGTGCATCTACACAGTAACAGAGCACAGAGGCAAATCTGCTTGCACTGAAGGTGGGCTTTATGTAGGTAAACTTAATGACATTTATTTTAGAACTTGGAACCGGAAAATATCTGACTAATTGCTTTCAAAGAGCAGGATAAGAAATGAGATGAAGACTAAGTTTCTGTGTAACAGCAAAGTAAAGAAAAATATGTTAGAAAGCATGCTGATCCCCATGCTTCAGAATACATTGCTGCTTGTAACAGAGGTCAGGAGGGTAGCCTCTCCCTCTAGTGCATAGCTACCTGACTCTACCAATTATTTGTTTCTCTGAAGCCATTGGATTTGGCCTTTGTGGGGTCAGGATGATAAGTTAAATGAAATGCCTGCAGGCATATGATATACATACATACATACATACATACATACATACATACATATATATATATAAAAACAAGAAACAGTAGTTCTTCCTCTGCACCTGTGAGTGACAGCTGCCCTTCGGATGGAAATAACTTGGGAAGATTTCGTCCTCAGAATGGAGTAAAGAGGTGCGCTCCTACTACAAGCTTCATGTCTCTACACAATGTTTTACATGTATTGAATTGTGGGAGTTATGATACTATTGTGAGTTAAGTAGTGTTTTAACTTGTTCCTGTCTGGAACATTTAAACAAAATGTTAAGGGATTTACAGAATAAAGAGATGATGATGGTGTTTAAATTAAGATTAAAACAGTTTCTATATAGCTGCACATGCTGTCTGGATGTGAGACTTCTGCCATGTTTGTACTGTGCATGTGTAGTGTATTGGCAGCTCTGGCCATGTGTGCAATATGTACTTCAGTGTGGTACCGAGTTGAGATCTCGTGCAGGAAAAGGTTGCCGTCCTGATGTGGCTTYGTTCCTTCCAGGGCTGAGCTAACAGGAAATGTGCTGTGTGGATGTATCAGGTCGAATGCCTATTCTGRCATCTCTGCACCAAAATCAACTGGATGTCCGTTGATACTAGCTACTGTGTATTCTTTCTCAAATTTGGGTTTGAAATTGAGAGATCCCAGGACAAGGAAATTGGTTTGAATATAATGCATTTTGGCTTGACAGTCTCGGAGTTTTTACTGCAGAACCTGTTGGTGGCAGGAGTTGTAGGACATCACAATGCCTTGGTACTGCTTGTTTGTAGAGCCTGTAAACAGGGCACCAAGGGTGGAAAGGACCAGTTTGGGTAGGTGGCAAATTAGTTGGTTTGTATTCCTGAGAACTGTGTTGTATCTACCTCACTCTTTGGTGTTTTCTGTTGAACCTTTTTGCTAGTTACTTATATCTGGAGTGACTGCCAAACAAAGATTAGTAGTGTTTACCATTCACAAGTGATAAGTGACCTATCTTTAATGAACAACGTATTGTGTGTGTGTCACTGTACTAGTGCTACTGTGCTACGACTCGAGTTGTTACTGTCTTGACACCCGTGCGTGTTTGTTTCTATCCTGTCTATTGCCGTGACCTTGGTGGCCTTGTGCTTCAGTATAGTGAGGAGCATTATAATGCTAAACTGAGAAGGAAAGCATGGCAAAACCCTTCCTCACTGCAGTTCATCCAAACAGGAGGAAGAATTGGAACAAAAACTACAACCTTGGAAAAACAAATATTGGGTTCTAAAGAAGTTATTTGTATCCCTTGCAACTAATCTTCCTTTCCCTATAACTCCAAGACTAGCCTGCTCATGCACGTTCATAAAATAATAAAACAAATTTATTCTGCTATAGTTCTCCAGTTCCACAACTCAGTGAAGTCTGTAAGTCATGACATCCAACGAAGGACAATCAAAACAAAGGTAGTGACTTCAACTGAAAGCATGACTATAGTATCCTGGGTGGGTAAAGCTGTCATATTGTTACATTATACCTTCTAATCCACAGGGAAGTATAGCATGTCCAAACTGTCTAAGCTTTTCTGGATACTAACTGAGAGTAATGTTATAGTGCGGAGCARAAAGCACGGAACATTAACTCCACTTGCCAAAGTGATATAAATCAGTGTAGACCCCCAGATCTAAGTGGAATTAAACTAAAAGCCAGCATAGATTCAAGTCTGACTGTTACCCAGATGATTTTGTTATACAGTGTGAATTCCACGGCATCATTGTTGCGATTTTTTTAATTATTATCATTATTRTTTCTTTTTTACTCATTGCGGCTGGAGGGCTAGGTTAAAAGTGAGTTCACTTGCATGCTGAGCTATGAGACAATTTTATCTGTCAGTTTTCAAATCAAGCATTTTGCCTGGGAAGCTGTAGGAAGAGCTTGCTGTTTCTAACTTGTAATCACATAAATGTAAATATAATGCAACCTATCTGGAGCTGCGTGCTAGAACAGGGTTGTAACCCACTGYTCAGCATATGTAATGAACAACTTCTCTGGGCCATATGTGCTGCAAAGAAGTCTGCTAAATGTTTCCTTGTGCTTTAATCTTTTGCTTTACATTCTAAAGACTTCGATTACTGTTCAATCTCCTACAGTAGTGAAAATGATGAACAATRCAAATAAACAGAAAACCAGTGGGAATTTTCCCATGAAAACTAGTGGTCAATAATAGCATTTGGGGTATAAGGAATAGTTGAAATAAAATTGGTCTACATACCACATTAAAGTATACTTGGAGATAAAATCAGAAATGGGGTGTAATAAACCAATTGGAACTAACTAATGTGATCTATACTCTTTCCTTTAAGATTGTTGTTTAACTTACCATGAGAAAATCCTGCCCAGTGTTGTATCCACAGATACCTTTAAATGGCTGGTGCTGTCTGTTACCTTCTGTTTCATTTTCCATTGCCAGCTGATTGTGTGATAGGATTGAGGAGGGTATGTGGCAATCTGCAGTGCAGAACAGTCAGAAGCTGGGTTGACTTCAGGAGAARTGCAAGGAAGGGAAATGGATTCAGYGCAGGTATGATCCTACTATTCAGCAATTGTATAAGAGAACTTCATTCCGTCCTGAAAATGAAATATTCCCATATAGTGATTTCCCTTGGCTGGGACTCTCTTGCTCATCCTGATAGGAGGAAATTATTGCTTCAACCCAAATGCAGCATCAACAAACGATGGTTGCACGAAAGAGGTGAAGGATAAAGTTTCTTCACAGAGTGGCTGCAGCATTGCAGAGTTGAACATGCAGTCAGAGATCAAGACAAGTATTTTCATGCCCCACAAGCTGCAAAAGATCCAGCCTTATAGTGCATCTAACATTATGAAGCCTATTAAACTTGTGCTAAAATCTTTTGCAGTCACTGTGTTGTCTGACAATGGCAAAATAAATGGTATTTAGGTGAATAAATAATAATAAGCYGTATGAAGGTGGCCATAGGAAAAATTAATATCAACTATAGTCCATATTTTTAAGCAAGTTATATAGGATGGAAAATTTGTGCATCCTTAAGGAATAGTAAATGGCTCACTTTTGGAGTTGGAATCTGTTCATATATTGTTGCCTCCTGGGGCAGGCAGACTTTTTTTAGTGACCRCTGAGGGAGCTATTTCCTGAGTGATAAACCATTTCTGTGCTTTAGAAAGGTAGGGATCCAAATTGTTAACAGGGCTTTGCTGATCCTGCAGTCACCAGATAGCTGACTGCATGATTCACATTGGGCACAGTGCTGTAACACATATGAGAGATATGTATGCACAGAGGCTCCATCCCACAGGTCGCAGGGAGGTGGCCTGGGAATTCACAGGTATGCTTCAGAGCTACTGAAATCATGTAATGTTGTTCCAAAGCAATATGTATTGAGACTGTAAAGRCATAACTAGGAAGAGAATTAAGTAGCCTTCTAAGAAAATTCAGTTCAGGGCTTTCTGCAGAAAATAACTGATAGGAGAGTGCTGATTGTTGCAAGGGCAAGGCAAAAGAGAGAGGCTTTGGAAAAGAAGCCAGTGTGTTAATCTTATTTGGCAAGGACAAGAATTGGAACAGGTAGAGCCACTAGGTAAGAAGTGATGAAACTTGGGGTGTTAGTGGGAGGGAGGTTGGAGGGAAAGGGAGGTGAAAAAAACAAATACAGGGAAAAAATCTACAGGATCATTCTTTCTGGTCAAAATATTCTGTGATGTGCAAAATATTCAATAGCTCTATGCTGCTTTAGACACTTCTACAACTAAGAATTGCTTCAAAGTGACACATCCAGTTCTCTAATCTAAACCCTCCTCTGCCTAAATCAGACAATTCTGTCAAGAGAGTGCCCTCTGTTGTATGTAATGGCTAAATACACTTCAGAGCTGATAGCATTTTTCTGGAGACTGTCAGAGTGGATGCTGTCCGCTATAGATTCCAGCTTTTAACGAGCCTGTTCTTCTAAATTACTTGTGAATATGTATTAATTAAGACTATTCCTGGATGAGCAAATAGTAAGTACCTCCATGGTAAGATGTGTGAAGATGAAAATTGTGGATATAGTATGTGTATATTCTACCTTTGAGTTATCTCCAAAGGAAAAGTGAGTTTAAGTTTCATAATTTAATGGAATTATTCAAGAAGTTTGCTCTGTAAAAGCTGTAGCAATATTTATTTCGTGTGCTGTGAACACATGCAATAGAACAACATCCACATAGGGATGTTCCTCTTTTCGAAACAGTCCAATCTGTTCTGGGAAAATGGGAGTACAGAACACCCAAGAAATGCAAAAAGTACAGCTAACGTAGGGATGCTGCTTCAGGATGTCTGTGGTCCTCTTTGTTTTCATTTGAGAAGGCTGCTTTGCTGAGATCCACGGTTGTTTTATGGCCTCAAGCCAGCAGGGATTGAAGCAGCATTGCCATGCTCACCAGGCATGCTATCAAGCTTAAAAAGCTCTCAGAGTTGAAGGAAAGAGAGCAGGGGGAAGAGATAAGCACTTTTATATGGCAGCTTGAAAAGTATGCGAGTGCTTCAGAGGACTTTGTGAAAAGTGGTCTGCAGAAAGAGGGCGTTAGGGGTTAAGCTAGACTCCAGCTTTTAGGATCCTTGTGTTGGACATGTTGTTCCAAATCCATTCCCTGCAGCAATCCTTCTGCCATCCTTTGACATGTCGGAACTGTTGGAGAAAAAGGACTGGACTAGAATAACTCTGTGTTAGCAGTGCTGAGGTGTAGTGTGTACAGACACATGTATGCACAGTGTATTCATTAATGGGGACAAATAAAAATAAGATGTAATAACTTTAGTCATTTTCATCTCCCTCAGCTTTAGAATTCTGAAAGTTTTATGGAAAAGCCATAAGAATTCTTCTTACCTGACACTTTCAAGAGTTTTGTTGAGTGGTGTTTTAGTAAGTATTGGAAGTAAAGTGCCTCCCCATCACTCTCACTAAAGAATTGTTCCATATCCTGAGACTTCCTGCTCTTTAGAAATCATAGTTTCTGTGTCTAATGGTTTCTTCTTAGTGGTATTTAAGGGCTGTTGTTACCTCAGGTGCAGAGTTAACACTGGGCCCTATGGTATCTGACACCAGCTATGCCTCCAAGGTTATACTGTAAAGCTCATGAGCTTGTTTTCTAATGCTGGATGTGCTTAATTTGCATCCATACCATACAGCTGTCCAATACTAAGCCTGTCCAGTCAGCAAGACATTTTACTCTGAATAGTGTTGTGCCTAATGCAGCAAATGCCATATTTTATTTAACCCAACCAATCAATACTGACACTGCTGAGAAGCTGGGGAAGAATGTCAGGTAATAAATTCTGAGGACCTTTTAACRTTTGCTACATGAAAAGTATCCTTTTCTCCCATCCCTGACATGTTAGGTTAGTTTTTATGTTCTGTAGGAAATAAAGGTACTGAAGAGATAAGAGACAGCATGCTGTCCTTCCAGTAAGCCCTCTGAGAAAAGGTCTTCTGATTCCTCTGACCTTGGTGGCTATAAATATGAGCAAGAAGAGAATGAGAAGTGGAATGATGATGTTTCTAGGGAAATGTGGTTTTAGAAATAGATCAATCTTTACATTTTCACATTTGTGTTCAAACTGGTTTATGATGAAAAAATAGATGTAAAGGCAGAGGCAAACAGATAGAAATCCTAAGAGAGAACTCCTGAACTTYGGGAGCAAAGCTAGGAATTTGGGTCATTATCCAGCAGAACAAAATGGGTGGTATGGGGAGAGGATGAGCGGAATGATTTACTTGTAAATTTGGCTTCCAGAATTGATGTGTCAGGTTGGTGAAGAGATGTTCTTGATAGGATTCAATGCCTGATTACTTTCCCCATGCACGTGGCAAAGTCAGAAGTACTACACTTTGTTTGCTGACCCAGTATTAGTGGACAGCCAGGGTTCAAGCTGTTTTAAGTCAGAGACATTGATAYGTAGCTGCAAAAAAATTTGAGATGCTTTATGGAGTTAAAAACTAGGCTGAGTATAACCAGCGTATCCATCCTCCAGATRCATTATTTCTTTAGCCTGGATAGTGGAGATTTGTTCTTATGGAAGTACTAAATTTCCACATTGTTCCTTCTGACAATGAAATCCATTTCTATATGGTCTGAGGTGAACTTTGTAGAGCTGGGTTTTGTGGACTCTACTGTTCTTTGCTTGAGACAATGCTGCATTTTCCACAATATGTTCCCTGGTGAGCTCAGCAAAGTAAAGAGGAGAAAAATGCTCCAAAGCTCCATAGATCAAGCTGAAGTGTTCAGGGCCTTACACAACCAAGCCTAGCAGGGAGTTCTGTAACGTGTAGGGAGGCTGGTAGGGAAGAGAACCCTGAAGGGAAATTTGGCCATGGAAAATACTGAGTTTTTATATCCCTGTATTCTTTATAGAAGCAAGCACTACTGGCATCACAGCGCTTTGAAAAGTAGGCACCAACAGAATGGATAACCCTTGGGTTTTCACTGGTATAAAATGCCTGTAGGGATATGGGAACAGCAAATTTGTCTTTGGATTCCCCAATATTATAGGCACAAAGCTCATGGAATATTTTATTTGTCTGGTAAAATGGTGCACAAGGATTTTCTGTGGTTTTCTTTTTTCCTCTGTAAAATAAACATCTTTAGTAAAGAATTATAGTTCCAAAGACAATTGGTAAAAGTTAAGAAACGTAGCTGGGCTRTGTTTTATAATGACACAGCACAGAATCCAGCCATGAAGAGCAGGTGGAAGATGATATCTGCAAGAGAAACAGAATAAGTGTGAGTACTTCCCTGTCAGCTACCTTTTATGTTCTGTTCTTGTTCTCTTCCCATCCCCCCCAATGTAACTGAGTTTCCCTAATGTGACTCTGTCAGCATATCAAGTTTTAACAAACAGGCTTTGAAAGAGCTTTTGCAAACCCTCTCCAAATAGAAATGTTTTCAGGGCATCTCTCCTAACCCAGTGAAACATGTTTCTTTTCCTTGTTCATAGACATGTTCCCCTCTATGGTTGRAAGTATATGAAAATAAGAGCAGAAGTAATGTTCAATATTGAAAATTATTGGTGTGGTTTCACTGTCTGTGTGCCAGGAAAAGGGAAACAAGTGTATAATGTTGAGAAATAAAATCTGATTTTGCAATGTTTCTATTTCTGTCCAATTTACTGAACTTAGCAGGTTTTTCTTTGAGCTGTGGATTTTCATGTTGAAAGAGTCACTTAGTGCAAATTTAGGATTGATATTTTYGTTGTCATATTTTGCTGTTTACCTGAGAGAGTGTAGAAACTGGRTAAACCTTTGCCTGTATAAAATAAGAGAAAAAGAGAGAGCATTTGCATGGTATGTTTAACATAGGGCAAAGTGCACCAGTGTGCTTTTTAAGAGCAGGATAGATGACGCTTGTCACATTTAGAAATTCTGGATAATTTTGTCTCTTGGTTTACTGTTTGATTTGTGGCCCTGAAGTTATGAAAGGATCCTCAGTTCTTTTATCTTCTGAAATCAGTTGAGATTTGCTGGTGCAAATGGAAAATACTCATTTGCAATAGTGCTGCACTATGTGTATTTGGAATTATGAAGGGGCTTGAAGGTTGATGTGGATGTAACTGATGAACCAATATAAATGGCTTTAGTGAAAATGTGATTCAGGCATACCTTGTTCAAAGGATCTGTTTTCAGGAGATTTGCTGGACCTGCAGAATTAAATCAGCTCAGGGAGAAATTCCTGGTGCCTTCAGAAGGCAGTAGTCACAGGAAAAAGGTTTTGCATTGCAAGGAGAAAAACAGATGACAGTTCAATGTGTGTGTATGTATGTATCAGGAGGAATGGGAATGTAGACTAAACCTATTAGATGTAGGGTTACAGTGAAGCACCAACTAATAACAAATTATCCACGCAGCTTTCCTGCTGTTTCTAAGCCCACTCATGTGTGCTCTATCAGAGCTTGTCTGGGCTGTTGCTGAGATCAAATGCAGGAAAAAGTGTTTAGATTGCTAACTTGATGTGCAAGTGGTTTGTCAATTTATCATTAATGCCAAATGGGCATGTTAATTCACTTTGTAAATGATGAGTATGTCACTTCCGTCAGAGCCCTGAATCCAGAGGAGACCAATTTTTATTCAAGATCCCTTCCTAGCTTCATGGAGGGGGGAAGTGGCTTTGGGAGAGCAGTTCTGCTCCCCACCCCTCTTACTCCTAAATGCCAAGCCACTGACTGCTCCTGGATTCATTGCTTCCAAAAGGGAGGAAAAAAACCTGGAAACTTGGTCACTTACTGCGTACAGTGAGCTCTGCCATTAAAACACCTCCTGTTTGTTCCATGCGCCATTTTCTTTTTTCACATGTCTAGAGAGATCAGAAAAAAAACATGTATTTTCTACCAAAAAAATCCCAAACCAACTCTCATGTTTCCAACCAATTTATGACAGTTTTGTTGCCTGTTTTCTAGGGATATTAATTGCTATAAATATTGGAGTTCTCTTGATGCAGGAGAGGTTACTTTTGAAGGAGAATCTTTACAATGGAAAAAGAAGTCTTTAAGGRAAGACTTTTTGGTAACCCTTACCCTCACATCAGTTGCTGCAGTCAGTGCACACTTGCCCATGTTAAATAACACATCTGTATAGCACTTCCCTTCTCATTTCCACTTAAGGTCATATAACCTGTTCCTCCTCCAGTGCAAACTATGTATTTTATGCAGAATAGGACACCTGCAAGAGCAGTGACTTATCACAGAGCTATTGTATAGGGGAGAGGACTTTCGCTAGGAATGAGGGCTGGGTAGGTTTCATTCAAGTAGTGCAGTGCCTTGAATTAGGGCCCCCAGGGTGCCCTTGACACTGAAATATTTGGTAGAATGGTAACAGCTCTACTTCCTTTTTTTAAAGTGTAACTTATTTTGTAAATAGAAGTCCAGTCGGGAGTATTGACAAAACTAGATTTTTAAATGGCTATGGTATTTCTCAATATGTTTAAACAAATTGTTCAATATTGCGTATAGTACCCATGGTGTGACAGGGGTCAGGGTGCAGGACTGGCCACTCGGATTAATGCGTTGTGCTGGCTCCCTCTAGTGAAAGCTCTTGCATTTCGTTAGAGACCTGACTCCACATATAGCGAACCTGAGGTAGGTTCTTGACATCCTCTATATAGACTTAGTGCCTAGTGTTCCTCTTGGAGGGAAGCCTTACCACAGGGCAGGAAAACTTCTCACTGTCACAGACATGGGTCTCACAGTGCAGCCASACCTTGGACAGCTTGGGGATGTTGCGGAAACGGAAAGCATTGAACTGGAACGTAGCCCGGCTTGTTTTCCCATTCTCGTGCACAAGGATAGAGTTGTCGGTGGCACACCTGTGTTGTGTATGGAGAAGCAGTGTGAGAGCACACATGGCTTCAGTAAATAATCTCCTGAGACTGAAGTCTGACGGAGGCATTTGCAGAACCCTGCTGTGGGCCAGTTTCAGTTCTTGACTGCTGGGGAAACAATCAGGGGTCCTGGAAGATGACTGCGACTGCAAAGATCACAACCTGATGTTGGCATTTGGCTGGTTTTACGAGCATTAAAATGTCAGCAGAGCCTTTCAGGCACTTTCAAAGCCTATGGTTAATTTGCTTTTACTTTTAAACCAAAATACCAGAATTCAAAGTGTTATCTCCAAAATGTACTCTTGCTTTCTTCCTCTCCTTTTGTGACTGCAGATACTAATACCATACCATACACAGGGTCTGCCRTACATTGAGGCAAAGTAGGCACTAGCCAAGGGTGGTAGTTAAGCCTAACAAATTAGCCTGTTTCTGCAGTCTGAAAAGCCTGTGTGGTTACTGCTGTCAGAGCAGAAGAAGGCAGAGATAGTGGGGTCAGTGCTAGTGCTAGGAAGTGGGGTGCTCCCCAGAGCACCAGTTACCACATTTGCCACTTCCCCTGTTGGCCTGAACACCAGAGATTTTTGCTCTGTCATCTACATTCTGCCTTTCTGCCCTTTTCTTGGGTGGCTGGGGTGGCTCAGCCCCTCTAGCCTGGAGTGGAAATACAGTTAGGCCTATGTTTGCTGAGAAGTCTTGGGATAACTCTTCTGTGCAGTATCATCACAGGTGCCCTGGGGCTAGACCATGCTGAAAGTGGTTCCCTGGCTCCCAACAAGACCTACCCCTTGGTGATCAGAGGCCACTGGATCTGGTAGAAGTACTCTGAGGAGGGAGTTGCCCAACAGTTGTTGAGAACGACTTTGAACCTGGGAAGAAAAATCCCAGATCAGTAAGTAAAGTCCTGATTGCCTGCTTATTAATTATTATTCCCTCACTTGCCTACCTGTCACTTAAGCCCTTAGCTTCCACTCCAGCAAATATGTCAGAACCAATTTCTGATGTTTCAACGACGAAAGGGGCTTCTTTTATACTTGAAAACTTGGCATTCTTTGAAAAAGAAAGAGAAAGGCATTGTACATTAYTAATAACATGCAAAGCAGAGGCATGTGGCAACTTCAGACAGCTTTAGAGATGTAGTCCAAAAAGTCTGAATCCTTGTTACCTGCAGGCTTCAAAACCTGGGCTTGGTATTAGGGCTATTACAAGCTCATTGTGGTTTTTGAAAATATTTTTTTTTTGTTAATGCTTGGTTTGTAATGGTAATAAATGACAGAAGTTGATGCTATGTGGGCTGTGGAGCATGTTGAATCACAGCACATGAGCAGAAAGYGTGCTTGCTGCTGCCTTCAGTACACCAGAGGTGATAGGGGAAGCTGGCAGGAGGGAGAGACTAGAGATGAATGTACAAAGTGGGGATGGAGTGGGGAGAYAGCTGTGTGAGGGTCAAAAGGTATGAAGAGAAGTGCAAATAATCCTCCTCAACTCTCTGTGATTTAGAAAGGTGGTGACGGCCAGTGTGGTGAGAGCTGAGCAGAAAGTGTCTGACAGCCATAGTCATTCAATGAGTAAAAAGAGCCAGGCGACTAAAGGCTGTGCAGTGCGTGTTATTTAGCTGAGAAGGTTTGGTTACAAATACTCTAACAAAAGTGCCTACCTTAAATCATACTCCTTTCTATTGCATCAGATCTGAACAAAAATAGACCAGAACTATATAAAGTGTAATGTGCTTAGTCTTAGTGTTTGTCTACTTGGTTAAATCTACATAGCAGGATTTGAGTAAGCCATAGTCCTGGATCTCTCCAGAGCTCTTAAACTATCTTTACTGGATTTTCTCTGTTACCTAAGTACTATTTTTCTTATGTTCTGCTACATGAAGTGGCTGCAAGATGCCCATTGCAACCTCTATTAGATTGGATGCACTGAAGTTAAGGCTTAAGGCTGCATTTAGGTTAGTAATACATTATTATTAGCGTACTGAGGAATTCAGATTTAAAGAAAGATTTTTTTTTTTCCCCCCAAAGGAAACTGCTGAGGTGAGCTCCTCAGCTTCAGACAGCACGCTCGCACCTGCTGAATGCAGCAGTTCCTGCTCTCCAGCCTCTCTGTCTTATAGAGCTAGTAGTGTTCATCAAACTCAAAGAGAAAGTGGAGTGTTCGTACTGCTTGGTGCTGTGGGGAAGCCTTCCTTAGCCAGCATTGTTCGCTGGCCATCCTGAAAGGCCTGGGAAGCACACGATTATTTTATCCAGAGATGGCTATCACRTTTAAAGAAAACAGGGCATAACTCAGTCTGCAATTTGAGATGCTGGCACAGGAATCATTACAGAAGTACTGTTTCGAGACTCTTATCAATTCTTTTGCTAAAATGAGCTGAATCTGGTATATTGCTGCTTTTGCCAAACTCCATCAGTCTGCATTGTTCTGTGGTATCTTTCTTTTCTTCCTAACAAACTTCAGAGCTGAAGGTCTGATTCCCATTCAGTCTCCATCAATGCACAGTTCTTTGCTGCTAATGGTGTGTCACACACTAAAGGACAGGTGAGGCTGAAGTGGTCACTGGGGTGCAGTGCAGCTTGGGTGCTGGTTCTAGATGAAGATGGGCATACCGAGCACCCAGCACTGTGGCTGCCATGAGGCTGTATCATGCAGCAGCAGAGGTGAACGGGAAGGAAAAAAACAAAAAACAAAAAACTTTGTTTTCATTTTGTCAGGGGGAAAAAAAAGTTTAATCGAAACTGACATTTTCTTACCAATGAAAACATGAATGGAATAAAGGAGTGGCCTGTTAGCATTTTGAGTTTGCTATGCATAAAGCTTATGCTTAGCTGATGAATGTACTGTATAAAGTTTAGCCCCTCTGCGCTTGACTCTTAGGACCCCCAGGGCCGTTGGGGAAAAAGCAGTCATATGGCTAAAAAAAAAGAGTACCAGAGATCCATTGTTCAGTGTCCATCATCTGTTTTTGCAGTCGTTCAGTCATGAGTTGACAGCAGCTGTGTGGCACCTATAGAGACCTAACTTTACTATATACAACCTGTATGCCATATATCAGAAATAAGAGCATGGAAGCTCCAAAAGCTGCCAAAGCGTTCAATGAATGGCTGATACCTTAAATCCAAGGGGGGGAGGGGATGGGATGTATGTGGGGGAGATTTCCATCCAACTTGTACTAAAAACTCCCTACATCTGGCCTATAAATTTAAAGTGGAATGTTACTAATAGTGCTTTTTTTCTAGTTGAGGCAAAATAGAGAGGCTACTTTGGCACTCTTAACTGTGCTTTGGGAAAAAGACTTAAGGATCAGATGCTGGCTGCCCCAGCAGCACAAAGAAACTGTGAGAAGGAGGTTGATATTTCAGAAAATCAGGGGTGAATGTTGGAAAAATCCAGAATGACAAAAAGATCTCTGGAGGACATGAAATATCTRTCAGCTGAGAAGACATAGAAGCAAACAGCAAGAGAAATACATGGAGCTTTTCTGTATTTATTGAGACTATGTCATAGCAGCGGTGCCTGAAGATGCACACTGCTCTTTGAGTGGAACTATAAACAAGGTTTTACTTTGTCTCACAAAACCTGTCAGCATGTTAAAAATGTACTGCTCAGCAATCTGCCTCGTTTGGAGGGATTAAAAGAACAACTGGCATGTCTACTCTGTTGGTTTAAGTACATCTCTGTTAATCAGTAGAAACAAGGACTCCCATGAATCTCACAATAATTATCTGCTACAGGCTAGTAATGCGCTCCATGACATAGAAAACTTGGAAGGAGCAGCCCCYTTTTCCAGCTCTTAGTCTAGGCTTCCTTGAGGGCTAGGAAGTTAACAGAAGGTGAAGGGGAAAAACTGGATGACAAAAGGCACTTACAGAGTAGAAGTTGAGGGATAACTGACTTTCAAACGAACCAGAGCTCCCATTCTTCACATGGACGGTGGCCACCCTAGGAACATAAATTTTCTGTATGAGTGAAACATGGTGCTGAAAGAGAGATGAGGCTCACTCCAGGAACAGGACTTACCTTTGGTCGAAGGCAGCCTGGTTCACCAAGTAGTTTGCATTGTACGTGCAGGTGAATGAGTAATTCACAGGCTGGCTCTTCACAATTACTGAGGAGTCATTGGACACAATGGAGTTATAGAAGTGATAGATGGGGTTCTTAAACTGTAGACGATGGGACAGAAATGTATGCTGTGAGTATATGAGGCATTAGAAACAGCTCGGTACTTTGAAACGTGAATGTAATGACAAAACACCATGCCCAAGAAACCATGGTTTCATAGCTCTTCATACCCTGTGCTGCCTACTGTACATGGATGTTCTGTATAATACAGGTGTATGCAAAGTGAGGACTAACATTCAGACCTAACATCACTAACTCGGAGGGTGTTTTGCCTGTAGGTGCAAAGCAGGCCTATTTGATCCCCCCCCCCCTTTCCCACAAATGTAAATGAGCCCTGATATTGGTGTTTGCYTCTACTTTCCAGCAATACTTACTACTCCAAGTCTGCTGAAGCAAACGGGACTCTTTCAGGTGAGTTCATCTGATTTGTGAGTCCAGGCTATTGTGTGTTGCTACAACCTTTCTGAAATGTTGACCTTGATAATCTTACCTCTGACTGTGTCCCACAGTATGACTTGTTTTTAGGAGACAGGTCTGGAATTGTGAATTGGTAATATCCTGAATCATGGATGCCATTGTAGCAAAYGCCTCCAAGTGCCAACTGATTAACCTCCCATCCATAAGGACACTCCGGAATTTTTGTGATGATGCTTTTAGGATAGCAATATACCAGAATTACATCTGTAAGGAAAATAATACACCTACAGAAATATTCATGTGGCGTTTTTCTTTGAGTCTCATTTGCACACCTAATGGAATTAAACTTTTGTGAGCAGGAGTACGTGCTGGAAGGTCATACACGTGAGCAACTGGGGAATCGGGACTTAGTGTGCTACACAGAACTGACCCTTGGGTTGTTAAATTCTATTGTGTCTAGAGGAGTTTTGCCCTTGTCCTTTTGTTAACCAAGACCTAATGCAAGTTTTTAATCTTTTTAGAATAGTTGTTCAAAGGGGAAAAAAACTGCTGAGAAATCTGAAGTGAAATATTGCTGCACTGAAATACGACATATTAGATCATGCTGCAGAGCCAATTTCTGTTGCTGTAACACCACTGACTCTGTAAAAATATTATTGYTGTAGTTTGTTCAGTAGGTCTGCATCTATTTATAGCAGTGTTAGATCTGGGCCACAATATATATTCTTGCCTTCCCTTTCTTGCACCTGTATTCTAATGCTAATAGAAACAGAATTGTTACAATTTTCAAAAGTTAAGGTCAAAAATGAAATGAAAAGTGGAGCCCTATTAATAGTGATAGTTAATAGCAATACAATGTTTGCAACACAGCTCTTTATACAGCCGTGAATACTGACCACCGTAACTTACAGGCTGCTTATTTTAAGTTACTAGAAGAATTTGGACCTCTTTCAGAGAGAACCAGTCAGTGCAAATTTTATGGTCTGTTATGAATTTAAAAGGCAAAATACAGATTAATTATTATTGAACTGAAAGTTGAGAAAGATTACTCAAAGTACAAATTACTACAGTGACAAGAAAGATGCCCTGCCCCAAATCATTTAACTATTTATTTAAATAACCCCAACGCCCTCATTTTTATGATAAAAGCTTGATTTTTGCAGTCTTTTCATGTCTGCTGGAGGTTAGGGAATACTTAGGGAAAGACAAATGGGGGACTTTAAAGATTCACTCCTTTCTGACCAAGAAACCATCATCACAGGCTGATTCTGCTGTGTTGATGGTCAGATCTGCACTACTGCTGACTTTACAACTCAGTAGAGTTCAGAGAAACTGCTTGTGCAAGTGAAGGCACTAGCATGAATGGCTAGAGAGCCAGATACTTAAGCTATACCCTGAAATTCCTGTCGGTAATATTCCCCAGCCTATTTTGTACGTGCCTGGCATGCGTATATAAAATGTGCTCCATATTTAAAAGTATTTCAACTCATTTCTAGAGCATGTTTCCTAATTTTATTATATTCTAAATTATAGGTCTATCTGGCACCAAATCACTGGAGTTCCTAGTCAGATATCTGTGTGAAATTAGGGCCTTAATTTTCATAATATTTTTGTGATGCAGCAGTGTGGTTCAGGAGTTCAGTGCAGCACATTCATTCAACTCTAGTCATCCAATTGAGGCGGTGGGTCTAAAGCTCAGCGTGGGCAGCAGAGATCTGCAACATTTAGCCTTTGCTATTGTGGATAATTCCTAATTACTGCTTTCTTTTCCATCTTAAGCACAAGCAGGATTCAGGCATAACTATTCGCTGTGATTATCACCYGAAGTTAAGCATATGCCTTATTCTCTGTATGGCCTCTGTATGTAGGACCTTAATGGCACTTGCTTTTTTGTGCTAGCTGAAAACAATCAGATCAATATAAGATATGCAAGAATTAGTTCTCCAGAACCCATAGTTTGTCTCTATGAAGAAAAATCTTTCCWCTGTTAAAAAGACAGAAACCCTTCAGCAGCTTATTTATAAGAGAAGATCATAGGAGACTAAACTTAAGTTATTTTACCTGCTTTATTTGGATTGCAAGGCCCTGCAAGAGCTTGAGCCAAGATGACCAGCAGATAAATGGTAAGAGTCATCATTTCTTGCAACAGTCTGAAGACACAGGGAATAAAAGCTGAATTTGTCTTCAAAATTGGAAAGAAGAAAAAAAATCCATTCACTGCAAACCTGGAACTGTAGCTACTGTTTAACATGTTATTCTTGCAGAAAAAAAAMCCAAATAATATTATTGATACTTTTTCATCCAAATGAATTCCATCTATAGGATGTACCTTTATGGAGGACCACTATTATTGCTATATCACTATTGTAACAATTTTAATATTTCAGTTGTGTGGTAGCTTTGAGTTATTCAAAGATTTCTTTTGTTCTTTTAAAGAACCTAAACTTTAAGTGATTGGTATATCTAAATGAAACAGAAACAATGGAAGCTGAAAAAAGACAATATGAATGATCAGACAAAATATGCTGCTTTTGCTTATTAAGTTAATGCTGAAAATATTCTTTGGCTATCCTGATGTATATAATTTTAATTTTGTGTAGATCAGTTCTGGTAAATGTAATCTCTATTCCTAAACTTTGAATTTTCAGATTAAGCATATGTAACGGTAATTTACATCTCAGCTGCAGGCCTCAAACCTGCAAACTTTTTCCTATCGGTAGAAACATGTTCCAACAAAGATCAGCTTGCAGGATTGGGGTTGGAGTTCTCATATATTTCCTTAAGTTCTCATATTTTTTCCTTTTCTTCAGTGTTTGGCCTCATACATATTACTGAAAAAACTGTCAGAGGTAAAATTATTTTTCTTTACCTGGGCACAAGTCTAGCTAAATTTTATATATATAAATCTTCTTAATCGAGTATTTCCAACAAAAAGAATCCATGTCAGCATTTTCACTCAGCCTTGATTTAAAAATACATGTTTACATACACACACGCACACACACACACACACACACACACCAAATATATAAAAACTCAAATTTCAGTGACAATCTCTTCTTTTTATAATCCTATGCATTCTACAAGAAGTTAAGTATAATACCTACAGGACAGGAATGGGCTAAGTGTTTCAGATTTTCATTCCAGTCTTATTCCAGTAGCTGTGTATTGGCTCCTCCCAAGATGTCCTCCTTTCAAATGAACCTAGCTGGTTTTATCTTCACTTTTTATAAGCAGTCTTGTAAAAGGAGCCCATCTCTGGTTAAATCTCAACCCACAAGTATTGTCCAGTGTGGGAGGGAAAAAAAGCTGTAGAAAAACAGTTCCTCTGCTCTAGATGAGACTCTTGTTGCCATTTGATTTTTTTAAAAACCCTTTGTATGGTGTTTTCTGATGGCTTTGAAAATAACTGAGCATAAATCTGCTGAAGGTGTATAATTGGCACAGTTTTTTTTTAATTTTACAAGTTAATTTGAAAAACAAAATTTTTGTGAGGCAGAACAGCAGGTGCTTTCCAGAATTCAACCTAATTGTAAAACAAAAGAATATATTTATAAGCAAATTAAATTGAATTATCGTAGAATATCTCTCTTAAATGTACCTGAGAGAATTATGTGCTCAGCTCACAATGATAAATTATGGGAATTAGATATCTATCTTGAATGTTTTATTGACAAGTCTCACCCTTTTGTGCCATGCAAGCAACTAGACAGAAGTAATTTCTATAAATTCATGGGAATGTAATCTGAAGTAATTGAACATAGGTAGGATTTTCAATAAGCCTAAATATTATACTATATAATTATGCCGTATAATACATAATGCTGTGTATGTATAAGACTATATAATAGCCATTAAATGTCATTCTACAAAATGTGTGAAATTCCCCCTTCTACAGAAAGCACAAACCAGTTTGCTYTTCGTATGACCATCAGTTGTATGTTTGCGTTATGAGAGTCATAGTTGGTAAAATGTACTTGTGACCTGTTATATCCTCTGTAAGTGTTAAGTTTAAGTAAGGACTTGGGTATATTTCTGCTATTTTATGTACCTGCATAAAAACCTTGGGTCTTAAACGGTCTTGCCATATAAACTGGCATGTCCTATATATCATATATACCTTTTTGGGGTGGGGGGTGGATGGGGGAGATGTGTGTATCCAGCCAGCTCCAAGTGCTGTTAAGGTATTTATGCACTGATCTCTAGCTTGAGTCACAAAGTACACAGGATCTTACTGGCCTTGCCTGTGGGACCCAGTGCTATTGGGATTTACAGAGCTCATTTTGGTGCCTCTTTCTGCTGAGCTGTCCTAGTGGTTACAGCCTCATTCTGCCTCATCTGCAGCAGGAGTTTGATAGGCCTCTACCTTTTTTGGGGATAACCATTGGGATATGGAGGTTATGCAATAAGCTGTTGCAGTTGTTATTGGTGCTGGAGGTTTCGAGGGAGGACGGAGTAGGACAGAACACAGTAGCCTTGACCTTAACCTGAAATGCTGGACAACTTCCATTAAGTACTTTGTGCAGGAAAAGAGTGRTAAGGTTTATGGGCTCACCTTCAGAAGATGCTCTAAATCACCTTGTGGCTCTAAATGCATACTACATGCAGTGCTTTAAGCCATGTCGTGTTAGTTGCTCACAGCTGCGACTACAACACGCATTGTAAGGGATGCTCGCTCTTGCCCGGTGAGGAGTGGTGAGGGTGTCTTTGGGACCAGCTCCATTGCTGTGTTGACCTTGAAGAGGCTGTTATCACTAAACCTACAGAACATTTGTCCTGCAGTGTGGTTTGGTATCAGCATGAATGAAAATATTGAACTGATATGAAAATATTTATAAATAATTAGGATGACTTCAGTTTTTTGTGAACTGATCTAAAGCCATAAAGAAACTGTTAAAAAGCCCATAAAGTTCTGTCCTTCGTTTCAAATAGTAAACTGGAACCTAGACCTGAAGCTTCACTAGGACTGCAATACAGACCACATAACATTAAATTGGCTGCTCCCTCACTTCTTGTGAGCCAAGTACTGCAAGCCACTGTGTACTGACTTAAATGAGATTACTTGAATGTGTACACAAGGATAAGGACCTTTGTCAGAGGTGGTTGTTATTTTAATTGAATTAAAGAATAATCCACTGAACAAGAAACAAACTTCAACAAACAAAATAATCTGGTGTGATCTAGCAAGGGATTATCCTGACCCAAAATCATAAAATAAGGAATATTTAACGCCATATGTCTCTTATAACCTCACTCCAGATTCTTCTCTAGGCACTATGAAGCCCAAATTTCATTTCTAAATCCTAGCTCTGATTGAATATACACTGTGTAAAGATTCACTTATGTTTATCTTTGTGTGCGTGTGTGTGTCTACACTTAGTCTGGAACTGGAAACCTGAGACTGCTGAGACATTGAGCTGCCTTGTTGTCAAGTGTGTACGGCCCAGAAACAAGGGGAAGCCTTGCATGAGAAAGCCAGTCCCTGTGACTCTGATCAAATCAATTCTTCAAATTCAAGGGATCAGATTCAGCCCTGGGGTTGAACTTAGGTGTCTCAGGCCTACCCACACAGGAAAGATTTGGAGCATAAGATACTTGGTAGAATTTAATCCAAGGTTGTCTCAGTAATAGACATAATGTAAATATCTTGCTAGAAAGCATTCGAATTGTCAGCTTCATTGTGACATTAACAAAAGTGTYTGAAACGCACAGATTAGTTTTGTTCTGAGAATGTTACGCAGACAATGAAATTAAATTATTGTTCATATAATCCTACAAGTTTCAATGAAAGTACTCCAAGATGGATATAGCCCTGTAATTTTTGAAAGAAAATAAATCTCTCACTATATCCTCACACAAAGATAGTCTCCATGTACTTGATACCCCTTTTAGGTGAAGGGTTCAAAACAGAATGAAATCCA
This sequence comes from Rhea americana, assembly GCF_003343005.1. NCBI lineage: Eukaryota > Metazoa > Chordata > Aves > Rheiformes > Rheidae > Rhea > Rhea americana. Next base: position 980,189 of record NW_028186723.1, on the reverse strand, counting down.
TGAAACAAATTTGGTGAAAGTGCATATGGTCTGTAGATGTTTGTATTTGCATATGAAACAAATGCAAAATGTACTTAAGCCAAACAGTATTTGATACGTGCACTGATCAAAGGTGAAGGCTTGGGAAGGTTTAGATTTCTCTCAGTAATTGCATACAGAAAAAAAGGAAAGTCATTAAACTGCAAAGGACACCATTGAGGTTTGTTGCATTTTCTCCTGAGCCTTTTCAAGCCTATTGAATAATTTCAGCAATCTAAGTATCTGTAAAGATTTCAACAAAGAGTAAATGAAGGCCTTATTGTGAATTTAACCTAAAAGGGCAGCTTGTCTCCTTAGTTTTGTTCCTCTCATTGTAACTGAAAGCTATGTGAATATCTACTGTCTGGTTTCTACATGAAGAAAATGAGGTTCTGCAGTTTGAATATGCAAGTGATACTGTGACATCCGTTTTTCATTGTCTTATGTAAGAAAATAAAGCTGAAGAGCTCCTGTAGCTAAATGGAAGGATCTTATGGGGTAAGAGTAATCAATGGAAAAGGCTCGCTGATTCTAGGGGGAGTGAGGTCTAGTGACACTTGCCTAGAGACCACAAGGTATTGGTGGTGTTTCCAAGCATATGCCAAAACCTGGCATACTGAAGAGTCTTGTCTGAGACAAGAGGTCTGTCTATCGCACAGATGCAGAGACATCCGTGCTAGGTCTGGATATCTGCATTTGTATTGTGCTRGACCTCAGTTAATACATTCTGTTTTGAAAACACAGCGCTGTGTTGGTATGGCCAGAGTTGTTCTGGATCCTGAGTCTACAATGAGCTGTGCTACCCTATGTATATTCATTGCCTCAAGTCATAAATATCTCATGGATTTCAGCATTKTTTAGCATTTTATAGAACAAATATACCTTTCCAATAGTTAGTTAATTGTACTATGTGGTTAGTCAGTCTTGTCAGCACAGTGTTGTTTCAGCCTTACAAGTGGATAATAGAACCATTCAGGTTCGTAATAGGGTACCTGTGACCCACAACTACTCGGCACCCATAAGTCCTCAGATAGCCTGCATGTTTTGATAACTGTACAAAATCAGAGCAGGGGAAATCAGAGGAAATGATGTTAATGGGGGAGAAGGTACTATAGAAAATCAGAGATGGAGATTAGGACGACCAGAAGATAGTCCTCTGCTATAKAAGTTCTTTGTGTATCAGCTGTCTCTCCGTGTAACTATGCAATGCTGAATCACAATGTTTTAGCAATCACCTGCAGCCACGTGCTTGGCAAGGCAGTACTGCTGTTTGTACATGTGCTTCCGGGGGTGTGGGTGAGCGCAGATGTTCAGCTGAAGAAGCATTCCCTTGGCATTTCTGCTGTCCAAGGCATTCGCTCAAACATTTACAACAGCAAATCACACAGAGCATAGAATTGAGGCTGAAGTAAATAATCACATTTTGCGTTCATCTCAAYGACTGTTCTTGTCAGTGCTTAGCTTTTTTCCTGTGTATACAAAGTACTATTTTTTTGGAAGGTTCTCCAATGAAGTTTTGCCTGGGATTTGCAGCTGTGGGAATGAAGCATCGATTTCCAGCTGGCCTTCTGTGAAGCCTTTTTGCAGGTAAGTTTGGTTTGGCATATTTCTTTAAGGGCTGTCTTAGGGTTAGCTAGTCACACAGAATAAGAGTATAGGACTTGATTTAATAAAGACATGAGAAACAAAATGGGCCTGTCATGGRATTGGTCATGTGAGACTGGTACTGATGACTTACACTGGTCATGTGAGACCATAGTCATTCTGGCACTGCCGTCTCACTTTGGAGATGCCTAAACTTGCCAGGTGCTTGATTCATTTGCCTATTTAGTTGCTCTTAATGTGGCTAAGATACCCACAGCTGTGACACAGGCCCTCTAGGAGACTCATGCTTTTGGAGTGCACCCCTGCACAATCTGCCTTGCACGTGCCTGAATGCACTCCAGCTGACCCAGTGCCCTCGCAGCGTTTGTAAAGATGGAATGCATAAGGGTAACACATAGATGCACGTTATAGCACTTTGGGGAGAAGATAGCTTTGAGCTCTACAGACCAGAACAACTGTGTCAGGATCTCCTATAATCCCGGGCAAGGGCTCTTACCATGAGAACTGTCTCCTCTAGCTATACTTTAAAAAGAGAATGGCCATGGCTGCTGGATCCAGTTGAAATCAGCACTGCTATAGCATTTGGTATGTGCCAAGGCAGAACTGTAGGTATTTTCTGTTAAGAATACATGAATTAAGTATTTTGAGGGAGAACGATGTTGGTGGGAGGGTTGCATTCTGGAATATAGTCACCTAAATTTGGTCTAAGTTGCTTTTGAGATGCCTAAGTGCTTTTTTGGATCTCAACCTCAGTGCTGTGCTGTATAACACCTTGTAAGCCTTTTAGTTCTTGTTATCTCAGCAACAGGTCTTGATCTCTTGGCACTGGAGAAGCAGAGGAAAGAATTCTAGTGGAAGGTGAGGAAGAAGGCAGAATGGACCCTTTGTGTCGTTAATTAGGCTATTTTTCTCAGGTTGGCAGCTAACTGACACAGTAACTGTTGCTCTTTCTGCTCAAGTAATGCTCTTTTTCTGGACATTGTCCCACTAGGACTGGGAAGGTTGTAGCAATACAGTCCTCTCAGCTTGGGCTGGTGTGTGTCACTGCAACTTTAAGAGAGTCTACAGTAGCTATCACGTTTCCTACTTGATTCCTGGTTGCTTGGTCGTACAGAATGTTGCCCACCCAGTCTTCACAGTTTGCTACGGAAAGGCTAACAAAACAGTACTGCAGTGCAGCAAAACTTTAAAGAAAATGCTAAAGACAAATTCTTCCTCTGATATAATACAGTGTCAGTTCCAATTATCTGTGAGGAACTAACCCTAATTTTATGCTGGTTATTTAAAAGTAAAAAGAAGGCAAAGGAAAACACAGAAGCAAACTTATACAGAAAGCTTACAACCTTGAGAAATGTAGAGTTATGGGCAGCTATGCAGCCCCTTCCTTGGAGGTTCCTCTATCCATTTACATTCCCAGGCCTAGAATCCTTTCCTCRTATGTGGTGTCTGTACCATGTCTGGGAGCCCAGAGTACCACGTTAGCCCTAACCTTAGCTGGGCTGCAGAGTTGGTCTCCAACTTCCTGCTTACTCACTGCTCTGAGCCAGATGAATTATAAACGTGTTCTGCGGGATTTGGAAATGACTGTGCATGTGAGAGACTGGTAAAAGTTGTGTTCTAGAAATGGGTTTGCATTATTTGTGTGACTTGTAAAGTCTGCATAGAAAGCAGTATGTATCCTTTTGGTGTCTATTTCAATATGCAGCAGGAGAGATATGTCTGGAATGGTGGAGCTGACTTTTTTAGGGGACTAGAAAAACTTTTTCAGGTCTATTCCAGCCCTATTTTTTAGAATTCTGTGAAACAAGAGCGTACTCTTTAAAGAAAAATAGTGAATGTTTTTGAGGAGCTAGTGTAGCTCTCTGTGAGGAGACCAATTTTTATCCAAATACTGGGGAAGATTTATGGTGCCAGAAGAGGCTGAGAATGCCTGCTTTAAAGACTTTTTTGGAGGGGATAAAACAATGTCTAATTCAGGTCATGCAGAATATTTTACAATAAACTCATTAAAATACTATTTTAGCTGAAATCTAACAATATTTGATTTATTCTAACAGTCTCTGAGACTGGGTGCTTTGTGAATCACAACTACAATACAAAAATAGATATTTTTTTTKGTTATGCTTGTAACAAAAACCCTAAAGGTTTCAAAAACCAGAGTGCAAGAATCAAAATACTTTAAATTTCCAAATGTTCCTTTACAATTATTATTTTTCCTTCAGGTTGGCCATTAAGTCCTATAGAAATGTGAAGTGTTCATGTAAATCTGCCTACCATAAATCCTACCCTTCAAAGAGTTAAGATTCAGTTGTTTTCTGTATGAAAAAATCTGCCAGTATCTATAGCGCTGCCCTTATAAATGACARTTCTTTGTAAGATGTAAATGCAAACCTCTGCACTTCTATGAATAGCCATTGCTGATTAGAATCACAGTTCTGTTTTCGCAAGCTACATAATCCCACTAGTTCATTCTTAGACCTACTTTTCTTAGCACATGGTGTTCGTTAGCCTGATGTCTCAATTTTTAAGTTTGTGATTTTTTTTCAATGGGTTGATAGAGACAGTCTCACTGTGAAGAGATCTGTTGGTTAAAAGGAATTGTTATGTGGCTTTGAGAGCTACATCATGAAGTCATGTATCAAAACATTAATTAGCTTGTGCTGTGCTTGTAAAGTGATCATAATAATGCTTATCTTGATCTTAGTATCATTATTTCTATTTTGCAGATATTGGAACTAAGCCACAGAAAGGCGAAGCCCAGTGTATGGCTCTTGAGCAGGCCATGCTGCTATTTTCCCTGTGTCATTTAAACAGCAAGCAGCTTGGGAGAGGAACTATCCAAGCAAACTTTAGCTGGTTCTGCCCTGTAAATAATAAAAGCATTCTATGAAGCTGCAAGGGGTTTGCCTGAACAGTTATGCTATGCTTTCTGGAATGAAGAAGACTCCCATTTATCCTGATAGGCTCTTTAGAGGCTATTTTACCACCAAAAGTACAGTTAGTTTAGTTGCTTGTTAGTTTAGTATTCACGCTGGGTCTTATGACGGATTGTTGATGACTCTCAATCACAGCCGAGTCTTGATGACTCATTTGCTCACAGTTGAGAGTCTCACTATTTTTTCCTTCTCTGATGCCATAAACAAAACATTGTTTGCTTCCCAGTTTGTCAAGACATAGCTTTAATGGGTTCAGTCTCTAAAGGTCACTTTCTGAAACTTTCCAAGGTAACAGACTAAATTTCAGACCAATTAAAGGATATAGTTCTCTTGAAGTTGCACTCAACACAGTAATGATATGCACAGAGATGGTTTCTTCCATTCATTGTGCTTTATAGTAGAAGAGATGCTATTGTCCCCATGCACTGGGGGTGAAACTGAGCAATAGGGACTAGAGACTTCAGGGACTCAATTTGGTATTTGCACAACTGTTTCTTTGTGACATAAGTCACAAATAAAAAAAAAGGGGGGGGGKTTGAATAGGCTATTTAAACTTAGAATTTCTTATAGAATCCTTCAAGCCCCAAATGCAGGAGCTGGGCTGTGTTATTGCCCATGTGCAGCTTTACAGAGATTTTCACAAGCTGCTTCTGATTCCAATGTGAGATAATTGTCACTTTTTCTTTCTATTCTGCTGAGCTGTAGCTGCTGTTGCACTCATTCACTCGATCTACTTAACCATCTTGCATGATGAATATGAGTGTATTATTTGTTACCTCTTAAAATGTCGTTTGTGTCTTTTACTGTGGCTCAAAGGATGAATATTGTAATTGGATGAAGCATGCACTCTACAGAAAGATATCACTTCAATCTAAGCCAGCTGAACACAGCAATGAAAACTGTTGTCATCTGCAAAATATTTGCACTTAAGATACACTAGAGATATTCTTGAAATATTACCTACAAGCTATTGCAGAAGGCATGACACTGCAGTGCAGTTCTCTTCCACAAAAATCCCTCAGGAGTACAATTAATCTGATTAACTTCCAAGGGATTCATAATGTTGCTCTCAGAAACCTACTATAGCTCACAGTGCTGAATTCTCTAGAGCAGATTGTGCTGAAGACTCTCCAAATTGGTTATGCAGTTAATGGTCCAGAGAGGCTCTACTGCTGTTTGTTTATTCTGGGAGTAGCTAAAATTAGAATTTGACCCTGTGTGTCTAAAGTAAATTAAAGGGGAAAAAATAATTCACTGATGCTGTTGATTTTTCTGGAAATGTTATCTCTAAAGCCAAAGTTAAAAAGTTACCTTCCTTGAGTTGTAATTCAAGTCTTAAGTGATTTTGAAATGAAATTTTCTGGGACAATTGAGATATGATACCCCTGAGCACTTTGCAAGTTAACTCCTTAACAAGTTATGTTGTAGACCTACTGATATGCAAAGTTTTGGAAGATCAAGATGATGTCAAAGCCTTATTTGAAATGCTTGAGAACAGCTGAATAAATCCAAGGAGAGGTTTTTGGACAGACCTCCTTAGTCTGTTGATTTTTCATCTATACTAAAGGCACACAAAGCAGGACAGATATTCTTTGCATCTCTGCATGTCTTGATCTTCAAAAAAAAAAAAAAAAAAAAAAAAAAAAAAAAAAGAAGGAATACTGAATATTTGATAGCAATGGGTGGTTAAGTCCTCTGCAATTGATTTAAAATGGTGAACTTGAAACACTGGAAGAGGGTATGATTTTTCTCAGGTTTTTCCTTAATTTCCCATTTGGTTTTTTCAGTCCTTGCAGAAAATAAAATATGCCCAAATGAATGGTTGATTCAAAAAATGTAAGCTGAATTCAAGCTTCTAATACCTCTTGCTGGAAACTCTCTTGGAAAAAACTCTAGTCAAAATGCTTGCACCCTAAATCTAATTGTGTGGAGGTTTTGTATTGTTTTGGTGCAGTAAACTCAGAGGTGAATGAGTACGAGATATGGCAAAGGTAAAATTTCCTGTGATTGGTGATTGCCTTTCATTTCAGGCGCTCAAAGTGCTTTACTAAAGACTTGACTCCAGACACCAGCTGGCCAGGAGATGGTGATAGTGATGTACTATAAACAGATAGTATGAGATGTAGAAAGGCAAAGTGGCTCACTCAGTCATATGAATTTTGATGAAGGCATCTCACCCTTTTTTGAGAGCTGTCCCATCCCTTGAAACTTTCATTGGCCTGTTCTGATTATTTTCAGTATCTGTAATGATTTAGTATTGCCATTTCAGTATGGCAAACAACAATATAAAAGCAAATCTTCCTTAAATTGTTGTTGATGCCTTAACTACCTAATGTCTGTAGATCGTTTATTATCTGATAATTTAAAAGAGACTAGATCGAAGTCTACATGTATCAGGAATAGAAGATGTGAATGAAGGAAGGTGTCATCCAGACCTTTTCAACTCCTGTTCCAAATCTTAATCTGTTAGGTAGTAACAAGTAATTTGCAAAGATATTCCTCTCCAGAAGAGCAAATACCACATATTCTCTTCCTCCTTCAACAGCACAGACTCCATACAGGAGCAAACTCAACTGAAATCTCCAGTTGCAGAGTGACTTTCAACCCTTTCAGTCTCCCTTTCTATAATCATTATTAATTTCTATGCCTTTACCAGCTCATTTCTCCAATTTCTACTTTCTTCTCTTGTAGTTGCAGCTCTTACAGTTCGTCTAATGTGCCGCTAAAACCATATACTTCTGCAGTTGTTACTACATAATACCACCTTCTGGGAATGTGAGGTGGCTTCTAATCTTCGCACCTCTTTGAATGTTTTTCTCACCACCTTTCTGTTCAGTTACTACTTTCACTGAGCTCAAATATTGGTGCTCATATCTTCTTTACTTCATGATTTAGTATATGCTACTTAAATTTGCCTGAAATGTTCTCTGCATTTGTGTGTGAGATTTTCTCTTCACTTTTCCCTCCAGTTCCTTGTGCAGCATTTCAGTGATGGTTTCCTGTTTACTTTTCTGCCTCTGCTCTTCTCACTTTATCATCAGCTAGGAAAAGCTGTGTGGTCAGGAAGATAGTCGTGTTGCATAGTAGATCATAGTCAGATAACATATTTCCTTGGCACCAGTTGATTTCTGTAAACCCAGAATTAATCTGTGGTTTTGCCATTTTTCAGGTATTTTAATCGTTATTGCCCAAAGAGAAGGGAACGAAGGCTCTTGTACATCCCATGTTACTATGCTGTCATAGCCTGCCTTTTCCCTTAAGTCTCAGTCTATTCTCTCAAGAGGAGCAGAGGAGGTCGTGTAGAGCTCGAGAATTTTGCTGCTTAGGGGCCACAGAAGCACCAAGGAGAAAGATGGAAAATATAACTTTATATTCCATTGTCTCGTTTTCTTCAGGAATGCTTTCCATGGCTCAGTGTGCAAGGAGACCTCCTGTAGCGTTTCCAGATGCATGGACTGCCCTTACCTTTCATTTTGCACAGATTGCACGAGAAGGGGTAGTTCCTCTTGTCCTCTTATCTCTTTATTTGTCCACTCATGCCAAAGTCAGGGGCATCCTGACTAATAGACAATACAGATCTTATACTGGGAAATGCCCTGATATTTGTATCTAAATGCTGTATATAGCTGTTATCTACAATAGTTATTATCTTTTAGTTTTAACACACTGGACAAAGTGTCCTAGGTGGCCTGGGAAAAGAGCCATTGAGATTAAAGGCCACTGAGATCAATCATGCTAATGAGGAAACTATTGATTTATTTATGTGGTTGACTGTATTATGATGGTAACAGCTTTTTTTGCTTGGTCAGTGTGATCTAATTTTGAAATGTAGATAGCTGTTCTATTCAACTTCATGTATATGGTCCAAAATCTTAACTCTAGGGATACTTGGCATCTATATATCTTTTTTAAAAAAAGCTATATCTAAGTATAAATCTCATGATTTTCAAGATTGCAAAACTGATGGTCCTCTTACTGTTATTTTTCACCATTGGAAGCCTCTCCAGCTGTAGTAAGAAATGCATTGCACTTTGAATTTCACACAATAGATTATTAAAAACAACGATCTTTCACCAAATAACTTTGCAATGAGATTACTTTATAATGAGCTACTGGACCCACCGTTTATTCTTCCTCTTCATTCTGTAAGTATAGAGAACTACTATCTTTTCTGAGGGCAATTTAGGTTAATTCCCCTGAGAATACAGGCAGAAGATGGGTATTTCAAAAAGTGCTCTGAAGATGGTCTATGACCCTTATTTTAAAAATGAGAACTGATAAGGAGGTAGTGTTCCCTTGCACCATAAGGATATATCAGTGTTTCAATAAAGCTCATCATTTCAGCTTTCCACCCAGATTCTGGACAGAATGGACATGAAAATATCGCTATGTTCTCCAGAATGGAAATTCTGAATTTTGATCAATTGTGCTTTTAAAGCTGGAAGTGGTGTATTTTGTGGGATACTTCTCACTTTGCTCCATCCCTCAATTCTCTGAAGCAGAAGTCTTTCCTCTCAAGAATTCAAGATTGAAAGTTTTACTTATGAAAAATGGAGGGAAATGCCTGCTTACTGAGTATGTTTCTTTTCAGGGATTGGAGATCTAACAAACAGATAAGGATGGTATGAGAGGATGGAGGAAATTGTGTTTAAGACAATTGACACAGGAGTGGAGGTTTGTCTCTGAGAATGTGGGAAAGCAGAAAAAGTGTATGAGACTTGGATGTGTATGTATGGCATCATAAAGAAAATAGCAATAGAATTCAGGAAATATTTAGTCAGTTTTTTGACCATACCAGTAGCTCAAGCTTGATGAATACATGACTACTCAAGGTAAGGATGACAGAACTGGATCATTTTCTAGCAGGCTGCTGACTGTTATATTAAGTGGGCCTTGTAGCCTCTGGGAGATGATTGGGAGCCCTAATATCACGTTTAGTTAGACTATTTTATTATTTTCCCAGGTCCATCTTTGAGCTCAGAGGTTTGTTGATTACAAGTTCATTTAGTTGCATACAGGTACAGAATGATACCTTTCAGGAGGTTACATTGTTCTGCTGAGTAAGTGATGCTTTTTCAGACTTTTTTGGAAAATAAATTGGGATTAGCATCAATTTATAATTATCATAATGAATTATGATGGCTTCAGTCTGCCATTCTGTAATGCCAGTGGAAGGTTTGTGTATGTATCCAAAATAAGATGAGAGGCTTCAGGTGTCATTTACAGTAACTGTATTAGAKACCTATTAGCGAAACATCATTACATTATAGCCCTTGAACTGACTATTTTGATAATCAATGCACCCTTATTTTAGTGAATAAGGATGGTCACAAGTACCCAGGCAGAAAATGGCATTAACTAGCCTATGCCTGAATGGACCTGCCACTGTCTAGTAGTGCAAGTCATGTCCATCCATCCAAGACAACCAGTTTCAGGGCACGGCAGGATTTATTTTCTTTCTAGATGTGTTGAATGTGAGACACATTTCTGAGACATGGGAAGAAACTCAGGAAATAAAGAACACTTTGCATAAGTTGGCCACATGCATTAAACTGTATAAGTCCCTGAGTGAGACTCTGCTTGTGTTTAGCAATCATTATTTTCCTTATTTTGCTTTCTATATTTTGGGTTTTTTCCGTTCACAAACTTGTTGAACTTAACATTGTTAAAGTGAGGCATCCTTATGTTTTTCTATTACATGGAAAAGTTATTTTTGTCACCTTTATGGAGCTCCAT
>NW_028186723.1:949773-969838 GCF_003343005.1 Rhea americana | reverse complement strand
TTTTTTTTGTTCATTAACCTTTTACTGATGGTGTTAAAAAGAATGCAGGATTGGAGCCAACACTACAGTTGATCAAATGGCCCTGGTGACACTTCAGTCACAGTTAAAACTGATTCTGTTGTACAGAAAGCAAAGAAAAAGAAAGTATGGAGCCTGAGTGGTTTAGAGAAGGATTTAAGAATGATATGTATGTGCACRTTAGGGCATCAAAGCACAATGAATATTTCTGGAGTTCTCTGATAAACTAAGGCAGAATTGAATTCAACAGCTACGTGCAGATCCAATAGCTGAAGAAATGCCATTTTTAAGATTGGTTTCCTTTCCTCATTTTTGAAGGCTTTGGAAGGCTGAGGTAAAGGAGAAAGGGGCAGGCTTACCAGTCCAGGCACTAATTAGGGCCAAGGTCTGTTGAGGAAGTTAATGAGTTTCTAAAAAGCCAACTAGCAGCAGGTAGGGAGTTTTTTTATTTTTATTTTTTTTWWAAAAAGTGTCTCTGGATCCTATATCTATTTCTCCCCTAAAGTGAAAGATACTTTTAAGAGAGCTAGACAATCGTTGGTAGTCATAAGTCATAGTAGGAAATATTTGCTTGTGATGTCTCACAGCACAAAGGAAAGTTTAAGACTATTTTTAGTCTGTTGTTTGGTGATGGTTTATATGAGTTTCCCCTGAGTCTGTTACTGTGCTCAGGAGAGGACATTTTGACTGATTGTAACTGCTCTCTCTGGTCTCTGCATTTGGCTCTGTGGAGCTTCCAAAAGCATCTGGCATGGCTGCTCTTGTTTGCATTTCTCCCCCATCTTTGTATGACAAAGTATTTACCATCTTCCCGACCTTGCCGGGTAAACATTGCACTAACACAACTTTTGCATAGTGTTCATTTATTTTGGAAAACAGGAAAGGCAAAGGAAATGAAAGGAGGTAAGTGAATGAGAAAAAAGAAATAAGATGTGAGGGGGGATATGCTCTTAGCACAGACCAGAAAATTGCTGGGAAGGGGTGCAGGCTCTTCAGTGTGTGTACGATGCTGTGTAGATGAGCCACCCTGGATCAGGAGAGAGGTGCGTGCTGGCTGGTGTGCGTGTGTTCAGACATGGGTGTAAGTACACCTAGTAGCTACGCACCCACCTGCAGCTATTTGAATCAACAGAGCAGTGATAGTGAGGATTTACTCACTCAGGGCTTCTCTGTCCTAGAGGGTCTTTTGGAACCACCTGCTCAGTGGGTCCGACTCCATCACTTTCATTCCCTGCAGGACTCTATGCTACTCATATGAATAGGTATTTAATAACATGCATGTGATAAGTAAAATATTTTATCTGCTGTAAGATTCCTTCATTTTCACCTCCTTACCACCTGCTGGACCTTCATCCAGAAAGACCAGTGCATTTCTTTCAAGCTTGAAATATTTGTTGTGCCTGTGATGGCTCAGTTCTGAGTCACTTCTTTTCTAATCACTGTAAAAGTAACATTAATACAGCAACATGCAATTAAAGAAAACAACCTCATACTCTTTGGCCCACACTATTCATTGAGTACGATTCCAAGGCTGCAATTAACTCTGCAGTGTTTGGAAGTGTGTTGTATCCACTGCCTGCTTCCCCTTTGCTGAATTTCTAATCTATGTGTTAGTTGTATGGAACTGAGCAAGAGTGAAAAGTGGGGCTTAGAACTGAGCTGTTTCTTGACCTAGTATCAGAGAAACCTGGACTTCTCTTGCAATGTTGTCACATGTCTTCTGCTGTCCTTAGCCACAACTGTGAGTTGTTTCACTGAACTTTTATAGTATTAACACTGAGAGCATTAAGTGTCTCCAAAACAGATTGTCTGCCACCTTTGCTTTTTAAAAAAGCATATTCTCTCCCATCTATGCAATAGGTAGCTGTTAAACTCTTTATACATCATCCTCTACTTTTATGTGATGGCGGTTTTCTTGTCATAGATGTAATGGCCTCCAGATACTGCTTTACTTATAGTCATCCTTCTCTTGCAACTGTTTTAGGTTAATAGTCTTTGACTCAGGAGCCTAGTTAGTGGACAGACTACTTCAGTGCCAGTGAGTTTATAAGGTGTATATATATGTGTGTGTGTGTGTGTGTGTGTGTGTGTGTAGAGAATGAGAATATAGCTGAATGTATAGGCATAATTTCATGAAGTGAAATACTGTTCCCTCTAAACTGGCATAGGAAAGGGAACTGCCAATGTGTTATGCATTATTTGCAGATTATTACTATCCAGAACCTGGTGCCAGGGAAACTGTGAAAATGTTATTCCTGTGTTATTCATTGCATTGAGTAATAGATAATTCCACACATAAACATATTGAGCAGTGTGTGGATAAACTTTGCTACATTCAAGTACCTACATGCTAGCCCTGGCATGGAGAATAAGCAGTCTCGTACAGTTTCTTCAGATTTTAAATATTCTGTTGCTAATATTTTGAAGTAGATTTTTTACATGTAGGTGTTTCATACTTGATGGCAACTTGAAAAAGTGACTTGAACGGGACATTTTGGACTTTTGTTCTTTGTTCTGAAACTCAGCATGCTCATGGAGGTGTCTCTTGTGTTTTTGAGCTCTGGGAGTRTTTTGACAGTGGTGTAAACTTCTGGGAGGATGTCATTTCATCTTGACTTTCCCAGCAGGATTTAATAGTTAAGGTATGTTTCTCTTTYATTGGTTACATTCTGTTAGATTTAGGAGATAGAATCATTTATGTTCTTTAGTTGAGCCTCTGTTTTTATATAGAAAATATTCCTCTTTCTTGCAGTTTCTTGTATTCAGATGGGAGGCACTATGGGAGCTTCTCTGTAGTACAAAGCTCCTTTCCAGGTCTATGTCAAGTTCAATAAGGACTTCTGCAATGCTTTGGAGCTCAGCTCTCCTGAGGGTTACTCAGTGATTTGCAGAATAGTTTCTTTAAAACAACTTAAACTCTTCTGATCTAATCTGAGACCACTGATAATCAAATCCCACTACTAGTTTTTACCAATCTGCAGACAGCACCGATAGGGTTTTAGAAGCAGATTTTGCAATCTAATAGTTTTATAGAAAAGTAACCAGCAACTTATGCAATCTTGCACTGATTGATATCTTTGGCTTCATGTTAACTGAAGAACAGTAAGAAAGACATCATTCTGTGCAGTATTTTTCTGGTAACCTCTAGAGGCTTTTCTCATTTCCAATTACTATGCTTTTTTTTCTGGGCTCTATTTAAGCAGGGCTGTAGGAGCAGAAAACAGCCCTTGGGCACAGATAAGGCATATGACCAGAGTGTGACCTTGTGCCTCTGGCTGTCCTTCAGCTTTTGCCTTGTATTTTTAGCTTGCAGTCTCCTTTGTGGAGGAATTGTCTCTTCTTACTATATCTAGCACAGTGGGTGGACTGGCAGTTCTAYCCACTCCTCCTGTGGTCTCTACTAAACCGTAAATACTCAAGTGATTCCCTAATTGTCATTAATGAAGGACTGTATTTCCAAATGTGTACATGATAAAGCCCCCTTGTTTGAGGGAAGTTTGTTTGAACTGTTCCTTGTCTTAAATGTCATTCACACAACAGGTGCTTCACATCACTAATCTCCTGCAGTGCGAACTGGTATTTATTGCTGTTCAATGTCAGATATCTTGTCTATGCCAATGTCTTGGCATAGAAGAGCATACCGCACAACCCTTAAATTGCGCTGAGGAGCATATTTAATCATACATCAGCAGATTACCTATAATTAGCTTCATCACAGTATATCCTTGGAGATCTTCAGTGCGAGGATAATGCCTGCTCTAAGGACTGAAGCAACCCTGCAGGGAAGCTGGGAGCCCAACTGCAAAGTACTACTCTAATAAATTTGAGCTGAYGGAGCCTTTGATACCAGTTTGAAGTTACTCATAGTTTAATATTTTGAAGTCCAGCTTTGACTTCCTTGAGCTGTTCCGATGATTAAATACAAATACCTCAGGGCTTTGTCACTAATGTACATTGTATAAACTCCTCACTTATTCGCTTTCTACTGTAGTGTCAAGATTTGTCAGTTGGGATGGGGTTTACCTTGCCCAGCATTAGAAGTTAGTGGTTTCTCTATATTTGGGCTAGTCACTTTAAACTCTTCCAGAGCCTGTAAGGAGCAATGTATCTGAGCWGTCTGAAACATCTGCTTTTGGGATCAGATGAAGTGTACCCTAGAAACTGCATATATTTAAAAAAGACTATGTTCTGATTTGGAGTAACCTGTGTCTGTGCCCTCCTCCCACAACCAGTGCAGCTGCATCAGGATCTCTTTTGTGACTTGAAAATCAAAATGGACTACCTATAAAAAGTAGCAACAAGGAAGCATATCTGAGGATGAGAATAAAGGACAAGAATGCAGGAACAGTCAGGAAAGATAAACTGTCTTATATTTGGGAGGATATATAAAAAGCAAAAAGAAAATTCCATTATTGAAATGTAAAAGAAGGACAAAGGCAGGTTAGAACTTCACTAAAGTTGGAAAGGCAGAAAATAGCAGATAAAATATTTCAGATTTTCAATCTTAAAGTCAGCTATGTCCTTAAGTTTAGCAAAATTCTTACAAAATGGTAGGAGTATAAATCAGAAAACAGAAAGAACAATTAAAGAATATTTTAAGTCACATGTGTAGAAAGAACCAGAATCTGAAAACATGCCTTAGAATATTTGAGAAGTTAGCAAAAGCTGCCGCTGAATTGTTAGTTGTCTGTGACAGCTATGGAGAACGAAAAGATGCAGCACCCTTCAGCCTTCTCAGCATCATTCACTGGTAGATTTCCATCTTAACAGTGAAACTACTTTTTGCTTCCTCTTATTCATGCATAGGTTTATTTCTTTTTACCTTTTATGGCTCTTACACTTTGAATCTCATTCTTTCCAATATGTATATCCAGGAGTTGGTATGGAAATTCAGAGGAACTAGTATGAACACTTAGATATGCTTGTGTAAAAAAAATAAAGGCTCCTCGTAGCCTTTATTCTGCCCCACTGGAAAACGTCTGTTCCACTCCATGGAAAGTGCTGGTTTAAAGTATGGCACAGCATCAGGTATCGGGTCATTCTAATTATTTTAGAGAGGTATATGCAAATATACACCTGCTACTGTATTTTACTAGACTTAATGAGCACTATGTGCATCAGAAAATTAATATGTTAAAAAGTTTTTTTGAGTGCTTGGAGATTTTTGCTCCTCCCACTGCTATATAGTTAGTGTATGTATCTATGTAAGCCTGCCACTAAGAACTGATCGAAACCACACTTACATAATTAGCTGAGAATGAATTTCCAGTCTTGCATTATGTCTCCTATGAACAATACGTATGTCACAGATTCCTCTCCTAGGAGAGCACTGTTGATCGGACTTCAACTGATGTGCATATCATCTGTTTATGCTCTCCTGCAGCAAACTGCCCTTCATGGCTGAACTTGCTAGGAATAGTCAGGAGCATGTGCAATGCACAGCACTGAACACCCAGTAAAGAGAACAGAGAAAAGTTAGTCTGTGCCCACAGATTTGTCCAAAGATTTCTTAGAGAAAACAGTGGAATGCTTGTCCATTCAGAAATATGTCTGCAGTGACCTGGGAAGTTGTATTTTGAGTGCATCAGCTTCTCAGATGAAATCTCAAAAGATGCACTATGCCAGGGAAAATCACAGAACATATAACCTAGCCAAGGATCCTAGCACCCAGGAGAATGAAGACACAAAACAAATTACATCACTCTTGAAACACAGGGATGTCCCAGATAAGGTACCAACCAGCTGTGAGCTGATTCAACACCTTAAGGCACTGTTGCAGTATTCCTAAGTTAATATCTTCATTTGTCAGCTAGTCAAAATTACTCATGTTTTTAGATGAAACTAGAACTGAACAATATGGATATACATGCTGAAGAAAAACAAAGAATTACAAAAATTTCCATAAAGAGTCACTTTATACATACATATATATATATATATATATATACACACTTTTCATACATTCTTTCATGCAAAAATATCCTTCTAGCTGTAGAGCAAGACATTATTAAGATCTGTTATTAACATTTTGGAATTGTTTGGCTCTTAGATCTGACTACACCAAGTTAAAGCTTGTGTAATAATCTGAAAACTCAAATTGGTTACAGTTGAAATATCTTCATGCTAAAATATTACGATGGATATGAAAGGTGAAGGCTGCACCTTCCCAAAGCCATTTGAATTGGTGCAGTGTGTCAGACTGTCTAGCATTGTTAACATCAGTTCCAATGGACATTAAAAATAGAAATTTATTAAATGCATGCTGAAAACATCCTTCATTACATTTCTGCAGTGGTGGTGCTGCAGAAAGCATCTTTGGCATCTGGAACTTCATGACTCTTTCTTCTCCCATACCTATCCTTCAGTACCTTTTCTCATTGCATATTCTGTCATGAGGATTTTGTCTAGGTTACAAGGATGGTACTGGATGAAAAGAAATCTTTAGACTAAATAAGAATACTAAGTGTTTTAGAGGAAAAGATGCCAACATACTGAACACATTACTTTTCATTGCCAAGCATTGTCCAAACCCATTATTAATTTTGAGCAATCCAGTCTTGCTTGTAAAGGAGTGATATCATGAGTGATTGTTAAATAAGTATTAGTGGATTGTATCTTTCTCTCTCTTGCAGGGATTAGCATTCAACAATTCTAAGGGATTCTCCAAACAACAGCTGTTAATCTTGCCCAACATCCTACCAGATAGGTAAGTACTTTGCCATTTTACAGCCAACAATTGTAAACATGCTGGTACTTTCTGACTGTAGAATATTGTATGGGATTCTTAAAGAATTGTAAAAAGAGCATTATTTCTTCATCTCTGGTAAAGCAGGTATATGTTCCTCAGTCAATAAAGTGATTGAGGGACACATACTGAGTTATTCAGCCAGCCAACAATGGGCATCTCTAGACTGTGTTCTAGCTCCAGGCAATATGTACCATTCTTACTTTTTGCATTTATTCAACCATCAGCCTGAATTTGCTTAACTCATGGTAGATGTAAACACATGTCCTATGCAGAGATCTCTTAGCTGGCTTCAGTAAATTAACAAGATCATATTAATATATTTATATCCTGGAAATAATTTAATGTAAGTAAACATATATTTTACCTCTCGATTAATTTTAGGTGTAGCTTTGCTACATGTTCTGATAGACAGAACATGCACCATGTTCTAATAGTCTAATTTTGAAAACATAAAAGGCATGAATGAGTTAGTAATATTTCATTTAATAGAAATGAACACCCTTTTCTGATTGCATATGCAATGGCCAAAAAACAGTCTTACTAATCACTGTAACTAAAGTGATCAACAGAAATTTAGAAGTCTTGTTATGAAATATATTTTTCTTGGTATCTATGGCTGAAGAACATTTGATATTCACCAGAAGAAGCTGATCTGAGTCAAACATTGGTTCATTTCAATCATTGGTTCATGTTCAACAAAAGCTCTAAGATGGGAAATCTTGAACATTTACTGTTAGCAGGAATATCTAAGAGGCACTTGGATACTTTGGGAGAGGGGCTAAGATGTTTATCTATATAGAAATGGTGGATAAACATCCTCTAGAAATCAAGAGCTTGTGAAACTTGTATAATGATCTGTTCTGTTTCAAACTTCTGACCTGAGATAAACCTTAGTGTCTCCTCCCCTATTTGGGTGTTGTAAGAATAGCTGTATGTTCCTGTATATCCAGGCATCATAGTAATGGGAGCCTTGTAAATGCCTTAGCAAGACAGACTTGATAAAATAGCAGGGGACAGAGATCATCTCTGGCTCATCTCCTGGGTACTTCCCTCTAAATATGAATCAGGCTTCATCCAGGCAGATCTCATTCATGTCCTTGTTCTTAACCATGCATTTGGCAGCMCTTCTTGAATGTGATAAGATGCTATTTCACTGTTAGCTTTCTGCATTAAAGGACAAGCAAATACAGCTAGAGATACCCATACTGTGCTCAGGACGCTGGCAGGCAGAGGGAAGGGTGGGAACTGCGTGCTTCTCTGGTGTCTTACAATGGTCAGAGTGGACTAATTGTTTGGGGCAGAGCAGCTTAATGTCTTGCAAAATTGTGACCTGCTTTCCAGTTACCCTTTTTATACATTCCTTTTTTTTAATCRGGAAGGAAAATTGCCATTTAAAAGCAAGTCTGTTGAATGAGGTTTCACACCTACCTGTTGGTTAAACAGTGCAATTAGAATACTGTAGATGACAGACAATTCTGCAAGAAGCACAACTCAAAGAAGCATTTAAATTGAGAGATTGAGGTAAAAGTAACTCAGATATTAAATAAATGCTCCATCACATTTCCCAGATTCTTCTATGTTCATATATCCTTAGTTTATATGCAGAAGTTTTAATTGCATATATACAGATAAAATGGCGCTGTGCCATTGGTGACTGTGCCACAATGATGAGGTGATTTTTGCAAGGAAGAAAAATAATCTGTATGAGAGTATATTGGACTCCAGATTGTAGGCAGTATAAACCACCTATTCCATTAAAAAATAAAACTACTGCTGACTGACAATTATATTTTTTCATGCATAGCTGGATTGGATGTAACTTGTAGCAAAACATCACATCTAGGAAAACACCTGGTTTGAGGAAAACATTTTTAACTGGGAATTTAAATGTGGGAAATTAGTTATTCTGAACATTCAAGTTATTTCCCCCCTTTTACCTCCCAGAAAACAAAACCAAGTCAAACCTGGATAATCATGTAGAGAATGTACTACTTAAAGCCCAGATTTGACCTCATTCTCCAAGAAGTCTGTTTTCCTCCTGGGCACTCTCTCCCCCCTGTTTGTGTTTTAATTCAATTACATAATCTTTGCTACTCCTCACAAGTAGGATACGGGAGCGCAGCCACACATACATTTCTCCCAATGGCAGTGCCACTTTGCACAGCTCCTGCACCTCCCTCAGCTATTCCTTCCCCCTCCTTCCCCTCCCCKGCCTCTGTGGCCGGGCCAGCAGGGTGGTTTTGCCCACGGTGGGAACAAGCGTTTGGGCATGGAGGGAGGGGAATGGGACCATTTAGTATCATTGCTACTAGGGCGAATGCATGTGCAAGTTCTGCCTCTAATCTGGGTATCTTTTTGTGCGACTTCCAATCCATAGGCACAATACTGTTTTAAGACCGGTTGTTTTATCAGTGTCTATTACTGCATGAGCAAAGGGGCATGTGAAGCTGTTTGGGTTTTCTGATGGGGAATAAACAAGCTAGTCATGCTGGTTCCTCACTTCAGTCTAAGAACAGGGAAGAAGTGAAATACTTGCGTTAGCAAACATCACAGCTTGCCTGCTTTCCTTTTCCCCATTGCTGCAAACATCACAACTGAGATATTTTGTTGTTGGTGTGTTATAACCAGAAAACCCCAAAGCAATAGTACATTTTCTTTCTGCTTCTTTCTGTTCCATAAAATACTCTACGTGTTAGCTCAGTGTCCGAGTACTGCAATGTAACTTATCTGAAAAAGCTTTGAGAACGCTTGTTTTGTACAAAATCATAGAATCAGTAAGGTTGGAAGGGATCTCTGGAGATCATCTAGTCCAACATCCCTGCTCAGCAGGGTCACCTAGAGCATGTTAGAAATGAGGTTTATTTATCAAGAAATTACACCAACTTATAAAAATATTTTGAAATTAGTATCAAGATAATTGAGTAACATTTCTTGAAGTTAGAACACACATCTATGGGCATGGCTGTCTGAGTTTAGACATACCCTTTTATCTAAGTTAGTATCTCAGATGAAAGTATTGCCTGAATTAACAGATATAATTAATGCATGCTTTCATAATCTTTGCACACGGAGAAATAGTGTGTTTTTCATGCATGCTAGACTTGAGAAAGCTGCAAGGCCCTGGAACCACAAAGGCATATTCACACATCAAAGTCAAAGCATGTGAACAGCGAGTGAAGTAAGGGATGGTAGGAGGAGAGAAGCCTAAGTAACCACAGTGCACAGGTGTATCTGTTTGCTGATGATCTGTTTGTTTTAGACCAGAAGTTTCATATTGCAATCAGTAAAGATATGTGAGTTGCACTGCGCACACATTTTTTTGTCGGTKTTGGTCAAAGTTTATATTAACAGACTTTGAAGGATAAAAGCTTTAGAATAAAGTGCTGTTTTGTGGCAGGCCATATTAAGGCTTGCGAAAGTACTATCTGCCTATCAGCAGCCAAAAAATTCAGAGCATCTCTTGAAATACATTTAACGTGGAAAAAGTTTTCCACRGGTAGAATTTGCTTTCTGGCATCGCTTTGACTATTACTTAAGAACCTGTCTGTGCCATGGGTTTTCAGCTGTTGGTGGTGTTTGCATTAAGTTGTGTAACTGATGCTTAATGCCTGTTATGTAATGGTGCATAGATTGCAGTCCCTGCACAAATCACAGCTGACGGCGCAAGCATGGTTTCAGTGGTTACTCTCAGTTGAATTAATTTTACATTATTTAAAATCCTCCCTATGTAAACCACATGTTGTGGAGCTTGATTAATATAGAAGGCCTGTGAAAGTTTAGGCCCCAGAAAGTGTGCAGCTGTGATTGCCTTTTAAGATAGTGTATAAGGATGCATGTAAGTGTGTGATATGGCTCTGCTGGTGTTGCTGGGGAGTTTTGCAACTGACTTTTGTGAAGAAATGAATCACAACAGTCTCGGTCTAAATTAGTTAAAATATGATAATGTGTAGACAGAAAAGATATCAGAACAAACCTTGCACAGTCAAACATCATAAGGTATTTTGATTTTATATAACATCTATATCTTTCTTCTATTTAAGCAAATTTTAATTAGGCTAGATCAGGATCAGGATTGGGGAGAGAGTCTGAAGATGTCTTGGACATTATTTTAAATAGAATCTAGCCTGAAATGGGAAAATATTGAAGAGATTTGAGATTAAGGGGGTATATCTTAGTGTAACAAAAATAAAACAAATATTTGTGTAAATCTAAACYAGAAGATTTGTAGACAGAGTTGTAATTTGAAATGTAGATACTTATAGTAACATTTACCTCCTTTCCTTCTCTAATATTAATCATTTATAAAGAAATTAAATTAATGTTGAATTCCCAAAGCAAAACCCAAAAGTTGTGTTTAAGACATTTCTTTTCTGGAATTCCCCATCTCCCATATATTCTCCATCAGTATCATATTTTTCACAGTGATCCTCTAAAAATGAACACAGAATTATAGAATCAGTAAGGTTGGAAGGGACCTCTGGAGATCATCTAGTCCAACCTCCCTGCTCAAGCAGGGTCACCTGGAGCATGGTAGACAGCGTTGCATCCAGGCGGGCCTTGAAGATCTCCAGAGAGGAAGACTCCACAACCTGTTTGGCCCTGTCCCCTTGACACCCTCCCTTTAGATACTCGTAGATATTGATCAGTTCCCCCCTCAGTCTTCTCTTCCCCAGGCTGAAGAGGCCCAGCTCTYGCAGCCGTTCCTTATATTCTTTTGCAAGGAACTGTCTCCAATTCTTCATAGCAACTGACTCTCTGAATACAAAATGTGGCTCCTCTGTGGTCAGAAACCACGTTATATAGTTTTACCGGTGGGATAGATGGAAGAGATGGGGAGGGAGTGGACTGTGCTACTGACCATGGTGTTGCCAAATGGCGCCTGGCTCTTTGATCGTGATTGTAGCAAGCATTGTTCTGCTTCCAGATTTTGCAAGTACAGAGATATGGATGACTTTTTCTCCAGATCTGCCTGACCTAGGCTATGTGAGATTTAACAAGGCCTAGATTAGAAAATAAACTGTGTTTCAAAATATATTGACTCTCGCTTTGAGGGCTGAGCATGAGCAGATAACATATCTATGCTAGTGCTTGAAATACTGGTTAAAATATAGTAGCAAAGACACTTTTAGCTACATTGTGTCTTCCTAATGTAAACAAACTGAAATTTTGCTCCTTCTTCTGTCACTGATGGTACTTCATGGCCCAGAAACACACTAATAGTCTACTAGAGGAGCTAAAACTGAACTAGGAATGAACAGAAATATCTGGATGATCCCATGATGTAGATTGGACCTGAGGCTGATATTTGCCTAATTGTCCTGTTGGAAGCTGTTCCAGAAATTACTTCACTGAGTAGGAGCCTTCTTCAGTTTCCAGTCTGGCCAGTTCTTATTCAATTTCTCAGTGTTGTGCCAACACTACCTACCTACCTAGCTCACACAGGTTTTCTGCCCCAAATGGTGTGTCCTCTCATGAATTTCTGGAAAGAAGCATCTTTCTTGATCGTTGTTTCTTTAATCACCAAAAATGTCTTAAGCATTTTCTACTTGTCCTCCTCTGTGTTTGTTACAGTGCAAAATCATCTGTTTAGAGGATGAATATCTACATCGAACGCAGTATTGTGGATGAGGATTTATACCTATTTCCTAATAATGCATGTATATCTTTTAGTTTTGTTGGAAATATTGTGGGAAATACTTGTCTTTCTCATATGGCACCTGACTGATGGCTCATACTCACACTATGATCAACTTAAACCCCAAGCATTTTTTTCCCCATTTCTAATTGACCGTAATGACAACTTACAGTAGAAATGCTGTTAGTTCTTGGGTGCACTCTTGCATTTCATCCCATTTCTATTACTTTGGTCCATAAGAACATCCAATTCTGATTCTTATTTTATGGGCAGTGCTTCTCAAACTTTTATTATTCATGAACTTAACTAGCACATTCTAATCTTTTGTGACATATAAGAAATACTGAATAAGAACTAACCACAAAAACATATCTGAGAAGTGATAGGTGAAAATGAGGAGAAAGTAGTGTTCTGAAAAATGCTGAATAAAGAGCACTCAGCTGTGTTTGATCTTGATGACACTGCAATAATATAGGTAGAAAATGAGCGGGAAAACTTTTCTTGCAAGGAAGACTTTGAGGCAGATGCATGCCCAGTCTAGGCTGACCACTAAAGCTGAATTCTGATTTTTTGTTACCAGAGCTACTATGAACTATTAATAAATGGTGACAATGGATGAGATGCTCAAATTTGGCCAGTTTTTTAATGCTAGATAAAATAGTGTTTTTTTTTTTTTTTGGTTCTATGTTACTGAAAGACAGATGTTTTAAAGGAAAAAAATGATCTAACCTTCTCCTGTATCTCAGGTAAGACTGATTAGCTCCTAATGAGAAGTATCAATCATTTCACTTCATTCCCTCAAACAGCTGTCTCAGGATACTTCTGTCTTGTGGCCTAGGTTATTTTCCTCTGCTGCAGGGAAGCCGGTATTATAATCTCCCACTGCATATAAGRGTAAAACAAACAAAAATCTCCAAACCACTTATGCTAACCCTGGTTTAGAGAGAAAGAAAGTGAACTAGGAAGAACTATCTTTTCTGCATTATTTTAAAAGATCTGTGGATTGACTCAGTCCTAAGCTGATAAATAGCTTTATGAAACCTCCCTGTCATGCTATGCCCCATGTAATTTTCCTGAAGCAAAGCATAGCCATGCAGATGTTACTGGGCTGCTAATATGCACTGTCCTTTTTGAAAGTGGAAAGGATAGAGCTGCAAAGAGATCAGTTATTTGCAAGAGAAGGCATCCTTTTCAACAACTCTGCTGGAGTAATGGAATAATGAAGCAATTTAATAGTTCAGGGTATACACATAAAAGATTGCTGCTTCTATGAAGGTGGAAGGAGCTTGTGAAAGTATCAGGTAATGCTTCAGATAGTTACTCCTCTGCCAACATCCCAAAACTAAAAACACCTAAGTAGCATTTATACTGCTGTGAACTGAATAGCTGTTACCTAATAACTGACCAGATATCCTTTTGCCTGATCAATTGGTATGATTTTGGTCAAATGATCACTGATAGTTTGTGAAATCTAACACTATAATACAATTGTTGGCTCAGTCTTGGGACTTAAACAAGAATATTTCTCTGCAGTTCCTAGATCCAGGACACACACAAGTGGGAGCAAGTAAAAAAATGCTTTTGTTTGGGAAACATGCTGTGGGAAAATTGCTCAACATGATTTGAATGTCAGGATTAAAATGCAACAACTGGTGTAGCTAGATTACTGCAAGAAGACCAAAGGCATAAAATTGCTTTTGTCAGGGTTCTCAGTTAATTTTGTAGTGCAGAAATAAATTTATAGTTTAGCTTTTCTTTATTGCATTCATAGACAAAATTTCAGTTACATAAAACTAATTATGGATATTTACAACAAACTGAAGCCAGGAGACTATGTATGTATAAGAGACTGACTTGCAAAGAAATATATCTAGACAACTAGGAGAACTTCTAATTCCTGTTTACCTTTTGCAAAACCAAAATCAGTGAACCCGTTCTGTGTTTACCTATGTAAATCTGTTGGAGGGATTTTTGTTTGTTTTTTTTTTTTAGTCTGTTTTGTTTGTCTGTTTTTGACCTTTGGAGATGGCTCTTGGTCTGCAGAGAAAATGATCAACTCAGACTGCAAAATATTGGGGGTTGTAGTGCCTTCATCGGAATATGCAGTAGTTTGTGGAAGGATCATTTTTTGCATCAGGTCGTAACAGACTTTTTGACTTTTCCAAGATGTTTTCAAAAGATGTTCTAAAAATCCTGCCATAACTTTCCACCAGCTTTCATATCCAAGGGATTATGACGCTTTCGGTGGCACACCCCATAGCACCTGCAACTCTGACCTCGTCAGTGTGGTAATAACACCTCTCCTGCTCCATAGGACTTTAGTTTCCAGATGCTGCTGATCTGTGATCTCTGGGTCTGGCACTGAGGCTCTCGGACTGGGAGAGGGGCTGGTCTCTGGCGACAGTCACGGAATGTATACTGCAAAACAGCACCCTCTTGAATACCTATAATAGAGGGGAGGGATGAGGCACCATGCAATTCAAGTCCCGTGTCATATAATCTGCTGCAAGGAGTTCTGTGCACTGTGAGTTGAAAGAGCTGCCCGTGATCCCAACTTCCAATCTTTACAGTGCTTTGAGTTATAAGATCTGAAAAGCCCTTTTAAACCCACAACTCAAAATAGAGCAAGCCTGAGCAGTGAAAACCTTCTCCTTTTAAGACACTGAGGAAGGAAGGACTTGTCTAGCATTTCRTAATAATTAGGGGTTGTGTTATTCTACAGCAGTGTTGCAGTCCCTCACAGATGAGTCACAGCAAATCTGATAAGATCATAATTTATTTAAGATATTATTTTTTTTCAAAATGGTTCCATACTGCCCTTATCTCTGATTTCTTTATTTTTAAATTTCCTTGGTTGTATCTTTGGAAGGATAGAAAGCAGCTCTGCATTCCTGGGTGGAGGGAACTAAATTGGAGCAAACTGATCTTCATAATACCTTCTGAGGGGATTTGGCAACAAGAAGTCCATTGGCCCTGGCATTAAAATAAAGTCATTAGTAGAACCTGAATCTGCGAACACAAAACTGGACTTATCCTTTATATAACCAGTCTCATATGCATACTAACTTTTAATGATTTAAATATGAACAATATTTTTATGTATCCAAGATTATCTATGGCCCATACACAATAAATTTGTTATTTCATCCTTCTTGTGTTATTTTTCAGTTTAAATAAAATATCAACTTTGCAAAACTTCTCAACAAACAAAAGCGGAGAACTAAAATATTCACTTTCACAAAGCTTACCCCTTGTCCCTTGCAGGGAACTTCTCTCAAGGAGATGAAGGCATGGGGAAGCTTGCATTGCTATGCTGGAAGATTGATTAAGGTCTGTGTATGGGAGAATTTTGTCCCAGATTCTGGCAGTCAGCATGCCTCAAATAAACAAGCTGGCAAATTCATAGCTAAGACTTTCTAACTTGCACGTAATGCAGGTATGTGTGTAATTGCTTAATAGATGAATGGTGCTATGTTTGCAAGTTTAAAAGTTAGTTATGCTGGTTTTAATCCACTAATGCTTTCTGTTAGAACAAAAGCCTTTTTTGTACTAATGCAGGTAACAAATTCAAGGGAAAAGCTAGGAGCAGCTTTGGCTGAAATGCATTTATCTTTTCAAGATTACAGTTACAAAGATGATATTTGAATGGAAAGAAATTGCAGAAACATAATGTTCTGTATTACATAGTAGAGAGTAACTGTACTCTTAATGAATTTTGTATTTGTTCTCAAGATAAGGGAGATGAAATAGATGAGACGGAATCATTTGTCTTGAAAGGAGATAATATTGTACATAGAAATGGTTTGGCTGTACTTTTTATCAGTTCATTTCATGGCCTGTTGCCACACTCAAATGTKTTTAATATATTGTATACCAAAAGCAATAATGCTGACATTGAGTTCGGTAACTGCCAAATTGCATATTCTTTATTGTTCGTAGTCAGTGAGGTCAAGTCCGCTCACTGCAGACAAAGGATCTTTGTATGTATCTTTACTCCCTCCTCGCACAGTTTTTGGTTTCCTAACTTTCGTAGCRCTCCCTGGGTTGCAAGTTTCTTTTTGAACAGGATGCTGTGTACTCTTTTGTAAACATGTCTCCATTACTAAAAGTGACATCATGGGAATCGCTAAAAGCTAGCTGGGAGCACAGAATGGGGATAAACTCTATTTAAAAAGAAATCCCCCCTCTTCCCTTCTCCCTCCTYCTATCCACAGCATTGTCTAGCAAAGAGATACTTTGTTGCGCTCCTTTGGAAGCTCAAGAGGAATTTAAACAAAGGAAGGACTAATCGTTATTTTAAAAAGATGAATCTTGGCAGCTTTTTCTCATTTGAAAACGGGTATGCGCAATGCGGTTCGCAGTTAGTTCACACAAAGCCAGGGATCTGTTGATTTGCCATCATATGCAAATTCACTCACTGAACTCACTGGCACAGTAAACACCTCAGCTTAAGAAGTTTAAAAAGATGTATTGCAAAACTCGGGCATGCTCCCCCTCCTACCGAGATCAGTGGCAAGCTTCCCATTGACTTCAATAGAAGCAGGATGGAGTCTCTGTTTTCTGGACTCAAGACCCAGTGGTATTTGAGTTTTTGGAACACAGGCAAGCTCTGAAAGCCTGTTCCTTTAGGACATTCCAAACTTTTTCCCGTTTGCTTGATTCCATAGCAACACACCACCATCACCAAGCTCTGAATACTGAAATGAGATTTTACTACTAAGCCTGAGAATTTCTACAAGCATGTCCTGTTAAAAGACCCTGCTGAGCTGCAATTGCCATTGGACTAATTCTTCATTCTTTTCAAATGAGCGACAAAATTATCTCCAGATTTATTTTATTAATAATTCAACAGTTCAGTAAGGTTAGAAAAAACTAGGAAACTGCTTTAAAATTATACCAGAAGCAAAATTCTTTTTGATTATACTGATTAAGTTTTGAGTAAAATGGTATCTATTTACTGTTCTTTTTAAAACAGCGTAGAAAATAGCCTAAGCATTTTTCTCATAAGTGATCCTACAGTCAGACTCTAGAGAATGGACAAAATGATGAAAACATCATTGTGGCTAAGACAATTGTTCTGGTATTACTTATATCACAGAAATAATTTTTTACCACTTGAAAAAATGTACCAGTGGAAAAAGTGTGCGCATGGGAAAAAAATGTGTAAAATGATCCTTACTAGATTCTGAATAGATTATCTTCAAAATAGGGATACAATGCATTTCAGTTTGTGTTACACTCAATGACTGACACTTTGCTCTGAGTTACATCATGGCATGCTGAACCACTGTACTGTTTGATCCTGTATTATGACAGTAAATACTTTATGAAAGGGGAAAAAATCTAAGAGATGTTACACTTTCATAGAATCATAGAATCAGTAAGGTTGGAGATCATCTAGTCCAAYCTCCCTGCTCAAGCAGGGTCACCCTAGAACATGTTAGACAGGGTTGCATCCAGGCAGGCCTTGAACATCTCCACAGAAGGAGACTCCACCACCTTTCTGGGCAACCTGGTCCAGTGCTCCGTCACTCTCACAGGGAAGAAATTCCCCCTCACGGTCAGGCGGAACTTCCTGTGCTTCAGTTTCTGCCCACTGCCTCTTGTCCTGTCACATGGGACAACTGAAAAGAGTTTGTTCCCATTCCCTGGACACCCTCCCTTCAGGTACTTACATGCATCGATAAGATCCCCCCTCAGTCTTCTCTTCCTCAGGCTGAAGAGGCCCAGCTCTCACAGCCGATGGTAAAACTGCGTGTAAGAAATACTAATCATAGGATGGTAAGGTTGGAAGGAACCTCTGGAGATCATCTAGTCCAACCCTCAGCATAGCCCCATTACGGGGATTGAACCCATGACCTTGGCATTAACAGCACCACGCTCTAACCAACATAACTAACCTGCCCCCAGGCAGGTTTATATTTTTCAAGTAAAAATATAAATGCAATGGAGCAATGAAATGATTAGACAATACTAATAAGAATTTTAACTCAATTTCATACATTTTCCTAAACTTTAAATATTGTGATTCTTGTTTCTTTATATTCAATTTTCATGTAATCCATTTGYTGAACTGTTTTCTCCAATCTGATTTTTGAGATCAGTTCTGTTTTTTAAGTCACCGTTATGGGTTCCCCTTACTGCATGCAGTCCTATTTACAGAAATGAACCTTTCCTGGAAGCAAATTACTGATCAGGGTGAGGGGCTGGATCATTATACTGGTCCCTTGGCTACTTTTGTAATGTCCTCTTTACGCAAAAAAAAAAAAAAAAAAAAAAAAAAACAGAATTAAGTGATAATGCACTAGATTTCAGTTTTATGAGCAGGCTTCATAGTTGCATAGAGCAGGCTTTTGATGTACACATTTCCCACTGAAGATGTGCTCTACGCAGTCCTGCATGCAGGACCTGGCCCAGTTAACTGCCTGCGTCCACAGCAGCAGACACAGCCATTTCTTTCTCTGTTCTCCATAATCTTCTAAATCAATGAGATGTTTGTTATGCAAGTGAAATTGAGATTAGGATGTAATAACTGAGATGACACTAATCTGATGGGAGCACTGTAACTCTATAGCAATTAAACCCTTATGTAATTTTTCTTTTCATAGAGGTGGCTGCTTGGGCTAGGCTCTGATTAGTTACAAATCCATTTAGCTTCAGTCCACACACATGAAACCRGGCTCTAGTGTCTTTTGCTGAAATTCAGTATATCAATGAGTGAAAAATTATTTATTTAAACTTCCATGAGAACTGAAACAGATAGAACCACTAACCATATTTGAAATCCTTGGCCAAGATGAGAAAAATTGGGGAAAAGCTCAGTATGTGAATGAAACACAATTAGATATTGTACTTTCTGTATACAAAATATGATGCCTAGGAAGCAGTGCTTTGCTGAGGCACTCAGTATTACACAGAAAAACAGTATAAGAACTGTATGTTTCTCTTGATCGTATCTTATTGCTGTATTTTGTGTAATGTGAAAGGCTTTCACTCCAAAGTCCACCTTGCAACAGAATGCATTATCTTGTGTTGCTGGGCCTTAAATGGAAGGAAATTCAGAGTCTAAATTAGTTCTGAGCCATAAACTGAGGAAGACCCTCCATAAAGTAATAAACTGTAATAGCTCCGTGCCATTCTCCTACGGGCACTCAAGTTATGGGAGATAAGGCAACTCGTGCATGCAAGCAGCCGTGGGGATTGCTTGCTTGGAAGCAAGTCTCATGCGTTTTCTTTTGTACGTGTGAAAAACTCTTCTTAGGTGTAATAAATTCAAAATGTCAGCTAGAAGAAAAAATCTCCTTGTATGACATGTTTCCATTGGTGTAAAATGGTATCTTGCATTTTGTTGCTTTGTACCCGTGTTGCACTCGTTGAAGTAACGATGAAGAATCACGTATCTGGGGAGAAACGCGGCTTTCAGTCTTGCCCTGAATCTGCAGCTCCAGCTAAGCCGCAGAAAGGCGCCGCTGGAAGAGCTCAAGCCCGCCGAAGCGCTCGGCGCTGCTAGGCCGCGGCTGCTGGCCGCGGCAACCTCGGTCAACATGTMCTCTGCGCTCAGCGCGAGGCCAGCTGGCCCCGCCGCAAGGCCGGGCCCGGCCGCGGATCGATACCCCCGCCGCCGCCGAGCTCCTGCCGCTGTTCCGCGGCCGCGCCGCGCCCGG
>NW_028186723.1:924499-949325 GCF_003343005.1 Rhea americana | reverse complement strand
GCTCGGTGCCGAGCGGAGCGGAGCGGAGCGGAGCCGCGCGGGGATGGCGGCCCTCGCGGGCTGAAAGCGCGAGCCCCGGCGGCCCCGAGCGCCGGCGGCGGGGTGCGCTGGAGGTAGGTGCGCAGCTGCCAGGGTGAAGAGCTTCGGAGAGCAAGTAGCTAAGAGCCCCGTTTTGCACGTACGGCGGGTCCGCGAAGGTGACCTTGAGCCGAAGCGCGGGATGCGCCTCGCTGCAGCGGTCGGGCGCCCGTGAGCGTGGTGCTGCGTTTGTGGAGTAGTACGTGTTAGTTTGCCCGAGCCTCGATAAAATGAAAGGCGAGTTAAACCCAAGATGTAGGGAAAACTGAGAAGGGCAAGCGGGGTGCCTGGGCAGCGTCGAGCTCCGTGTGCGCGCCAGCTCGAGCTCCGGTTTGCAGCGGGAACTTGGTGCACGGAGATGTGACGGGAGGGTGCTGCGGCTGGGTGCTTGGGGAGGAGCGCGAGCAGAGCAGAACGCTGGGCTAAAAATTCAGGCCTTGCTCTTGAAAGTATTATCAAACAAGATGGGAACAGGCTTATTCCTGGAAGGCTTATAGCATGGGGACCATAAAACACAGTTTCATTGCAGTACCAGATTGAAGAGGCGGTGTTGGTACTTCACTCTGTTTCTCTTGATTAAAATGCCAGGATTCCTTTTCCATAGAGCTCCAGAGCAGTGTCATTTAATGTGTCGACTTTTGCAGATGTGCAATTTAGTGCTAAGTTCTTTGGTGTATTTGGCCTCCTTTCCTTTCTGTTTGGCTGAGGGGATGTCACTGTGTTTATTATATGAACTGTGAAACTTCAGTTTAAAAATAATTATGCAAGTTTAGACTTCTTTACTGCTTTTTAATCTACAGTGTCACGTCAGTCAGCAACGTGCTCAGAATTAGGCATGCTTTTGTACAATGCATCCTTTCCTCCAAAGAGTTTGAAAACCAGTTTGGCTACAGTGGGATCAGACACATGAAATCTTCTGGGAGATAGGATTGGAAGAGAATATTAAAGGAAAGTTTTACAAATGGTAGGTGTCCTTGAGAGGGAGATGATGAAAGAGTGAGGTCATGTAATGCAAGAGAATAGTAAACTTTTGGAAGTGGCTGAAGTGTGTGTCCTTTTGGCTGAATAGTTTAAACCGTATATGATTTACACACATGTACATTTATTTATTTATTGATCTTGTAGCTTGTGGTCTTCAATTCAAGTTGCGTGTCATGGAGGAAACTGCTCTGTCCCTTGGAGCAATAGATGTTTCTTACTTGTCCACCTCCGCGGAGTGCAGTGTCAGTAGGTRTAAGCACTCCAGTGAAGAATGGGTAAGTAACAATTTTGAATGCCACTGGCCATGTTTGTCTTATTTTTCCTTCAAGTTGAAGATGACCTTTATTTACTTATTTTTACTGTGGAGGCTCAAGATAAGGCTCTGTATCTCTTTTTATATATGATGTAGCTTTCTTTTTAATATAACTTGGAAGTGTGAGGAGAAACCAGTAGTTCAGTGTTGTGCCTAAGACTAATGTTGCTGGAATGGAAAAGAAGGCATTATTGAACCCTGTTAGTAGTCCTATGGTGTCCTGGTAGGACGATTTTAGTCGTTATAGGTGGAGCTGTTCATGCAGTACAAGAGGTAGAGAAAAATTGATGGATGTAAAGGAGGAACTATTAAAAGCCTGTGTCTTGTTTGAGACTCAGGATTTGAAGGAGACAAAAGAAGCAGTGACTAGAGAGGATTGGGTGGAGTGTGAAGAGCCTTGTTCTGGTCGGTTTTGAAGCATAGATTGGGTGCAAAATTCGATGCTCCTTTGGAGAGGAGGAGTTGAACTTGATACAGAGGAAGAGTTGGAGACATGGTCAGAGTTGAGGAAAGGACAGATGTCTTGGCAGCTGTGTCTCCTACCTGCCTCGATGTAGGAGCCATGAGACTGAGCAAGAAGAGGATTTATGAAAGAGAGTGGGATAAAGGCAGACAAACAAAAAAGATTGTAAGGAAAGTAGTAGTGAGTTTAGTTAGGGCCTGGAGGCAAGTA
Source organism: Rhea americana (assembly GCF_003343005.1). Taxonomy (NCBI): domain Eukaryota; kingdom Metazoa; phylum Chordata; class Aves; order Rheiformes; family Rheidae; genus Rhea; species Rhea americana. Next base: position 947,280 of record NW_028186723.1, on the reverse strand, counting down.
GGAAGCAGACATTTTTGTTCCAAAGGTGGTTTATGGGAATTGGTATTACTGGCAGTGATAGCAAAGTGATTGGCTTAGCATCTTGTTGCTTATTTCAGATGGAAGACTCTTTAGTCTTTAAATAATTGCCAATTCATGCTACTTGCCAGATCTAGTGCACATACTTTTCAGTTATTAGTCATCTTTGCATTACATTTGACTTTATGGTTGTTTCTGAATAGGCTGACTTTCTAGCTGGGTGTGTGGTGATGTATATTTGTGTTTTTTAACTCTTATTTTGGTTTGAGGTGCTGGTTTTACCCTCTATCTCCCTTAACTATGCTATTTTTAAATGGATTTCAATTTATTTTGCTGTCTTTTCTTTTTCCTGTGCCTTCCCTTCTGTTACAAACTTACAGTACGGGATTCAGAAAGTCTGAATCTTGTGGGCCGGATGATGCGTTCTCAGGCAAACAATAATTCAGTAGACTGATGGGAGCAATACACATTTTTCTATGTAAAACCTTTAGATAGGAATATTTTTTTTTATATCCTAGCAAAGAGAATGTTTTCTGTGAATGCCAGTTCAGTAACCTTTAAAAAGACAGCCTAATATTTGAGAAGATATAGTGGTTCCTTTTTCATGCTTTTTGCATGAAAGTGCTGAAACTGAGCTTACAGTGTCAATGGAGTTAATGTTTTTTGTACCTTCAGTTTTCTTGCAATTATACAGGGCCTTGTCCAGTAAAAGCTTGAAACATTTTGCTTGTATTATGAATTTATATTAGTATATATTGTATATTACATATAAGTATATATTATGTATACTAATATATATAATATATAGTCTATGCAATATACATTAATATATACAAAAAGTACATATTGTATTATATTTACATTATTGTGCATGTAATTTACTGTTTGCTTCTTTTACTTTTCTCAGTTGTCAGTTTTCTTGCTGTTTCTTACTAGGTTTAATATTTATTGTAAAATTTCATCTATCAGAAAATGCTGTAGTACTTAAGTACAACACTGATTTTTTTTAATCATATAATCTGGAAATTTTACATATATATATATATACACACACATATATATGTGTATATATATACATATACACACACACACACACACACACACACACACACACACACATATAAGAAAACATTTGGGGAAAACTTGTATTAGTTTTAAGTACCTTGTTTTTATAATGTATGGCAGCTCCTTGCTCAGTAAAGCTTATGTTTGTGGATATTTACGTGGTTGTCTTTTGTTTTGCAGGGAGAGTGTAATTCTAGGCCTACTCTCTTTCGATCAGCTACTTTAAAATGGAAAGAGACTCTGCTGAGCAGAAAAAGGCCATTTGTGGGACGATGTTGCTACGTATGCACTCCCCAGAGCCGGGTAAGAAGATTATGGCCTGGATTATGTTTGATGATAATGCATAGTTACAGTATAATGAAGTTTCAGTAGTTTTCTTACTTTCAGAATTAAGGGCGCAGTGTTCTTACTTTGTAAAAGAACAYATTTTTTCTCTTTTGTTTATGGTTATATTTTCTTTGTGATGGGATGAACATATGGGTCAGATATCATGATACTTTGTCTCCTGCTTTTCAGTGTGTACTTACTCCTTGCAGAAAACTGCCATCTTTTCAGAATTAGCATTGTAAATTTGTATGAAAAATGCRTCTGCTCTGCTAGATTAATAATTGAAATTTGGTGCTTATTAAAGTGTAAAGGTTTACCTTTAGGACATTTAATTCTCCACAGAAAATATCCTCAGAATAAATACAGTTCTGAAAGTAAGTAGTATGTTCCCCTTCAAATCTGAAGAGATCAGTCCTGTGCTTGAGAAGACAGCTTGGTTTTCTACACGCGGATAATTCCTGGCTTGTCCACCCAACTTGGCAACCAGAAGTGCTTGTTATAATTATGGAATATTTGTCTGCTGGCCGCAATGTCAAGATGGTTGCACTAGAGAGGTTGTACAAAATGACTTTATAATTTTTTTTCCCTGACTTTATTGAACTGCGTTGAGCAGGCTTTCCATAAGCTGCAGATACATTATGCTATTTGTCAGCATTTTACAGTTTGCAACCAGTTCATTGTGTGGTTCGACTATACCTGTACCACAGGCTTTGAATTCCACTTGGCTACCACTTGCAGTGAGCTCTATCTGTAGTTGGCTGGACTAAAATGATAATTTTGTTGTCCCTTTGACCTAGGAAGAGTTACTACTTCATTTTTTTTTCCTACATTAGAATACAAAAACTACGGCAATAATGCACAGATATGGGATAGCAATCCATATGTGCTGTGAACACTGTGTATGATATGGGCAACAAGACAATTAGATAAACTGAGACTACTTCTAACAGACACTTAAGTATTCTGACTTCTATAGAGGTGTGCAGGAAAACTTGCTTGAGCTTTTACAGGTTTGTGATTACTGTACTAATAATTAGACTGTTTCTCTCAAGCTGGGAATTATACTGTAAGAAGAAAAATGCCATTTTATATTTTGTCCATTTAAAAAGAAATTAGTTACCTGAACTAAGAAGGACGATCCTGCCTAGGAAAGGGACGTGACCTTTTTTTCCTTCCCCCCCCCCCCCCCCCCCCCCCCCACTTTTAGGGCTTTCTGCTACAAGGAAGAAATGCCATTCTCACAGTAGTTCTTAACAAACCAGACTCTTACATTAATCCTAGAATCCAGATGTTATGCTTTTTTGAGTGCCTCTTAGTTCACTCTGTTTTGGAAGAAGAATGGATAAATGAGACTGATTTCACGAGCTGCTGGGCCAGTCTAACACACTGCTGGTGTTGTAAGTGGGAAGTGTCTCCTGCTCCTTCCCACTCTTAGTGTTCAGTCAGAAAGGGCAGGATATGATGGTGAAGCTGGGCTTCTCCCTTTTGGTGGCAGAGAACTGATCCATGAGCTCACCTCGTCTTACAGAACCACATCTTTTGCCTGGCACAGAATCAGGGAAGAGTTAAATAAGGAAAAGCTAAAGCGTGGCATTATACCTGAGGATGAACTTCCTATTTAAAGCGAGATTATAGCCAAGGTTAGAGTACAGGAGTGGACTCCAGAGTTCTATGTTACTTTCTCAGCTTTACTGCTGATTTTTGGGAGACCAAGAAACAAGTCATTTCATTCCTCTTTGCTTGAATGTTTTACCTAGCTTTGAGAACATTAATGGTAATTTTGTGTAGATCTAAGAAACTAGTATTACTTTCAAGTACCCTCTTAATAGCCTGAAGCAGCAAGTTATTGATTGCATTTACTACACAGATGGGCTTTAATGTCAGGGGAAAAGAGTGTTTGCTTCCATGGTAGTGCATAATTGCTACCTAACTTACAAATGATGYAAAACATTCATATGTTTGAATTTGTGGCAAATTGTATATGCTAAAGAAAAATAAATACAACAGCTAATTAGCTGGAACAGCTAATGGTCTAGCATGTGGTGTCTTTACCAAGGATGTAGAAGACTAGATTGAGTTTGTTGTTCAGGCAGAGTGGGATTGTGAAGATGATTTGTCATTTAACAGTAGATACCCTGACACTATTTACCAACTGTTATAGGGTTCCTGAGCCTAACTTAATAGATTTCTTTCTCAAATGTGACTTCTGTATTATGAAAAGTCATAGTTTATATTAATTTCAAATATAATGTTATAATAAAATATTATGGCTTGAAGAATACAACCGAAATACAGACCCCTTTCCTGTACACAGTAAAGCCTGGAGAATATGATAAAAGTGTTAGAACTGGGAGTAGTGACTTTCTGAATTTTATCTTTATTAAGAACAGCTCATACRTACTTTATAAGCAAGTTATTAACTTCCCTTATGTTATTATGAATGTAGAGACATGACTGTTCTTGTACCGAGAAAGCCTACAAATGTTTTTTTTTTCCTTGATTTTTACAGGACAATTTCTTCAATGCTAGTATTCCTTCTTTGGGCCTGCGTAATGTCATATATATCAATGAAACACATACAAGGTAATGTAGCAAGTTTTTCTTTTGCATTGTAAGATTCCATGTGTTCTGATCTCATGGCAAGGAAATCTGGATAGGCCAGACTGAGTGGATATATTGCTGTTACATCTACTTTACATGCTGAAGGTCCTGAGTTCGAGCCCCAGTGGAACCAGCATCAGGAAATCTTTGGGAGGTTGGACTAGATGATCTCCAGAAGTCCCTTCCAGCATTACTGATTCTGCGATCTGTTCTGAAATGCAGGAATTGATACTCACTTCAGAAAAGTAATATACCTGTAAACTCTAGCTGTGTATATTTTGGAGCTGGACAAAGTTCTTTGAGTTTATAAGCAAGGAGTTTAAGGGTCATACTGATTTCACAGAAACCAGAGCAGCCTTTCCCCTGTAGTGCAAATGGTAGCAACTGTCATCATATGAGGCTGAGAAGGGCCTTTTTTTTTCCCCTTGTTTTGTCCCTTTGCTTAAGAATAACTTCAGGCTGCATTGTTATTTTGTTAAGCAGATCTGGCTSCCAATTTAGGCTTTGGTTGTTATCTCTAATAAAAATTTAATCCGGAAATGACCTATTGTTCTGTCTTCTGTACCTCAGTAGCAGAGTGCAAGTTCTTAAAAATAGTGTATGTGGGGGGGAAAAAAAAAGATGATGATGCTTTTTCACACTATTTGAAATGAATTTTGTGTTCTGGGATGAAGATACTGGAGGTACAGAGAAATCTTTCTTTACTTTGTTCCTTGAAAAGCTAGTACTGCTTGCTAAAGTCTTTAGAGTAATCATTAGTGTAAGAAGGTTCTGCAGTGTTTGTTGTGGAGGTAGAGCAAACAGAGAGCCCAGCAGGCTGAAAGAAATGAGCCAAAGGATCCGAAGGGAAGAAAGGCAGTATTGTGCTGTGCTTGAGAGGGAGGAAGCTAATGTCAGAGACTGTTCTTTCTTCAATTCTACTTTTTTTTAAGAGTTGAGCTGATAGTTCAGAATTCAGAGAAATAACTGAAATATTGTTTAATTTTAACTTTTTAATTAGTTTTAGAGGTCTAGTCCTTGGAAAGTTTTGAATGCTCAAGGTTTCTTAAATTGGAAATATAAGGGCAACAAAATATGGGTTAATGAATTATTCTGAAATAAAATGCCTTTAGCTCAGAATGTCATTATAGCCAGAAAATTGTCAATTTTTAATGAAGCTTTGGGGGCCCTATGGGGTTACATGGTGTTACTGTTTCTTCGCCTCAGAAAGCAAGGAGGATTTTTCTTTAACTGCTAGTGTGCAGTAGCAGTGCTAAGAAATAATTGCAGCTTTTCCAAGCTGTGAATATTTCAATTTTGTAGGTGATTGCAAGTTTCTGATCCAAATAATGTATCTTGACTGGGTCTGTAGTCTGTTTTTTCCTTCTGTTGTTACAAATTATTCTACATTGTGTCTAAGCTGTAAAATGAATATAGAAACCTTCATACTCTGCCAGATCCCTTTAATAATTGTATGCTGTTGTGATGATATGTTCATAGTTACTAATATATTTGTCAGAAAGAAGTATATCTTAACTTTGTTTTTCAAAAAAATCCATGAAGCTCTCAAATTCAGATTGGAAGGGGGAAATTGAAAAGCAATTAAGCTTACTTCCCTGACAATATGGTTAGCAAAATTCTTTGGCCTTGGAAAGACAGTATTTTATATGATTGTTATGTGCCTGACTGTATTGATTATGCATATGTACTTACCTTAATTATAGTGAGAGTGGCCTATGCTTGTAGGTGGTTTGACATTTTTCAGTATAAAAGATTCTTACAATCTTTTGTAGTTGRTTTCAACACTTGTATAAAGATACTGAAATGTGACAGGGAGGTTTAAAAACTGCCGCTAGTAATTCGGGTGACAACTAGCTTGGGCATTTTCACCTGTGGTTAGCTTTGGGACTCCCACTGGGGCATCAGCAGTAGCTTGCTGTGGTAGTCCTAAAACCAGAGGTTTTTCCTGGAGAGGGATGGAGGTAGGCTTTGTATATTTCCATAGTTTCTTATACTCCCTGGACTTCCCAGCATGTATTCCCTTGTCATATCGATTCCTCCACGATGGCCTCATGTGGAGGTCACTTTCTCTCTCACTTGGACAGAAGAGAGAGAAGCCTTGGTTCTGTGAATCAGGCCCCAGTATTTTTCCTGGCCACAGCAACCTGTTCCTGTCTTTCTCAGGGTAGCTGCCTCTAACAGCTTTCTCTGCCATGTTAATGAAGATCTTTCACTAGTGAAGATGCAAGCTTCAAATATTTCTGAGGATGCAAAGTAATGAAAGGACATTCATAATACTAAATCTTCAAATCCTAGGAATGGCTAGGCCTTAATTTGCTACTCCAGCTCTTAATTCTGCCCCGYCTCATGAGCTCTGATTTACGAGCACATTGCTTCTGATTGCACAGTTCTGAGATCCCTGCCTCAGAATGGGATAACTCTCGCTTGTGTGCTCCTGGCCTTGTGAGGGAGGTAGGAAGCTTTGAGGAGAGAAGAAAAATGGTAAATGTTTGCTGGAAGACTGGATTTTATCCTTGCCTATRTTACATGCATCTTATTTTGAACAGTTTTCCTAACATCATGTCTTATCCACATATTGTGTGGATTTTTTAGGATGTGATTTAAGTAAATGATTGTTTTTTTAGGAAAGAAAAATTGTAGCTTGTGTAGAAAGAAAAGAGATGCACAGGAAAAGGATTCAGAGAATATAGAACAGGGTTAGTTAGTTTAAAGGGAAGAGAATATTGCTAAATAAGCTGAGGAACTTGTCTTACTTAAATGCTTGAATGTATAGAGAGCCTTACTGCTTGCTTACTCACACTTGTTTTAAAATTTTGCAAGGAGAGGACTGAGGCACATAGGACAAGRTGCTTAAGACGACTGGAAAGGACAAAAAAGATGACACAAAATGTGTTTAATGACTATGGCTAATGTAGATGTATTTTCAGAAGTTTCTTTGAAATTTTACTGTATATGTATAATGTGAGCAACTTTCCAAATCAGACTTGGTGTTTCTTTAAGAAGTTGAGAAACTTCTTAGTTGTGCATTTATATTCCTTAGTGGAAAGTCACTGCATCACAAAATGGGCACTACATAGATCTCTTCCTCCTCGTTARGCTGAATAGTCAGTTCCAGTAGACAAAAAAAAAGTGTCTGCTGTTTTTATATCTGCTTCTTTATGACACAATGGGTGCTTTAAGACCAGTATCACCCTGAATCACGGTAATGCAGACCTCAGTTGTCTCAGGTATTTTTTGATAAATAGCAGTTATTTCATCCATAACATTATCATGTTAACAATTTACTAGGAAATTCAGAAGKTTTTAGGCAGTTTTCAGAAAAACTTTACTAACTTTTTACTTCTCAATTGTAGATATTTTTAATTTTTTTCAAYGGATTGTTTTGAGGGTCACACTGAAAAATTCTTCGTGTTTTTGTAGGTACAGAGGGTGGCTTGCAAGACGACTTTGTTATGTCCTTTTTGTGCAAGAAAGGGATGTTCATAAGGGTATGTTTGCCAAGAATCTGACAGAAAATGTGCTGAATAACAGCCGGTAAGATACTGCAAAATAAACTATTGTTTATGTATGACTAGTGCATACAGTATGATTTAAGAATTTGGAAACACCAGATTTTGAAAACTGGACCATTTTTAGTATTAGAAAATAAAGTATCTTCAGGACAGCCTTTTAGAACTGTAACTTGCARTTTCTGTTCAAATAATTAAATGAGGGGAGATTTGTAATTCTTAATCTCCAAATGAATGCTTTATAGTGGGTGGACAGCAGACAGTACATACAGGAAGAATAAATTGCCATGTGGAGACTCTTCAAACCTTTGTTTATCTAATTTATGTAAGTYGTTGTCGTAATAGGGAAGTAGCATTGCAAAGAAACAGTTCATGATGCACCAAGAGTGTGAGACAAAACTGGAAAAAGGCAGTAGATYTTCTGTCTCAAATACTGCATATTAAATGGTATGCTGAGCCCCCATCAGATATTAAGGTATCAGTTTTCCCTGGTCATAAAGAAATTCAACCATGTGCTCACTCTCTGAGTCTAGTTTTGTCAGAGGCCATGCACTGTTTGCATTAAGCATTCCTGTCTCTTCTGAATTTCTATATATCTGGATATTCTGTATGGTCAACTTTGAGTCCGTTCATCCATTCACCTATTTAATCAGACTTGGAAGTTGGCTGAATTAACTTTAATACCCTTGGATTTCACAGTATTTCAGTGTGTATGTTTGTTTATGCCTGCAAGTTACTTCTGTAGTAATATACAGCTCTTTTGCAGCAGGACTTGTCTGTGTCTTTAACTGTTTTGTTGCAGAACTGTCTCATAAGTTTTACTTTTTAATGCTAGAGTACAGAAAGCCATTGTAGATGAAGCTTCTGAAACAAGTGCCGCAGGTGGTTTTGCTCAGACRGATCCTAAAGCTGTCAACAAAGTGAAGAAAAAAGCTAGGAAAATTCTCCAGGAAATGGTAGCAAATGTGTCACCTGCTTTGATCAGGTAATAAATACGGGTTATCAGTATTGTCAGTGGGCAAAAGAGCAGCTGAGCTCTCTAGCTTATACCAACAGAACACTTTCTTAGTCATAAGTATCCGCTTTTTAATATTACCTAGTTATGAKAGTTATCCTTCATTTACAGGTATAGCAAAAAGTTTTGGCTTTTTCAWGGAATAAACCTTATGATAAGAATAAATAACCCTTCCTCTACTCCCCTGCTTTTTTCCCCTTCCTGATAAGCTTGGTCCAATAAGCTGCTTGATAAATTACTGGCCCAATATTTCTATCCTTTGTTGTTTCAGGCTGATCCTAGCAAGAACAGCTAACTGCAGCATCTTAGACTGAGAAAGATCTTTTTTCCGGTAGCCCATTGAATATTACAATCTATAGTTACACGTATTTTAAAGAAAGTCTTATCTTAGATATAATCTTCTACTTTGCTGTCTACCTTAACTACTAAAGGTGAATTTGTCTCTGTCATGTGCTTAGTTCTCTCCACTGATTTTTAGTGATGCAAACCCTCCCTCTTTTTGTGACTATATTAAGTTTTCACACAAGATCAGATGCTCACTGTCACCTAACAAGTTTATCCACTAGCTGAGTTAGTGTAGTTGATCATAGAGTCTCTGTTAGCTTTCCTCATTTATAGGAAAGTCTTTGCAGTTTGAACAGCATTCAGAGATTGACTCTAACAAGTTTTATATCATAACCATAGCAGGCTAGGAGCCAAAATAGGATCACTAACCATGGTTTAGTTGGTAAGAAGGAACTTGTTTAACAACTTGATTTTATAGTAATTTTATTTGATTGCAAAGTAATTAGATTCTATGGCTTTATTTTTAGTCATGTAAAAGCAGTATAAAAGAAGGCAGCAATGAATTAAGTTCTTTGACTTTTGTTTGTTTTTTCCTTCAGGTTGACAGGCTGGGTGTTACTGAAGCTGTTTAACAGCTTTTTCTGGAATATTCAGATCCACAGGGGTCAAATAGAAATGGTCAAAGCAGCAACAGAGGTAAGCAGGTTTGGGGAATCTAGTAAGGCAGCTTTGCTGATGTAGTTTCTATTAATGTTTTTAGCRCTTACTCAAATCTGAAGAGTTCTGCAAAGTCTGTATAAATACCAGATTCTGGACCTATCTGTCTCTCATCTGTGAAATAGCATTCTTAATTAAATATAATGCTCTTTGAGTTGTGTAACCTGAAATACTAAGTCAGCTTCCAGTTYTGTCTTTGTTTTGGGATCAAATTTTAACTATAAGGTTGAATGATTATCTCGCCTAAGCTGCATGCAGTGTTATTTCTTTCTCTGTGCTGAGGCAGCCAGTAATAACTTAGCAGGTCTATTCAGGGTTTTCAGAATCACTCTTATCTTAATTTAGAATAAAAATCTTTAAGAAATAAACTTGTTTTCTTACTTGTTAGCAGTCTGCTGCCAATCCTTCACTATTTATTGAAAGTGATTAAAACAGCCCTTAAAATCTACCGTTTTCTTTACACTCAAAGGAATTTGTAGTCAGAAATGTTTATCTAACTACAGCTTTAAACTCTTGTGCAGAGTTCACTTAAGAAAGATGCATTAGATAAATATACCAATAGCAAACAAATAATTGCATTAATACTGTGTATCTACAACAATGATTAACAAGAAACATTGCTGAGGGCAGATATGTGCAATACTTGATCGATAGATAGGGTGTAGTAATAATAGTAATAATAATAAAATTTTTAAATTGGTTCTTAATATTTTCTGTTACAGTGTTTGGGAACACCACTGGTCACAGGTCCTTGTTGATTTGTGACAGAAAGAAATAGTATCACTTTGACGCTGGTTTCACTATATCCCCATAAACTGTTTGATGATTATCTCAGTACTGTAAGTCTGAAAAAATTGCGAATATCAGTCATTGCTTTCTCGTAACACCTGCAGCTAAAAACTACTAGTCCATGAAAATTAAAAAGTACAGTTGACTAAAATGTTCTCATTTTTACGGATGAGTGAAAACCAGAAGTAAACAAACTGAAAGGCAGTAACTGGAAAATATCATCAATTCTGATAATATGATGCTAGCAATCTCAATGACAGAGAAAAAGAACATTATTCCACATTTCTTATTAACTTTGCTCTATCTTTTTTCTTCTCTCCCCTCCRTAGATGAATTTGCCTCTTATCTTTTTGCCTGTTCACAAATCTCACATTGACTATCTACTCCTCACATTCATTCTTTTCTGCCATAACATCAAAGCACCCTACATTGCTGCAGGGAACAATCTCAACATTCCCATCTTCAGGTAAAGATAATAAATTAAGTGGAACCACTTCTCTGAGGGGAGGGGGAAAAAAGGTGGAGGGGAGGGGAATCTTCAGGTGACCAATGTTTTTATAGCTGCACAGTAGCTGGTGGTGTGGTCCCAATATAAGATAAGCAGGATACTATAAGGTTATTCTCTGAATTCATTTGGTTCCTCTTGCATGCTAACGGAGACAGAATAACAAAATCCTTTTGAAAAAATCTGRCCTAACCTAAGCAGAAGAAATGACATTCCTTCCTTCTAGGAGACTCAAAGGAAGTGGGTAGGTGACTAAGGAAAGATGAATATATGGAAAAAGTTTTGTCAGCTATTCTTTTTTATGAAGGGCTGACTATTGGTAGGCAGCTGTAGAGAGTAAGTAATGCTTTATAGGGARAGTACTCTAATTTGACTCGTGTTTAAATTATATTTCTGGTGGCTGAAGAACATCAGAAAGTCTTTTAGCTAATGCTTTGCCAGTGAATCCAAATTTGGCAATCTGGATATTGTGGCAGGCAATGAGGGAAGAAGGAGGCTATCTTGACCGAGAGGGTAAAGTGGTTTATTAAAGTAGTGAAATGTAGAAGTGTAGAAAAACCTRTTGATTAAGATGAGTAATATTTGTGTGGATCACACCATGTATGAAGAGTATAATACATTCTAGTTTGAGAGAATTTTAGTAATTTCAAGCTTCAGTAATTTCAGTTCCTGTTAGAAATTTTGTCCTGGCTGTGTAGTGGTTTCCTGCAAATTAAAATTAATGAGCGTAATTCTTCTTTATTATGTAGCACGTTGATCCGCAAACTAGGAGGATTTTTCATTCGTCGAAAGTTAGATCAGAGTCCAGATGGTCGTAAGGACTTCCTTTACAGAGCTTTACTCTATGTGGTACGTATTTCTTGTCTTTGTTTCCCTAGGTAGCATTTCAGTTGGCTGCCGGGGGGAGAGTTCCAGCTGATTGAGGATGTTTGGTTTTGGTTTGAATTTGTCTTRAGGATCATGCTGCAAAACCAGGGTACATTTTTGTGTTATGTTTTGACTGTATGAAATAAATGAGAACTTAATGCCTAGCACCCTTGAGGATAAGAAGATTTTCACCTTGGGAAATCCTTATTAAAGTGGAATTAACAATCTGTGAATTAATGTTAAACTTAAGTCTTGTTCTCTGATTTCCTTTGCGCTGGGGCTTATCTACACTGGTTATATTAACCTAATGGAAAYATCTGTTTATGATGTGTTGATGTAATCCTTTGTGCCATTCAGTACACCAGCTGTATTTGCAATGTGGAAGATRGGATGTACTAGGGAACCAAAAGAAGAGAGAGTTGCAAATCTCTCTTCTGTTAGAGATGCCATTCTTGAATAAACGGCATTATACTGCTTATATATTCATGCAAATTAAATTGCAGGTTGGTCTGGTTTTGTGTAAAGCATTGATTGTTTTTATTTTCTGCAAGTATTCAGGTCAACTCATTATCTTTCAGTGTTTTTAAAAGGAAACAGTTGCTGATAAGAAGCAATATTTCAAATATGAATTTGTCCGTATGATTAGGTATCTGAGTTTTCTTTTTCAATCTCTTTATGTTCAGCATGTAGAAGAATTRTTGAGACAGCAGCAGTTTTTAGAAATATTCTTGGAAGGCACACGGTCTCGGAGTGGAAAGACATCCAGTGCTAGAGCAGGTCTTTTATCTGTGGTTGTGGATGCTCTCTTTTCAAATGCTACTCCTGACGTCCTAATTATACCTGTGGGAATCTCCTATGATCGCATAATTGAAGGTCACTATAACAGTGAACAGCTGGTAAGAGTAATTGAACAACTTGTTTTGCCTAGGGTATTTTCGTTTATGTGCAGGAGAACATATTATATAGTTAACTTATGTGCTAGTAGTCCTCTGTCACATGTACTTTGTGTTAGCATTGAAGTGTGTAGAACCATGAATCACAAAGCCTCTCTAGGAGGGAGTGACTAAGTATGGGTGATACATTTCTAAATGCATTCAAATTATTATATATGGGGAAGAAATGGTTCTCTAGATTTATTTGAAGCTCTAAGATGTGTCAAACTTTATTGTTAGTCTGCTGTTGTTTGCGTTTTAATTTTTAAAAAAGCTTTTTAATTTTAAATTGGGGGGGGGGGAACCCACCAATGACATGTCTTCCAGGGGAAGCCTAAGAAGAATGAAAGCCTTTGGAGTATAGCTAGAGGAGTCTTCAGAATGCTGCGAAAGAATTATGGGTGTGTCAGAGTAGATTTTGCGCAACCATTTTCCTTAAAAGTAAGTTTGATATTTTGAACCTTCTTTTGACGGTTTGGTGTTGTGAAGTATCTAAAGTGAGACRCATTTATTTGGAAATTCTCATTATGTTTTATCATTAGCATTACATGTGGAAGTCTATTTCAAGTGGAACAAAAGCATACGGCTTCTCTATTTTGCTGAAGACATCAGGCTTGGGACATATTTGCAATAAACTGAAATAGTCTTAACATTGATATTAAGGTTTATATTATTTTTGAAATACAAGTGTTCTTATTGAGTTGGTTTTTGGTGTTTTTCTTAACAAACCATGTTTAAAATGATTCATGTACCATGTAGTAAKTCTTGTAAGTTTTAGAGACATTTGKAGTCGAAAGAAAAGGAATAGTGTTCTTGCATTTGAGTAAATGAATGTGTTATACCAGTGTAGGTATAAAATGCCAGTGAAAGGCATTTTATCTCACTGGATTTTTTTTTTAATTTGCTAAGCAAATTAGTAATTATAAAAATGTTATAGATCATACATTATCTACATGTAAAATCTGCATATCCCCTGAATGACATCGTTCCTTATTAATTTGCAGTTATTACCTATATTACTTTATTAAATAGTTTTCTGTAGGTTCTTGGGGAAGAGGTAGTACAGCTAGCTCCCTTCACTATTAAATTTTCTCTGATCTCTTTGCAGGATCTGCCAGTATTGTACCTAATTTATCTGCATGTCACTAATCTGTGTTCTGCTGCTGTATTACTTTATTTGTAATGTGACTTTAATAAGGTTAACTACTGTAACGTTCGTCTACTAGAACATTATTCAAATTAATTAGGTATTCTTCTTTCTGCCCTACTTCTCTCAGAAGAGCAGTAGGTTGGAGAGCTTTGGAGAGTTCAGTTACCACTGCATGAAATTATTGTGACTGTCCGTGCTGCATTATAATTAGCATAGCTTGGAAAGATAGTAATTCACTCCCAAATAAGAAGGCTTGGGTCACTTCCAGGCTATTCTTGGTGCAGAGTTAACAATTGATCTTGGATCAGTATAAGGAAAATAAGGATATCTGCCCTCTTAATCTAGTGAAAYGCTGATCGCTCTGTGCCTTCCTTGCGACCTCTCTCATGTCTCACTTGTATGGATATTCATTCTTGTAGTACTCTAGAAGGTATAAGTATGAGATAAATTGCTTAAGTATGCCTTGATAAAGATTTGCAGAAGTGCATCTATATAATTCTTAAATTTATGTAGTTATATTGCTGCTGCAGTTTCTTTTCTAAGGTAGGTAACCTTTGGGGGTTAATTTTGAGCATTAGCAGTTCTGTGAGTACAGAATTAGAAGCAGAAGAGAGAGTTGGCTGTAAAGGTCTTTTAAGCAGCTTTCTTGGGAGGGAAGTGTATTCCTGACCAGCAGGCTAAGTGGCTCTCTAGTTTCCTACAGCAGTCTTTATAGGAACTGGAAGAACACAGTGTCCTGAAAATAGAATAATGCAAATGGTAAAACTATAAGGAAAGATGTTTTACTTATGAGAGAGAATTCCAAGCATGTGGTACACTACCTGCTTCCTGAATGCTTTAGCTTATAGCACTGTGCCATGTCTTATAGCTACAATTTCTGTAGTGTTTTTCTGTGGAGTTGCTTTCTGTTCTGGGGTTTATGAGGAGAGAAGCAACAGGCAGTTGTTACAATTTTATGTTGATCTGAATGGGTACTAGATGGTCTCCAGAAGTCCCTTCCAACCTTACTGATTTTGTCATACTAGACTTTGCTCTCATTCATGTTAATGAAGGCAGTTCCCATTAATTTTAATCATGGAGAATCTAATCTTGAGAAAGTTGTTGCCAGCAGGGTACTGACAGAGATAATGCATTGTTTCTGTTGCAGTGTTYTTCCTGAAGTACAGATTCAATAATGTGGAAGGGTTGTCTTTTCATAAAATAGAACCACCAGTGAATAAACTACTGCAAATTTTTAATTTTTGTTATCTTATTTCACCTTTTGTAGTATGGGCTATTTTTAATTACAGTTGCGTTTTTGAATGGTTGCCTTTTTCTTATAAATAACATTAGCAGTTGAATACAAGAAAAAGRTGAAAAAGTACAAAAAATAACAAGTCTTCTCTTAACAGGAATATGTAAATAGCCAAAGTCAAAAACCTGTGCCTGCTCCTCTTTCTTTGGAACAAGCTTTGTTACCAGCTATACTTCCATCAAGGTAGAGGTTTCGAGGGATTGGGGAGGAGGAGGACAGATTGGATTTTTTTTTTCTTTTTATTTGTTTGTATGTTGTTGTTCTGCATTAGATTACATTTCAAGCAACTCTCCAAAGATAATCTAATTGCGCATAGACAAATAGAAATTTTAGACACTTGTAGCTGTGTAGTTTGTCACAAGAGTTGCATTTTTTTATAAGAAATTTTGTTTAAGTAATCGAGAAAGCAAACAATTTCTAGAGCTTAATGTTAGTGACCTCTGTTGGCTTAATTTTAAATTTTATGGAATAGTTTTGTCAGAGAATAAAAATGACACAATGAAATAGGAAGAATTCAGTTTTTAAATTCCACAAATATTCATGTGCTTTTGTAGTCTAATTTCAAAGAAAACAACTCTTCTTATTGAGGGCTTGTGCACAAATGCCCCTTTGTCCAAGGAGATGACTGTTGCTCGGAAATGCAAAACTGCACTTTATGGCTAAGGCTGCATTTGTTAAACGCATTTACATTTTAGTAGAGCTGTTTGCTTGACTTATATAAGCTTTTGTGGTCCTATCAGAGACAAAATCTGTCATTTATCTTCAGAAAGCTGTAGCTACATACAGACGACTTTCTAGTATATAGAGTGGCTGGSCTGAAAACCACCTTCTTGGGATTTACATAATGTGCTTTTGTTGTCCATATTCATTGAAAGGAAAAGATTTGTGGGGTGTAAATGATGTAAAGGCAAACTCATGAATAACTRTAGAAAAAGGTAAATGTTCTGTATWACTGTTTTTCTTCTGAGGAGTCTTATCTTTCATTGTTGTTTAGTATGAGGAAAGTGTCTAGAAAGATATATAGATACTCAAATCTTTGTGGACCTTGTTATGCATAACATTTTTATGCCCTTAACTAGAATATGTAGTGTTTTTGGTGCTATATAGTTCAGCTAATGTATATAAAATACGTCAAGCTAGGTTATTCTAAGTTTTGATGAAAACCTAAATATGATTTCACAAATTTTTGTTCTGTTTCAGACCGAATGATACTGTGGATGAAGGTGCAGAAGTGTCACTGCCTAATACCAGGGATATAACCAGTGAGCCCTTCAGAAGAGAGTTGATAGCCAACTTGGCTGAGCATATTTTGTTCAGTAAGTGCCATGTCACTCAGCTACTTTCCTTGTCTTGCGGATTGCTGCTTGATAGTGTTGTACTTCGCGATTCCCCCCGTTATTTCATGACTTCAGATGCTTTCTTGACAGTTTCACTTCTTCTGCCTTTCTCTGTCCCTTCTCTTCAATATTTATTAAATTATTTTCTGATTAATTACAAAGTATTTATTTTGTTTGTTTTAATAACTTTGTATTCCTTGGACTTGTATACTGAAATGCCAGTTTATTGCACACTGAAGTGTTGGAGCTCATTGTCACACTGATACACTGATTTCATATCACTCCATGTAAGGAATTCCTAAAGTGTCTTACAGGCACTATTTCACATATTCATCCAGCTGCATTGACCACTGTTGTCAGATTTTGTAGGTTATGTGGTATGTTTTTATACCACAAATCATAGACCTAATGATTAAAAGATGTGTACAAAATTTTACTTAGTTGTTTATTCTAGCAAGYGCTTGAGCTTTACTTAGGTTTATTTATTAAAGTTATTTTAGTTTTTATTACTTTAATATATTACATGCCTGCAATACTCTAGAGTTCTACCTGGTCATTACTATCCTTCTGCAAGGTGAATATGATCATCATATATTGCTAGAAGGAACTGAAGCAGTCAGGGCTGGGTGGCTTCTTAATGCAGTAGCATTCGGGTGCAGTTGAAATTCTAGACTTCGTACCTTTTTATTATTGTTATGTAGACTTAATACACTTTATTATCTCATTCAGAAGGCACAGCCCCTCAGCAAGAATCACTTTTTTTTTTTAGTAATGGCTACAGTTTCACTTTTAATGATGTTCTGAACTTCTCAGACACAAAACAAGTTCCAGTATAACTTTATTTTATTTATCTCTAGCTGCTAACAAGTCCTGTGCTGTGATGTCTACCCACATAGTTGCCTGTTTGTTGCTCTACAGACATAGAGAGGTAAGGCTTCCATGCTGCTTACATAGCTGAGCAGCACTTTGTATAGCCTTACTAATTAAAAACTACTCATTTTTCTTTCTCATGATACTAATGAGAGTACTGAAAGTACTGAGTGCTAATATTTTGGTTGGTAGTGGATGCTTGAAGATACAGCATTACTGGTGAGATAAGAATACATRTTCATATGGAAATACATTTTACTTAAAATTAAGACTACATGGTCTTAGTTCATTGTAATATGATTTATTTTGKATCCTAGTTACTTAAACATACATCTTTGAATATATTAGCAACTCTTCCATTAATTTTCAAATGAGTTTTATTATTCTTTAATACTGGACTATTACTCCATGACAGCAGAATGATACTAACATTTAATTGAATTTCTGTGTATGGCTCTTAAAGGAGTGGGTTTTGCTCCTACGGTTTTATTTTTTGGAGATTTTTGACTGAAATTCTTTCTTCTGATCTGAAGTGCCTTTATTGCCTGTAAACTAAGAATGAATTAAAAAGTATTGATCAAATGTGTAACTGTCATAGTCTAGGACATTCTCAACCATTCCTCTCAGTTCATACTTCCAGTTGCATGAAATGACCAGGGGAAAGATGAATTTCACAATGTGATCTGAAGTCATCTTTGTTTAAAACAAAACAAAATAAAACAAAAAATCAAGGAAAGCAAGTGCTTGAGGAAAAGTTCTTCCACGTGTCCTCAYCTGATTGAACAAAAGTTATGTTAATTGCTGTATTCTTAGGTAATCAATCATTTAGTTTATAGTGGAGGTAATGGAAATACAAGTTCTCTAATATATTCTCCTAAAGAACCATTCAAGTGTCTGCAGGTTGTGAAATAAACTAGGAAGCAAACAGAAATCTGCATTCTCAACTGGCTGCATGGTTTTAAACTAATTCAAAACCTGTGGGCTATTTCAGGGAAACCTCCATGAAAACAAGATTTTCCTAGTCCRATAAGTTTTGCTTTGGGTTATTGAAAATTCATTTATGTGTTTGCTAGATACATGGTTATGTGGCTTATAGATAAGATAACAGCAGAGATGAATTTTCTGTGCAAAAAAATTATTGTGTCATTCTGTTTTTATTTCTAGGGAACTGATCTTTCCAGGCTGGTGGAAGACTTCTTTTCCATGAAAGAAGAGGTCTTGGCCCGTGACTTTGACTTGGGATTTTCAGGAAACTCAGATGATGTTGTCATGCACGCTGTCCACTTGTTGGGAAATTGTGTAAATATCACAAACACTAGCCGAAACAATGAGTTCTTCATCACTCCCAGCACAGCAATACCTGCTGTCTTTGAACTCAACTTCTACAGCAACGGAGTACTTCATGTATTCATTAAAGAGGCCGTTATTGGTATGTGTTGGCGCTTACCAAGGAGACTAGTTTCTGACACGTTTACATCGATACATGGAGTCAAAAGTATCTGCACAAAAATAAACAGTTTTACATATAGTTTACTTATATAAACATTCAAAATCCCCTGCCCCCATCCCTTCAGGCTATATTTTTKTTGTTGTTGTTGTTCTGTGGGATGTTTCCATTTGTTTTTCCTGACATCTTTTAGCTTTCTTGGAAGTATTGGTTGTATTAGTCACTGCCATAGGCAAGGTGCCACACTATCAGAATTTTCAGCCAACRTGCAGAATCTGTGCTTTGATCAGCAATGTTTTAATGAGATTTTGTTTCGATCCGACATCAATTGAACACAAATGAAATAGCAATGATTTCTGTCCTTATTGATGTTACCGATGTTGGCTCTTGGTAGTACTTGTTGATGATTGGATAAGGRTCTCAGCTTGGTGTTTGATTTTTTTGCAACTCTTACGCACTGTGACATAATCTATCTTTTTAATCYTTTCTTCTTGGTTTAGACATTACTGTAATTCACTTTTGTAGGATAATTACATAGGCTAGATTTTTCATTGCATGTGCTATGGTTTGAATGCTTTTAAAAGCCTGGAAATAGGCAAGATAAAAGGTTAAATTTCCTTTGCTAGAAAAATCTTTATAAAATAAACTTTGTTTATGTTTGTTTCTACTCTAGCTTGCAGTCTTCATGCGGTTCAGAGTAAGAGGTACAGAAACGGTACCAACGGTGCTTCTCCCAGTTTAATTAGTCAAGAACACTTAGTCCGCAAAGCTGCTAACTTGTGTTACTTGCTTTCTAATGAATTTACTGTATCTTTGGTAAGTGAAATTAATTGCATTAATTATCCACATTTCAAACTTTACTCTGTTTGGAACTGCCTTTGTTACTTTTAAGAGCATTGATGCTTTCTTTAGCTATCTTGGTACTGATACGTTTACTGTAAATATAATTTGATGATATGGGTAGTAGGAGATTGAACATTATTTGAAAAAACGGTGTTCTTGTTCTCTTCAAGGAAATATCTGAATGTTTCAGTGAGTGTGGCTGCATTAGAACAGTTTGTCCAAGCGATCTCCAACTTAARATCTTAATGTGAATTACCTTGCCACATCTGTGCCATCTGTGTTACTACCTTGTTTCTTTAGCAAGGAATGGCAAAAACAGTCGATCTGGTTTAGGTGGTACATACGTAATACATGCCTGCTGCTCATGCAAGTGATGGATGGATAGTTTTGAGGTGAGCCTTCAGCATTTCTGCTATGCTGGCGATAGGCCTTTTCCTGAGAGAAGGCGGCCAATCTTGATCAGGTTCCCACAAGCTGAGGTTGGACTTCTTGTGATAACATGCTTCACCTCACTTATGTCTTTAGACCATCACAACTGTATTTGCATTCCCGGAAAGCTATTTAATGATCTTTTTTTTTCATCTAAAGAAATATAAGTCTTTGAGACTACCAAACTCATTGCATATTTAATTGAAATTAAGCTGGGAGCTAAGGCTTCAGATCCTAAAGATATTCTCAATTTAATAGTGCAGTAGTCTCAGTTTGCCACACCTAATACTTAGTAGCAATTTTACAAATGGCCTGACTTTGCCTTTTGTTCTTTTTACAAAATGCTGAGAAGAACTGATGGTATCTCAGTTTTAAAGACACTCTGCATACTTATAATTTTAAGTGCTAGACTTTTTTCTTCTTATACATAGAAGTTGCGTAGAATTCTAGAAATTGTGATCACTCTTTTTGAATGTTTATTAAATTTGTACACTTTTCTCTGACACTTTTTTTTAAATGAAGCATAAGCCAAATTTAATATTTTTTTGTCTGGGCAGCAGTGCAGCTTATATGGTAGAGTTGATCAGTAATCTCATCCTCTGCCTTCAGTTAATAATTGATTTTTTTTTTTAAAATTTAGAGAAAAATAACCTACATGATTATAAAACAATGTAAGAGGTTGGTATTTATTTACAGTTTCAAAACACATRGGGGGAGGATTAAGGTATAATTTTCTTTAAATTCTAAAGAAATTGCTGGTATAAGTATCACCAGTTTTAGTTTTATGAAGATTTTATTCCAGAACTGTTAAACAAAAAAACAAAAAAACAAAAAAAAAAAAAATCCATTTAGAGACAATTGGAAGGAGAAAATACTTGGTGTGCTTTTCTACCAGTGTAGTAATGTCTTTCTTCCAAAAACTCAGACAAACTTTAAATAACCTATTTAACTCTAATTTTTTAAATATTTGTCTGTCTGCCAAAGGAGGATAGAGATAAGAGTGATGCATAGGGATTATGCTGGTGAAAGATTTATAATTTGCTTAAAAGGAATAATACTGATATAGCTAAAACATTTGTACTTAATAGGAAACCAGAGATCCTGTAATGTGTGTGACTTTTGGTACATTTCTTTTTRTTTTGTGTAGCCTTGCCAGATGATATATCAAGTTTGCCACGAATCRGTGGAAAGGCTAATACAGTATGGTATTCTTCTGGTGGCAGAGGTAAGGTGATAGAAACACCTGGTTTGCTTTTTGGGCTTGACTCTACGTATACGTAGATCATGCTTGTTAGTTATGCAGCTTTCTTTAAATATATGTTATTGCTTAAAGCTTGTAACATCTTAACAAGTCCAGAGCAGATACTACTACATTTTTTTTATAAGCGTGAGACATTTGGGCATGAACATACTGTAATGCTATGAATGACTGTGTGCAATTTCACTGCACCATTAAACTTACTGAACAAGGCACATTTTTTGAAATGAGTAATAATTTTATTGTTAGAGGACTTTCAAACTGTAGTATAGCTGCATGGATGTTTAATTTCTACTCTTCAAGAGTCTGTAGTCCAGATCTTTAGTTGTTTTTTGATCCCCTTACATTAGTCTAGGAGTTGTTTTAAACCACCTTTGTTGGCACGGTTTGAGGTTTCACTGCTGTATTGGAATAGCCTTGTGGTGCAGTCTAACCGTCAGGGGTATACAGTGCTAAAGAAACATAGGGACTAAGGGTCAGCTGAGTCGGCATACTTTTGTTTCCCAAATGTTTTTGTACACACTAAATGAATTTTGGCAACAGGAGGAAGTGACAAAATACAAAAGTGCATGTGGAAAATACTTACGTATTTGGCTGCTTTCTTTCTGCAGCAATCCAGTTTCAAAGGAGGCTAGATCTGCATCTGGTGCATTTGTTAGTGGCCACTGGTTTAATCTAATCGTAACGCATACTTTGTGTTACATACTTTCATTTTTATATATATATGCAGTTAAAAGTACTATTCATTTGATGTTCCTAGGCATCTTACAAATGTTCCTAGACAACTTTCTCTTTTGCAGATATTACTGCTTGGTTTTATCAAAAGTATTGACATGCTGTCATGAATTAAAGTGCAAATCATTGTTTAAAAAAAATCAAAAAATGAGTACCATTCAAAGGATTCAGGCAAAAAAAACCTTTATGCTATATGCCTGAGGACAGGAGGAGAAAAATGTGTGAACAATAGCAAATGCACATCTCTCTCCTCAAGCATGTAACCTGTCTTGCAGGTTCTTCTATGAGTTTCAGTACTGAGTCTGGTCCTTTGCTGTTCATAGCTGGGAGATAGGCAGCTGTTAGGCTGCATATAAAAACTTGTCTATGTTGTCTGATGTACACCACTAATGCAACACCTGAATGCTTAAGAAAAGGGATATCCCACCAGTAAATTTCTGAAGTTCAAAAAAACCCTCTGTACTTGCTCACTGCTTTTATAAAACATCTTTAGATTTTGCATAATCAGCAGCAAACACTATAAGCAGTGGTTTTTTCATGACTTGGAACAGTTTGGAAATGTTTGTGGGGTTTTTACAACCTGTTCTCTAAGAAAGGTAGCTACCTTCTACATCTTCTAATTGTTTCAGTTTACTACTGACATTAGCACATTGATAAACTTCCTTTTAAAGTCAGCTAGATTGTTCCAGGCTTGTGTTTTAATGTTTGGTTTTCCTGTGAGTCTAGTGTCTGCTCCTAAAACTAAGAAACAATCCTAATGCAGTGGAGTGGGTTTTTTTTTTTTTTTT